>NW_024544162.1:47500-628674 GCF_018167655.1 Microtus oregoni | reverse complement strand
TTAGTCGTTCTCTTTCTTCTACTGATTCATGTTCTCATCTCCTTCTTATACTTTTAGGTGTTCTTTGTAGACTTTGAATGTTCCTCCCCAGTGTTTCAATCTGCCAAACTTTTGATCATCATTTGGAACCCATAGAAAATTTGATATCCTATGTGATACATTTCATAAAGTCTCTAAGGTAGAATTACTCTTTACTTTGATACTCTTACAACATTTTATACTAAACTATCCCATAGACTGTCAAATTACATAGTATTTTCAAATGTACTTCAACTATATCCAATTATGAACATGGTCTTGATTATTATATTGCATATATCCCATGGTGAAAATACATCCAACTTCGGTAAGAGTTTTCAAGAACACTAGTGTGGTATGTTCTTAAGGTTCTGATGGAAAAAAAATCCTTATTCTCTTTAAGTATATATTTAAAAATACTTGGAATACATGGGAAAATATTTGACACAATAAGAACTTGAATTACAAAAGTCAATTTATCATTTGTACATCCAATCACTCACTGTATATTCCCAAAAGCCACATAGACCCTTAGAATATAAATTATGGTATTTGTGGTGTGTGATCAACAGAAAAACTATACATTACTTCACTAGTATGTTATACTATAGCTTATTTTATTAACAAAGTTAAAAAAAAACCCTAATCATTTTTAAGTGAAGTTGAACCATTATGTGAATGTGCTATGTGCTAATTTACAATCTTGTTCCCCATTACAGTGAGCCCTCCATTGTAAACCTTGTGCTTCTACTACAGAGTGGTATGGAAATGAATCCTGCATGCTTGAGAGAGTGGAAAGGGAAGAGGGTGAAAAAGAGGGAAAGAAAGAAAATAAGAAAGATCAAGAGAGAGACTTTATTGAGTCATTATATCATGTTCCATATGAAGCATCTGCTTTTGTGGAATCTGACAGATTCTAGGGGAGGCTTAGAGTGACATAAAGCCACAGGATGGAGTCTCCCAGAATCTAATAGGACAGAGGGAGATGCCTAGAGCACTCCCAAAAACCTGAATGCAGTTTTTTGAAATGTAAAGAATTTATTCAGCCCTTCTGAATGTAAACTTGAAAATTCAACAAGTAAACTCTAGTGAAGGATAAATCATGAAAATATGTTATAAAGGGTAGAATACAGCCAGAAGATACAGCTCCTTTTCATCTTCATCTTTTTCCTAGAGCTGACAACATAAGGCTAAAAGGAAGTTAGAATAAGGGAGAAGGAAAATTTGTAATTCAGAGTTTAACACTTACTATCAGTTGAAGAAGATCAAGTTCAGGACATGTTCTTACTCCTTTGATTTTTGAAAAATTCAGAAAGCAGTTCCTTTTTGTCAATTTGCAGGAGTTATGCAATAAATGTTGTTGCAAAGTGTTTGAAAAGCATGTAACACACACAAAACAAATTTCTTCCAATTCTGGTCATAGGCCTTATGAAATTTACTTTTTTATGCCTAAGACTTAAAGGGGCAATACATAGATTAAAAACAAACATTAAAACAAAGCTTACATTGTACCAGCAGTCTTTGATTGAAAAGAAATAAAATATTTCTTTCATTGTAAATTTAGCCAATTGTTTGTTTAACATATCTTGACATGAATGTCATACCAGTGAAAGAATTTCATGGTCAGTGATAAAGATTATAAATGTAAAAATATAAAGGTGAACAGAACATCCAGTTTATATATAAATACTGAATGTACTCTTCCACTCAACAGTCACGTTCACTGACTGGCTCTGTCTTAATTAGTGCCCACCCAACATTTCTAATAATAGAACACTGGAGAATTATTTATATGGTCTATTATCCTTACTACTAATACTTTCTAGCACTGGGCAGCGTAAACCTGCCTACATTTGTCGTGATCTGGATTTTCCCAATGTTTTATCCATTATACATGTTTCAGTAAAGTTTGTTCAAGTTCAGCCTGGTAGTTAGAATTGTGTGTATTGGAATTCCACTCTCTAAATTTGTATATTTATGTAAAGGTTATGGGATATCTGACTTTAAGATTCATACTTAGATTTTTATGAGCCTTGGCTTTCATATAAAGTAGTCATAACTGTAATATGCCATAAGCCTATTGTAAACAAGAAAAACCCTTCAGTGTGTTTACCAACACCTTCTAAGTTGTTTTTGCACATAAATGTCATTAGAAGGCTATTAGAAGTCAAATGTTTTCCTGTAGCTCCAATCTGAAAATTTATTCTGATTACTTGGTGTAGCATCCATTTGTTTTGAATGTGTCTTTTGTTTTTCCAGAAAGCATTTAGACTACCTAATTATTTGATGGTTTTATTCTTTGGAGCATCATTTCTTCATTTTCAATGGTTCTGCTTTAATCACTGAAGTCAAAGTCTATAGTCCTAGTCTGTTCTTAGTCTTCCCCAAATTACTAACAAAGTCAAGCTGAAAGAGATTTTCGTGGTTACTGAGTCACTAGGGTAGTCCCTCTTCAGTTGTTTTTCAGTGATAACATTTATTATTTCATATGAGACATGGTCTCATACTGTAGTTCAGGATGGTTTGAAACTCATTGTAGACCAATCTGGTATTGAATTCTGGGCAATCCTACTTTCTCAGCTTCCGATCTACAGGCATAATAGATAAAAATCTTCATTCCCAGAAGGTAATGATATTTGATGATAGGCTATGCACCTCTTTCAATAAAAAGACTCATTTTTGTTGTAATTTGTCATTATTTTATTACTTATGTATTTATTCATTTATTTAATTTAATTGTTCCTGAGGCAAGCCTAGAGAGTGCCTAGCTCACTTGGTAGCTGATCACCAAAATCACTAGTAGGAAAAGAGACAAAGAAGAAGTGGGGGAAAGGAAATAATGAGTTTGTTACTAAGCTGGATATTGGCGTAGAAAGCTGAGCTCAAAGCTATGGACCTCCTTAGGGGAATATTATAAATAAACATAAATATACCTCTGAAGGACAGGACTATGGGGAAATCTGTCTTTGCTTCTTATGTTGCCAGGAACATAGAAACCTTACATAGGAACATAGGAGTGTTACCAATAACATCAGATTTTTGGCCATGTATAGGATGAGTAAGTTTCCATGAAATTGGAAAAAAAAAACAAACCCTTGAAGCAGAAACAGTAAGACATGCAGTGGCGCTTGACCTAACAGACCTTCAACATGCCCAGGGACTTTCCATCACAGAGATAATAAATTCAAAAGTGTGTCTGGTGGGATCAGACATGTCAGCTACAGAGCACAAATTGAATTTCCCAATTATCTGATGCCATGATCTTGTTTGACAAGGAGATGAAACGGGCTCTGTCTCATTGTTGAATTCTTCACATCTGATACATGTGGTTTAGCTTCATTTTGCTGTTTAGTATTTGAAAGCTCTATAGCCTATTTTCCATAATCTAAACTGTGATGAAATCAGATGCATTTATTCTAAATTCATACCTTGATGTTGTGTATGTAGCAAGTACTCAAAAATGACTACTTAAAGGGATGATTTTCAAATGATTTTCTGATTTATGGAGAAGCATAGTGAGTGCAATAGAGCCCCCAGCAAAGAAAACGATTCCACAAAGTTTCACAGGGCCTGTCAATGATTTGTACAGTAGAAGTGCCATGGAAAATGTTAACAGAGGTCACTTTTAAACTATGTGAACAATTATTTTTTATAATAATAATTGTATTTCCTCCCTGGTGAAGCCTCTGTCTCCTATGATTATTAAATTTCAGGACAAAATAACCCTTAAATACTAAGAGAGCAAGGCTTTCTAGTGAAACAAATGTCCTGTTTCCTTTGAGTTGACTTGTCATTCATTTGAACACACACACACACACACACACACACACACACACACACACACACATATATATCACTCAGATAAAAATATTTTAATCTTTCTATTTTATATAATAAACAACTATGTTTACTAATTTCCATTGATTAGAACCCACTATACACTCTTCCATGATTTCATTATTTTCACAAGGGATAGCCACAGACCTTAATTTGCTTTTCCTGATCTTGGCACACATGAATGTATTACTAAATAACTTTTTTCACAATATTTTTCACTTCTTATAATTAGAATCACATTGTATCTATTCTTTTGTGACAGATTTTTTTCCACAGTCAGCATTAAAGTGCCAAGCTTCATCACTGTCATTGGCTAGGTATATTTTATTAATTTTTAGTGCTATTTTCTATTATAGGAATAAATCTACAATTTATACATTTTTCTTCTTTGTTTGCCTCGTACAGATACTACTTCTTGTAGAGGACTTTGGGGAATGAGATTGTTGAGTCAGTTGTTAAAATATGTGCCCTTGGTATCTCCTTTTTCTGTACTTTGGAAAGTTGACCATTGTGAGGTACATGTACCTGACTTTCACTACAGCCGATGTTATCTCTTGGACTAATACTGTACAACTGGAATGCATATTTAGTGGAAGAAGACAGGGCACATTTTTACTAGCCCTTTGTTCCCCAATCACTTCGATGGGCAGAAGCTGCCTCAATTTTTTTGTTTGTTTGTTTTGGTTCCATTCAGACATTTCTGGTTTTGAATGAATATCCCCAAATCCACATTTATAAAATGAAGTAAGGCTGTTTTTTGTTCCATTTTCTTCCTTCCTTTCTAACCTCTACTTGTTTTTTTGTTTTTTGTTTTTGTTTTGTTTTTTTAACTGTTCTGCTTTTATTTGAAGATTTAACACATACAGATTCATGTAACCTTTATGCTGATCAGGAGGCAGGAAAGTTCTGTCACCTCAAGGAACTCAATGCAAACCCACTGTTATCACATCCTGGGCTGTAATCTCTTTTTGAGAATGCCATTAATAAAATTGTCCACATATAACCTTTGCAGTTTGATTCCTTCACTCCTGAGTATCTGTGAGATGTGTCTATTAATTACATCAATACCCATCATCTAATAGAGAATTAAAAGAATTATTGGAGGTAATGAAGCAAATGGACTTAACAGACATCTATAGAACATTCTACCCAAATAGGAAAGAATATACCTTCTTCTCTGCAGCTCATGGAACCTTCTCAAAAATTGACCACATACTCGGAAGCAAAGGAAACCTCCACAGATACAAAAAAATATCAGTGTCCACCTGTGTCTTATCAGATCACCACGGATTAAAGTTAGAAGGCATCAACCACACTACCCCCAAAAAACCGACAAACTCATGGAAACTGAACAGTCAACTACTGAATCACACCTGGGTCAAGGAAGAAATCAAGAAAGAAATTAAAGTCTTCCTCTACTTGTTTTAAAAAATAAAGTGACATTCAGTTTCTTCTTGGACAGTAACTGAGAGGAATATTCATATATTTAAAAAAGTGATTTCAAACGATCTCCAAATTGGTTATACCAACTTAAATTCTCACTAACTTCACAAAATTCAGTTTACCCAAATTCTCACCAGCACTTGATAATGACTCTTCCTGTTATTCTATTCATTATATGTCCAATTATGGTTTTAATTGGAATTTTAATCATTAAAAATAAATTTGAATGTTTTTTCATAGTTAATTTTTTAATTCAAATTTCAAATTCAAATAATTCATTATCCAATGGAAAATGATAACTTTCTTTTATATATAAAACTCAGATTTAAATTTCTAATTTTTACATTTATTTTTAAATAAGATGTGGATTTAACATATGCAAAATTTATTTTATGATATTTATTAATTTATTAATTTGACATATACAGATAAAATTTTACATGTTTAATCTTATTATATATGAAAATAAAGAATTGGAATGTTGTAGAACTAGAATAATTGAGGAATTTTACCCTTAGAAAATTAATTAGTCTTAGAAACTTTAAAATATTTTTCTCCTCACTTACCTTATTTCACTATTATCTATAGATCAATTACCAAGTTTCCATTAAAATACATAGTATGTCATTACTTAGAAACATTACTGGCATTCATTTCTTGTCACTACTATCAGGACTATTCATTGTCAATAAATGACTTTAATCATATCACACCTTTGAGAAAACCTACTTAATAAAAAATTAGAAAACTTTTAGAACAAAATCTCTAAATTGATACTGGATAATATATAGGCATAATATGGAAATTTTCCCTTTATTCATTAAGTGTATGGGTGCAAATAAATGTTAGTCTCCTATACATATAACAATATATCTTTAAGTTAACCACTATGATGTTTAATGAGAACATTAAAAGTCCTTTGGTGAGCTCCCATTAGATCAGTCCCACCGTCTCCGTGGATGGATTTACCACTCGAGGTCCTGACTTCTTTCCTCATGTTCTCCCTTCTTCTGCTCTTCATCTGGGCTTTGGGAGCTCAGTCCAGTGCTCCAATGTGAGTCTCTGTCTCTATCTCCATCCCTCTCCAGATGAAGGATCTATGGTGATATTCAAGATATTCATCAGTGTGTCTATGGGAGAAGGCCAGTTCAGGCACCCTCTCCTCTGCTGCCCAGGGACCTAGTTGGGGAAATCCCCTTGGACACCTGGGAACCCCTCTAGAGCTAAGACTCTAGCCAACCCTAAAATGGCTCCCTTGGTTAGGATAACTTCTTCCCTGCTCCCAAATCCACCCTTCATCCATCTCAATTATCCCATTCCCCCAAGATCCCCCCAATCCTCCCCTTCTTCCTTCTCTTTCCCCATCTCCCCTACCTCCCAATCCACCCCAACCCCCCTGCTCCCAACTTTTGCCCAGTGATCTTGTCAACTTCCAGTATCCAGGAGGATAACTATATGTTTTTCTTTGGGTTCACCTTCTTATTTAGGATCACCAACTATAGGCTCAATGTCCTTTATTTATGGATAGAATCTGCTTATGAGTGAATACATACCACATTCCTCTTTTTTAGGTCTGGGTTAGCTCTCTCAGGATAGTGTTTTCAATTTCCATCCATTTGCATGCAAAATTCAAGATGTCATTTTTTTTTTTACCGCTGAATAGAACTCTAAAGTATATATATATATATATATATATATATGCCACGCCTGCTGTATTCATTCTTCTATTGAGAGGCACCTAGGTTGTTTCCAGGTTCTGCCTATTAGAAATAGTGCTGCTATGAACATAGTTGAACAAATGCTCTTGTGGAGTTGCTGGATCCTGAGGTAGGTTGAGTCGCAGTTTCCTGAGAAACTGCCACACTGATTCCCAAAGTGGTTGCACAAGTTTGCAGTCCCACCAAAAATGGAACTCACCAAGGCAAGCTGGACTGGGTCTGAACAAGCATATGATCAAACCGGACTCTCTGAATGGGGCTAACAGTGAGGGCGAACTGAGAAGCCGATGGTAATGACACTGAATTTTGATCCTACTGCATGTACTGGCTTTTTGGGAGCCTAGTCTGTTTGGATGCTCACCTTCCTAGACCTGGATAGAGGGGGGGGGGCTTGGACTTCCCACAAGGCAGGGCATCCTGACTTCTCTTAGGACTGGAGAGCAATGGGGGAGGGAAAGGGAGGATGGGAGGATGTGGAAATGTTAAATAAATAAATTAAAAAAAAAGGAAAAAAAAAGTCCTTTGGATAGGAAAAAATGTGAACATAACGACAATGATGGTAGGCAGAGGCTGCTTGCTTGTTTCCCAGCCGCTCAGACCCGAATAATCACACAATCACTATATTAATTATAACACTGTTCGTCCAATGACTCAGGAACATTTCTAGCTAGCTCTTACATCTTGAATTTACTCATGTCTACTAATCTATGTATCACACAAGGCTGTGGCTTAATGGTAAGAATCCAGCGTCTTTCTCCTTCAGCAGCTGCATGGTGTCTCTTTGACTCTGCTCACTCTCTTTCTACATCTCTGTTCAGATTTTCTGCTTGATTTTACTCTGCTAAAACATGCCCAAAATAGCTTCTTTATTAACCAGTGGTAATAAAACATAATCACAGCATACAGAGGGGAATCCCCCATCATCTCCCCTTTTCTGTTTAAACAAAAGGAAAGTTTTAACTTTAACATAGAAAAATCACATACACAAACAGTTATCAAGCAAGAATTATAGTTACAATATTTAGCCTATTTACATATAACAAATTAAAAAAATACTCTATAATCTATCCTATCTTTGTGAGTCTAAAGTTTTATATTTAATTGTTCTTTTATCATTAACTATGGAAAACTATAACTATCTGTCTTCAATCCTCCAAAGACCCCACAAGGATATAATATTACCTAAGTAAACAAGAAGTGTATTGTAAGCAACTTCTAAAACTCTAGAATTGACAGAGACATCTTGTTGCTTGGACAGTCACCCAAAGTTCTTCTGTAATGTTAGGGCATCCATCTTCAACCTACAGGCCCATAGTATCCAGCATACTTTTCCATGAAGCAGGATACTTGAAGATGTGTTCTTTCTTGTAAGGACAAAGTTCATCAGTTGCTTTCTTCTGTGTCATTCAGAATGTCTAGCAGACACTTTCATTAAGTAGGAACCCTGAAAAACCATCCCATATTTTAGAAAATTTAGCAGTCACATTTATGTGGGTTCTGCATATCCAGTTCATACAGCATACCATCAAGCAATCCAGACAAGAGTAGGTTCTTGCCCAAATGGCTAGCCTTGTAACAATGAAGGCAAATTCCATAACAAGTTCCTTAAATACTCATCAACTTCTCTGAAGTAATTGATGCTGCCAGATGTAGAAATGACTCACTGTTGAGAAAAGTTTAAGTCCTTAAAATATTTTAAATGCCATATTCTGTGGTTCTTTGAAAGGGCTGAAGAATTCCTATCCACCTGAAATATATCTCTGTACATCTAGAAAACCTAACTAACATGACTACAGTTTGACTTTTATATATGATCATCTATTAATACACATAATACCTTAAACAAGAGTAGAAATACATATACACAGTATAACAAAATCAGCCTTAATTATGTATTAACAGACCAAGATCCATACCAATGCAAAGTATTCATCTTTATATCATATCCCCCTTATTGTATATTTTATATATTTACTATGATCATAAATCACTTATAATCAAGCCCCTTTAAATGAAAAAATAATATATTTTTTCATAAATAATTTGGGAACATGGGCAAAGTTTTTTCCAAACTGTTTCTGCTTGTGGGCAAAGTATTTTATGGTTCATGGAGACCCTTTGTGGGATCTTGTTCCATCAAACCACATTAGCCAGGAAGCAATCCACAGGTTCTCATCCTCTGTGGGAACAAAAGCAAAATCTCTTTCCTATGCAACATTTACTTAGAACCAAATTGTAAAGTCAAGATACCTTTATGTTGGTTTAACATAGCAGTCCCGAGAATCAAATGTCTCTTTGCAGTCAAAAAATTCAAACGAAACACAATAATATACATAATCTAGACTTTTCTGTATATCATCCATCTTTGAATGACTAATTTTTCTTTACACCTTTAATCTATGACTGTCTGTACTCTTTTATATAACTTTTACTATTTCTTTAAAGACTTTTATTTTTTAAACTATTTCTTTTTATAACTATCTATACACTTTTTCTCCTCTCTCCCAAGCCATGATACTTTTTTTTAAACACACTGTGTCTCATTTAGATGTCTTTTATATCTGAATTTGTCCTATTGTATATCTGAAATCCTTTCTGACAAGGAACATTTTAAAATGGTAAGCAGCATGGTTGAAGCAGCCCTGAATGTTGACTCCACCTCTCTTGGCCTTTCAATATGACAGAGGTAAGTTTACCCCCAGCTCTGGGACTGCTGGGTGGAAGCTGTGCTCATCACCTCAATTCTGGGAAGCACAGCATAAACCCTTTTTGTCTGAAGAAAAGGTAAATCTGCCATGCAGCATGCTGCAAGGCATGAAAATATCTCTGTGTATGGTGGCAGGAATCCTCCATGCTCTCCTGCTTGTACATGCCTAGCAGACCTGATCCGGCAAGTTGCTTAAGCAGAGAGTGCTGAGGGTGGTGGGCTCTCAGCTATTTTCATCCTAATCCTGAGCAGATGGACAAGAACCCGGACCCGAAGTGGGTGACGGGCCATGCTAGCTAGTTAGCCCAAGTTGATAGGGCAACATTTGTAAGTGGAAACTGCTCTTTCTTTCCTGGCTGTCCAGACCCGAATAATCACACAGAAACTATATGAATTATAACACAACTTGGCCAATAGCTTAGGCATATATCTGGCTAACTCTTATATCTTTAAATAAACCATTTCTATTATTCTGTGTATCACCACCAGGCTGTGACTTACTGGTAAAGATTGGGCATTTGTTTGACTCTGCCTCCTCTCTTTCTATATCTTTGTCTGGATTTTCTGCCTGGTTTTACTCTGCTAAGCCATCTCTTATGCCTGGCTATATGCTGCCTTACTATAAACTGAAACAACGTCTTTAATAACCAATGGTAATCAAACATATTCTTAGCATACAGAGGGGAATCAAGCATCAAATGACCTCAATATTTAATTCTACGAATCATTATTCAGGGTTTTTATAACATGAACAAGGTATGGTAGTGGACACCTGTAATCTCAGCAATCACAGGACTGAAACTGGTGAAGCCAAAATTTGATAGCCATCTAGATTACATGGTGAGCTCAAGGCCTGCCTGAGTTTTGTAAGAGACACTATCAGACAAAGAAACAAACTCTACCAAAGGTAGTTTTATCTGTATCCCAAACTAGTATATCTATAGACTGATTTTCATGTTATAATCATAATAGTAAATCATCAAGATTAAGATATGCTAAATATGTTGTTCTAGTCCTACATGAACATTTTCATTTAAGCAACCATTGAGGAGGTGAAGTATATTTTTGAGTTAGTCTAGAAACTAACTTACAGCTGTCTGATAAAGCTCCCTTAAACAGAATGACACTTGCCTTGATATTGTTTAACTTTGGTTTTATCTTGGCTAAATGAGTGTATAATTTGAGCACTTATATCTATGTATTTTTGTGTCTGTAAAATTAACAGTCCCAAAATACAGGTTACACAAAATTCAAAGAGGAAGAAATGAGGTGGTGGTAGGGCTTACAGTAGTGAAGAAGAAAGGTTTGCAAAAGAATTGCAGAAGGCCAACAAAATGTTATGCACTGCTTGGTAAACAACACAAAAGGCAGAGAAAATTTTGCATAAATTTCCAATTCAACATTTTTCTTTACTTTTTGTGGTGGTTTTTATTATGTATGGCCCACAAAGTCTCATTTGTTTGAAAGCTTTTTCACCAGGGAATTCGGCTATTTTTTAATTGATTTTATTGAGCTATCCATTTTTCTCTCTGTTCCCTTCCCTTCATCTCCCCTCCCCTTCAACCCTCTGCTACTATTAGGAGGTGTGGCCGTGTTCAAAAAGGTGTGGCCTGTTGGAGGAAGTATGTAACTGGGAGTGGGCATTAACGTTTCAAATGCTCAAGTTAAGCCCAATGTCTCTCTTTTCCTGATCCCTGCTGATAGAGATGTAAAACTTAGCTATTCTCCAGCACCATGCTTGAGTGAGTGATACCATGCTTCCCATAATGATGATAATGGAATAATTCACTGAGTCTATAAGCCTTTTAAAGTGTTGCCATGGTCATGGTGTCTTCTCTTTGTAACAACAGAACACTGACTAAGAAATTGTCTATTTTCAATTTTTTATTTGAAATTTATATATTTAACCAAGATTCTCTATAGAGGACTGAATAAGTATGGGATAAAACCGGACTCTCTGAACATGGTGGACAATTAGGGCTAATGAGAAGCCAAGGACAATGGCACTGGGTTTCGATCCTGCTGCATGAACTGGCTTTGTGGGAGCCTCACCTGTTTGGATGCTCATCTTTCTGGACCTGGATTGAGGGGGGAGGACGTTGGACTTCCCACAGGGCAGGGAATCCGGACTGCCCTTCAGATTCAAGAGGGAGGGGTAATGGAGTGGGGGGAGGGGGAGAGGACTGAGGGGAAGGGGAGAAGAGTGGGAGGAGGGGGAGGGAAATGGGAGGTGGGGAGGAGGCAGAAATTTTTTCAACAAAAATATAAAGAAAGAAAGAATAAATTTAATTGCTTAGAGGTGTTTATTGCCTTTGCATTACATACTTAGAATATATTTTGTTGTCGTATTTCTACAGAACTTTTGTCAGTTAGATATGTTTCACAGTGACAGTGTAGCAAATGAGTAAGATAATAAATCCATGTTTACACTTTGGACAAACTATCTTTTGTCCTACAAAAGTCTGACTTTCTATTACTACATCAAGAAAGTAATGTGCTGCCAGGTATGGTGGAACGAATTTGCAATACGGAATCAGCAAAATTAGTTGTTGAAGATCAGCCTTGACAACATGAGGCCATGTCTCATAAATAAATAAGCAAAGAGATAAATGGTATGAAAGACACAGGAAGAATGTAACTGTGTTTTCCTTAAGAAACTAGGCAGATCCAGTATTTATCTAGTGAGATCTTTGCATTATTCCCACCGAAATAATAACTAGATTATAAATTCCCTCATGGAATGAGTATGACATTGTAACTTGCCTAATATATATTTCATTCAAAGTACATTGAGTTACTTGTATTCGTTGAATATGGTGTAGCTTTTCTTGCTAGAAATTCTTATGGTACCAAGCTAGTCTTTGTGGCAGATAAATTATATGTAGATACATTGAAGTAAATTTTAGCATCAGAGTTATATTCAGGCTACTCCTTAAGCAATATTACACGGTTCTGCTTGAAAAGGTCACGATACTGTTTAGAAAAGAACAAGTAGTTCAGTGAGTCTATAAGCCTTTTAAAGTTTAGGGGACCATAGCTCCCCTAAATTAACTAATAGATTCCGGAAATAGGAATGTTAGCTGTGAGTGGGCTGTGGTGGTAACCGTATTTATTCTCAGCACTAGGGAGACAGAGGAAGGCAGATCTCTGGGACCTTGAGAGGTCAGTCTGGTCTTTATATGAGTTCCAGGACAGCAAGATCTACACAGAGAAATGCTGTTTCAAGAATAAATAAATAAATTAGAATGTCAGTTGCAATTAATCCTTTAAGCCAATGAGTTGTTATGTCTATAGCCCAAAAATGTTTCAACTGCTTATGTAACAAATAGCAACAATTTGAAAGCAATTCACAGACGATGACAATACATGTTACATATTCAGACTGAATCTAATGAGCTACCATAGATACACAGAATTGATATGACTTGTAATTTTTCAAATATCAACTATCATTGGAACTCTTGTGGTATTTAAGATCTTATTGTTATCATTTATTTAAAAACGGCAGGAAGGAGTCACACCATACAACAAGGCACTCATGAGAATTTTATATGAAAAAGAGAGAGAAGAGGGCAGAGAGGGGGTTCAGAAACCAATCTCCGGAGATAAGAACAGCAGAGGAGAAAAAGAAAGAGAGAAAGAGGGGGGAGAAAGAAAAAATTCGATGGGAGGTGGGCAAGGCCCACCTTTTAAAAGGGAACGTAGTGTATGTGTAAAATAGGTACTCTTAGTGGCTGCAGCTGGGACATATTCTGTCAGGACCCCAAGGGAAGGCCAGCACAGATGCCTGAATTCTAACATTCCTCCCTTTTGTTTATCATAAAAGACAAGGAATTAGAAAGGAGTAGCACATGAGGCAAGGATGAGGAAGCCGTGATCTCAAGACTGTTTCTGGCTGACTTGGGAAATGTCTATCATCTTTTGGGAACCTGAGAAAGCTGGGGTACTGTCCACATCCTTGGGTAGCTGGCTGCTGCACTTCACTGTCCATGCTTTAAGGGACCGTTCGGTGCCTCTTGGAACTGGAAGGATGCTGTTGGAGGTGAACTCAAATCAATTACCTGGAACACACTAGAACTGACAGTACCTGTTCCTTTTTCATCCCCATTGCATCACGTTAACGCCCTCTTTCTAGTCGACATACCAGGAGACACAGGTGGTTAATTTCTGATGGCAGTCAATAGTAAAAAGTGAAACAGAAAAAAAAATTGCACTAAACTAGTATGACTGTCTCCTGAGGAAGGCAAGGAAATGTGATGGGAAAGATCACCAGGTCGAAATGGAAACAGAAATTGAGTAAAAGAAAGTGAGAACCAGTGTGTGCCGAGCAAGAGGAAGTTGACTTCCTCAGTCTCGCATATTGCAGCAAACAAACAGGACAATTATAAAGGGAGAACAGATAGAAGAAAAAAGAAAGTGGAGAACTCTTTCTCAGTTTCCCGATTGCCTGATCCAGGGAATACTGAAGCCAAATTTGATTTGAAAGGAGTGGTCAGTTGGTCTCTAAAAGGCATTCCAAAAGGGAGTAAAGTGCTACAGACACTAACAAAGTTCCCATGAGTGTCATAGAGAAGACCCAGGGGCTGTAATTCATCGGGTCCCCGGAATTCAGAGAGGATCACACTAAGTAGGCACAGTCTGTCCCATGCATTATCACACAGGAATAGGGGCCAATGGCTCTGAGTCAGACAGAGACAGAGTTGCCTGGAGCCGGGACTTTGAGAAAAGCCAGAAGGCAAAGAGAAGACTGTCTTCAAGAAATGAAACCTCACATCCAGGGGAATGGTCAGATGCATGTAACCCTACCAGAGACCCAATTGCCAGTATTGAATGGAAGACAAAGCTGGCAGTAAATGAGAAAGCAGAATTGTTGCAGGTGGAAGAGAGCAGTTCTGTTGGGTAGAGCAGGTGATTAGGGTCCCAGCATAAAATGTTTGGTGGACCCTGCCACTGAGCAAACATGCTGCATGCATCAGGTCTACTGAGGGAGAGGGAATGCAGAAGAATGAAAGGGTGATACCTCTTTCCATTTATCAGATCTCTGGCAGAATGTTGCAAAGATTCCATAAAATATTGGGTTATAGAGTGCAGGAAAGCAGCCATTTGGATTGGTCTGACTGAAAAAGTAGATGCACTTCCCATGAGTGAGGTAGAGAAATAAGATCCAAATGTCTGCAATTCTTAGCATCCCAAGAATTCAGAGTATCAGAATAAGTAGTCACAGGTTGTCCCATGCATCATCACGCAAAGAGAGCTCTGAGCCTGAGAGAGCCATGTTTGCCTGGTACCAGGAAATGACAAGGCCAAAAGGTAGGAAACCATGCCTGAGAGAAGAGAAATGGATCACTCATGGGAAATAGTCAGAGGTGAAGAAGAAGGGGGCTCACCAATCATGTTGATGTTGGATGGAGGGTCCCAGTGCTCTGTTAATTGGAGCAGTGAGGCTGTCGTATGTGGACCAGGTTCTAGGGTCCCGGTGTACCTCAGGACTCCAGGAGAGCCTACCCAGTCCCAAAGCACCAATGGTGTGTATATAAAAATGACTGGAAGAACTCACACCATATAATAGAGCTCACATGGAAGGTTTATTGGAAAAGAGAAAAAAGGCAGAAAAGGTGACAGAGAGAGTGCAGAGAGGGGCACAGAGACGGATCCCTGGGCACAAGAGTGACAGAAGAGAAAGGGGGGATAGGCAAGGCGCACCTTTTAAAAGAGAACATAGCAAAAGTGCACAAGAAGTGCTCTTGTAGCTGCAGCTGAGGACATGCATAGCCTGTCAGGCCCCCAAGGGCAGTCTAGTCCAGATGCCTGAATACCAATCCTTGCTCTTTCAGACAGTCAGATGTCCAAGTAAATTTAGAATGGATTCCTGGGGCATCATTAATTGATAAGTATAATCTTGCTGATTGACAACAAACGTTGGTCTCATTGGAACTGTTGCTCCATTGATGTGATGTTGGTTATAGCTGGAGACTGACTGCTTAGATCTAGCAACTCACGTAGTAGAGAGAATAACTTTAGGTAGTTTTAAATCTAACAACATAAAGATAGAGGATCTTATATTAAAGGCTAGAAGATGGTTTTTGCTCAGATAGTTATTTTTGCCTAAGATGTTTAATATTTCTATCTATATATTCATGTTTCCAGTGTGAAATTTTATTACCGTCAAGCTAAAGTATTTTGTACAAAAAATTAGTTTAAAAGGTTTGTTTCAGTTATTTATTAAAATTACAAATATTTTATTTTTTAAAGAAGGAGTGAATTAAAGAGTCTTCATAAGCTCTATGATGATTCATATTTCTCATGGGAATGAAAATGTACAGCTCTTAGTGCTTGATGATAAAATTAATGCCACTTAGTAGAACCAAGTGTTTAAATATTATAACTTCACATAAAGCTTTATTATTGTTTCAAATATACTTTTAAAATCATTGGCATGGTTGGGCTTTTGAAAGGTCATGGATAGTTTGTACCTATAGGGCTATTTTCTTCCATTCTGATAGCTAATAGCAGGTAGAAGTGAAATTCTATAGAAGAGTCAAGCATTGTGGTGACATGCCTGTAATTAGAGCATTTGGGAAACTGATGCAGGGGGATCAAAAATTCAAAGAAAGCCTGGGTTATGTAGCATTACCCTTTCTCAAAATAAAGACAGCAAAAGAAAAAAAACACTCTATTAAATAGGGTACTGTGGAGTAAGGCAAGCCATGAAGGTTTCGGAGTAGACTATTATATAACATTACTAATAGATGAGCTATAAATTTCTCAGAGAATGTGTCTCTGAGTTCATGACTAATGGTATTTACAATCGAAAGGAAAAAATAAAGAGTTGGTTATTTCTTTTGTTTGGCTGTTTTATGAAATAGGCTTATTTAGCTAAATTCAATAAGCACATTCAAATGAATGTGCATGCAATTGAAAATTTCACATCTCTGAAGGTTCCACATTAATAAGCATTCATTCACAAGTGTTTTGTCATTTAAATATTATGTTAATTTTTTGTAATTGGATTCTTCTTCAATGTTGGAAAACTTTCTTAACTATACTAAACATTTCCTTAGAGGTATTGTTACACATTCTAAAATTCCTTTGTGCTCAGGTATTAGTGTTTGAATTGTCAACACTGAGCGTAGTTAAAATTAAAAGCCTTCTGTCAGAAAAATTGTTTTGAAGGAAGAAGGAACTTAAAACACTCTTTCTCCCCCACTAGAAATTCATACAGATAAATACCTTTATTTTTCTCCTAGAACTGAACGTACATGACAAATTGGCACAACTTAAAATGAGAATTGAAGGGGATGAGACTGATTGAGAAAACTTGATATTGAAAGGCTTATTAGCCCATACAGGGTTCGAGTCTGTCTCTTCAGTCTCTGTGAGCCCCTATGAGCCCTGCTTAGTTGATTCTGTGTCCTGTGTTCTCCTGGTAGTATCCTCCAGCCTTTGACTCCTACAATCCCTTCTCCACTTCAAGTCCTCTGCATATAACTTATGGTTGTATAGCTTGCTATTCTTGTGAACTCCCAACAATGCGAGTGTGTGTGTGTGTGTGTGTGTGTGTGGGTGTGGGTGTGGGTGTGTGGGTGTGTGGGTGTGTGTGTGTGAGAGAAGGGGCGGGGTATTTTCTGACTCTTTTGCTTGCCACTTGGGACACTTTTCCTCCTCCTACTGGGATGGCATGTCTAACCTTAAGATGTATGTTTGTGCCCACTCTTATTATATCTTGTTAGGCCATATTCAGTGAAAATCCCTGAGATGCCGGTTTTTTTTTTCTTTAAAGAAAGACATAGAAGGAGGTGATCTGGGAGAGAAGGGGAAATGGGGAAGGCACTCAGATAACTGGAGGGAGAGGAAAGTGCGGTCAGCAGGTAATGAATGAGAGAAGAATAAAAGTTAAAAAGGAAAGAAAAAAGAAAAGAAAGGCTTATTATCAATGTGGCATTGGTGCATGCCATTAATCCCAGCACTGGTGAGGAAACTGCATTTCTAAGTCAGCCTGGTCTAGAGAGCGAGTTCCAGGACAACTAGGAGCTTTATATGGAGAAGCCCAGTTTGAGAAACAAAAAACTAAAAAAAAAAAATATTAATCAAGATCTGACATAAAAACGTAAGCTGAAAATAATTCATATAATCAAACAACAAATTTCATATGCAGCCTTGCACTGACAAATCAGTCATGTGAATACCAACATGTTTTTGAAGTTAAAGACTCAAAATATTGTCAAGTGGCTTCGCAAATAAGCATTGGCTTAAGATGTTTCACAACAATGAAATGGATATCATAGTAATTAATCTCCTTATGGTAAAGCTAGGTCAAATTTCGTCAAAAGGTCAACTAATATTGAACAGGACGTTTGCTCATGAATTTGCTGCATTAGAATTTTGCTATTCTGAAGGTCAAAGGACATAATCATTTTCAAAAAATGAACGGAGCAAGACATTTTTACATTTTTCTAGAAAATTTGGGCCTTAGTTCTATTTAAATGTATACAATAAAACCATACCTCTGTCCTATATTTATTAGCATTCTAATAAATTATTCATGATTGTAATATTTATGTAGACTCCATTTTGCTTGTATGATTGATTTGGCTTAACCTACAAATTAATGTGTTCCCATTCAACCTTTGCAATTCTATATGCCACTACTCTTTCCTTCAAAGTGTCCTGAAATAGCATCCTAGCTGATCTCCCTCTTATGTTCTTGTCCTCTTCTATCTGCTCTATTAACAGCATTTGAAACAACCTTTCAGAAAGGTCAATTAAATCATCTCACCTCTTCATTAAAACTATTCTGATTCTACTAAGAGTCAATTCTGATCCTTTTATCTTGATATATATATATATATATATATATATATTGATTAAAAATATTAATCAAGATCTGACATAAAATATATATATTTTCCATATATATATATATATATATATATATATATATATATATATATGGAACATGCCTTTCTTTCTAATTTCAACTCTATTTTGATTTAGTTTCAGACAAGCTATCTCTGTCTTAGCCTTGTATATAATCTAAGCTGTCAACCAAACTGCCTATTTATTTAAGGCTCTGTCTGCCTCTTATCTTACTTTCTTTTGCTTCTGCCTCCATTTTATGAACAGTTAGATATTTGTTACTTACTCACTACATCATTCAAGTGGTTTTTCATTCGTTTATTCAGAAGTCAATGACTTTTAACTGAGAGAAAATATGTCCTTCTGCTTTATTCTGTTTAAAACACGCTGCAGATTCCATTTGACTATCCCAAAGATTCCTGGTCCTATTCAAACAATAATAATTTATAACCATCTCCATCATAAGACTTCTAATAATCTTTCTCTGGATAAAAAGTATTTCTAAACATACAGTGGTTCAAGGAAAACACCTAAGAGGTATAACTTGAAGATAAAGTTACAATAATAACTCATTGCCTCATATGATGTTATTTATGAGGTTGATAACATTTGTTACTCCTGTTGAGCTGCACACTCAGAACTTAACCAATTTTCTCTAGATGTCTCATATTTTTATAAATATATCACATAGAAATTCTGAAAGGCAAGTCTTATCTTTGTCTCTTATTCATCTAGCACCTTTAAAGATATGGCTAGAATTCCATACTATCTTCCAGTTGCTGAGTGCTTGATGGATCTTAGGTATTGTGACCAGTTAGTTACTTTCTTACCTTGCTTTAACACTCACTATTTCTATGATGTAAGTATTTTATCTTCAATTTTACATATGAAGAAGTTAAAACCAAGGCAATATAACTTGTCTATGGCCATATAGGTAGAAGGTAGAATTTGAATTGCAGCCAAAACTTGCAATGCTCAGGGTAGCATGCCATTCATATGTTCTCTTAGAAATAATTTGGACAGCAAAGGAAAAGATCACCACTCCAATTATAGTGTCCCAACAAGGCAAAGTTTTTGATTGAGAGGGCATACTAGTCACAAAATTAGAAGAAACACACCATGGCAGGAAATACACTTGGTTTTTATTCCAGTGCAGGTAGTAACTGTGTCTTTCAAGATTTGTTAGTCACCCCCCACAAAAGGAAAGGTTTAGACAGAAAGCAGTAGATGAAAACTCTTAAAGATTGTTATGAGATGCTCAAGTCTAATTCTTCACAGTTTATGGCTTCTGGTGGGGCAGAGAGTAAGGAAAGACTTGGTTTTCTTTAAGGGCTTAGCCACTGTGTGTTTGACCATACTCCAGTGAGTATACGGGCAACACAAAATGGACTTGGTATATATTTCTTTTCTTCCTCTTTTTATTGTTGTGGGAGAGGTCACCAGGACAGGTGTGGACCAGGTTTGGGAAATGAGTATGATAAGGATGCATTATGTCAAATTTCCATATAATCAAAAAGAAATATTATATTGGGGAAAAAACAAAATGAAAACCAACAAAGCAAACAAAAAAATCTGAACAAAAGAAATGAAGGAAACCAAGAAATGGTTGGTCACTTAAGTCATTTAAGTTCTAAGACTCGAGCAGAACCTTTGTATGAATACAATACTTACCAGGTTAGGGACAGTTTAAAACATTTTAATAAAGATTTTACAATGTGAAAGAGATAAAAATATTTGCACAGAAGTTTCATAAAGTGGGGAGAGAGAAAAAGATTTGAATTCATTGTCATAAAAGAAAGTTTTATGGACTTATCAAAAAGACTAATATTTAATGTTTCTTACATGTTCCATGTCTAAAATCCCTGGGAATACATTCCTCCATCCTTGGTGTTACTAGAATTGTGGGGCCCTTTGTGGTCTGCAAATGATGCAGGGGAAATCAAGGTCCCCTATTGGGGTTCTTCGTCTCTTTAGTAAAAGCTTTTATAAATGGACTCAAACACAAGCCCAGAAACTACTTTATTAGTGTTTAAAAAAGGAAAAAAAACCCTAGGGCAGAAAAACTGAAATTTTCAGCAGCTACCCAGAGGAAGAGAATGGAAGGGAGAAGAAAAGGCATGCAATTTAAGGTGTCACAGAGGTCAGACACAGTGGAAAGGCAGTCACGTGGTGGGAAAGGAGGCTTTAGAAAAAGCATAAGGAAGCCCAAAGTGTATAAGGAAAGCATAGTTTGAAAAGAGATAAAACGATAAAAAAGATTATACTGTTTTCAAAGCAGGCCAATTTACAAGCTACAAGATTTTGGTGCAGTAGCAATCCTTTGGCACAGTAAGCTAGTCAACCAAGTGTTGCAATTCTGGCAAGGAAATGTGTGGTGTCTCATTAAAGAAGTGGTTATTCTGTGTATCTTTGTAGCACGGCTTAAGCTGTGGCCACCTTTCCTGGGGTGGTCTCTGGGCCAGATGATTGAACCCACCACCCTACTAGAATATTAGGTCTCTTCCTAAGCCTGAGATTTCATTTTCTTGACCAGAGGTAATTTTTGCTCTAACATTGGCTTCAGTTTAGAACTTTTTATCTTTTCAATATGACAGTGAAAATACACAAGGAAATCTGTGACCTTTAGTCTACAGTCAAGTCAGCCTAAACAATGCCAGGGATAGTCACTGTTGTGTACTGTAAATGTGATACTGTTCTTGAGTTAAATTCTGCTAAGATGGTAATTAGTGATCTTGGTTACATAGGAAAATCCCCAGGCACCACTCAAATCAATTAAAGCAGGATCCTTGCAGGTAGAGACCTAAGACTGCGCATTTTATAAGTGTCGCTTTAGAGACTGTACTATGTGATCAGGCTTGGGAAAAATTCCTGAAGTCTAAATGTTTACATGTTAGATTCCATTTCTAGTTCAGTTTCGAGAAATAATAATGTATAACTCAAGGTGTATGTTATACATATATATCTTTCACACATACCATTATGTCATACTCAGTAATCGCCTCTGTGGTTTTCCAACTTAAAATGTAGTTTGTAATTTCTAATGTCAACATACAGAACATTATTATTTTGTTGAATGTCAGTATTAAGCTATAATATAAGAACACTGTAATTTATCTAAATACACTATAGCACATAAGATTTAATTTATTCCCTGTTTGTTTTTACAAACATATTTTAGTGTATATAATATTACAGTACAAAGAATATATAAATCTTAGTAATAACTTCAGTATAGAAGTGGAAAAGGTCCTTATGTACTTAGAATATAAATGATAGAATGAGTCACATAGCTCTCAAAGGCATTATTCCCTTTTATTTGTTTGAGTAACCTTAGGGTTATTCACATGTCTCTTTTGTATATAGTGTCATTGCAGAAATTGCCATTTTAAACTCTAAGCATTTTAGGCAATTTAAAAACAATCATTTTAGAATTTAATGTGATATGCAATGCACTTTAAGTCTTAAAATATACATACTGAAATCTGTATCTATAATGTCCTTAATTTTCAAAGAACATATCAAGTATAAAGTAAATGGAGCAGCCTCTAGAAGGGTCCATATTAAGGAGAGAAATTTAATATTGCCATTCATTATTGGAATGGTACATATAAGTGGGATTCCCCCCCCCAAAAAAAAATTATTGGAGTTTTTAAGGAACTAACTGCAAAGCTAAGTGATAAGAGCAGACTTTATTCAATTTGAATACTGAGTGTACCCAATTTGAAAACAAATACATGATTTAATATGGTTTTGGATGACAAAAGCATATGAAGAAATATAATAAATAGACAAGCAATAATATTATAGTGCTGAGTCCCATGTTGTGGTTGCAATCAATGTTTTGATAAAATAAGAAAGATATTTTAAAAGGTAAATCTAGGAGGGAAGGAATACATTTTTAAAATCTACATTGAGCATTCAGCTCTAATACATAATAAAGGACATGACAGAGCTAGTTAGAGGTGGAGAGAGCAGAACCAAATGAGTGATATTAAGTGCAGAAATAACAGAGAGAAAAGAAAATAGATGAAACCCCAATTTATGGTCTATCTAACTTCAGAGATATTAGTATTTTGCCGACTTATTTCTCATTGGATTGTATGTGCCCCAAGATGAAAAAAGATCTTTCATTTTTACCTTATTCATAAGTATGTAACTATCAGACATAATTTATATGATAAATAATTTAGATGATATTTAAGGCAGGCAGTTGAGTCATATTTTAAAAATTCTTTCTCATTTAAAAACATTCTTCAACATACTTATGTTTTGAATTGAAAATAGTTTTTTTTTCAGGTAGTATATTCTGATTAAGGTTTTCCCTCACCTAACTCTTCCAGACCCTCTCACTTCCACACACAAATCCGTACCCTTTCTTTCTCTCTTTCCTTAGAATACAACAAACATCTAAGAAATGATAATAATAATGAAAATAAGATAAAATAAAAATAAACCAGGATATGACATATCAAATAGAAAAAAGGAACCAAAGAAAAAGAACACCACATTCACAAATGCTGAGACACACATTCCCCCATGCAGAAAGCCCTAAAACAATATTGAAAATGACAATATATAATAAGTCAAGTATTCATGAAGTAAAAAAATAATGCCCAGGCAAAGTATTGTGAGACACAGAACCTCTAAAAATACCATTGAATTCATTTTCTTTTTTGGCTATCTACTCCTGGGCGTAGGGACCTAGGCAGGTCCCATTGGAGAATCCTGGTCAAGATGTGGTCCTCGCCACCACTGCCCCTTTACTATCTGGCTTCAGTCTTAGGTCCTCCTTTTGGCTGGCACCTTTTCTTTCTCTTAGCATAAGATTTCGGGTGAAATTACCAGTTTTTAAGAGTCCATCATGTCAATAGTCAGATTGTGAGATACAAGTGTCTCTTTAGTGTATCTTCACTTCTGCCAAGCTCATTATGGTAGAAATTTTATTTTAGTAGTTGTGTATTAAGTTCTCTGTGTAATGTGTAGAGTCTCACAGCAACAATTTCCTCTGAATCCAGGAATACCTATCATCTAATTCCATGGTGTTGAATCCCTTTCATGAGACTCTAGCACAAAAATTCTGATTTGTTTGAAGCAAGGCTAGTGATGTTATTTATCTAACAGGTTTATCTGCTTTCTGTTACATTGGTCTAGCCTAATCTTTTCAATTATTTCTAGATAGTGGAACTGTAGCTGTTGGTTTAAAATTATGTTCATAATATGTGTATCTATGTCTGTATGTAAAGGAAATTAGTAGTTTTGATAATCTGGAAATATGTAAATTATAGTATTATCTTACAAAGATTTATGATGAGTTTACTGCAAAAATTAATACAAAGATTGGTCAAAATACAAAATTACATATTAAAAAATACAAAATATCAATATAACTCTACATTGTCATATAACTATGTAAGGCCTATTTTATGAATTTTTATAAATCTGAAACTTAACCACTTACACTTTCTTGGGAAGATATAATGTAGAAAACAAATAAACTGATGTGACAAATCCTAAATAATTATCTTTCACACCAGTCCAATTTACTGTACACATTTTTTCTGCACTATGCATATGTATCTGAGCATTATTAGAGCATTTTCCTGTAATACCTTCCGAGGATCTATGGACAGATAGAAAAGATCTATGGAATTCTATCGAAATAATTGTTCCTTATGTTAATATTTTGCACATTATTATATGGAATTCTGTTTTATGATGGATATTATTTCAGAGTATTATTTCTCATTAGGCAATTTCAAAAGCACTTAAAATTTTTATTTCTAAATTGTGGCCACAGTTAGAAATTGTATTTAATTATGTATGTTGAGCGTTATAAATTCTAAATTGCCTTTCAGACCCTGTAGTTTAACAAGTTACAATTTTGAAAGTTTTTTTTTTTACAATTTAAAACAAGTACTTTCAAAGTGACAAACTTTTTAAGAAAGGAAATTATCGTTAAAATGTACACTAGTTCATTTATCTTCTATAGTCTTTGACCTTAAACAGAACTGTGTTAAGAAAAAAGGTCATCTTCTACAGTGGATACAAATATTTAGGAGTATAAATTTATATCACTTTTTGTAATATGCATTTTTCTGATTTTAAAGTTTAAATGTTAACATTAGTTATGACATAATTATACAATGATATAGAATAATCCATTCAGAGTTGAATCAGAGCTTTGATTAGGAGCCTAGGGATGTAGCTCAGTAAGGGATGTAGCAAGTAAGAAGAGTTGCTGTGCAAGCATGAGGATCTGGGTTGAAATACCAAGCACTGATATAAAATCAGTTGGTAACTGCACTTATCTATAACCCCAGCATTAAGGGTCAGAGAGAGAAGGATCCAAGGAGCTTGCTGGTCTACCAACTTAGCAGAACTATTAAAGCTTCTGCTTACTGAGACACCTAGCCTCAGGGAGTAAGGATAAATGTGAGAGAGGAAATCGTGAAAGTTATACTTCTCTGGCCTTCACATACACACGTATGGGTGAAAACACCTATGTCCTCATGTGTATGTATCACACACACAGGCGTGCACGCACACAAACACACACAAATGTGTAAGAACACAGTTATTACTATTTAATTGTTTTCCCAAAATATAATTTGAATATGTTAATTTTTGTAACAAACATGTTTTCTTTGAAATAGGAAGGGTATACTAACTCCCATACACTTCAGACATACTTACAGCAAATAATTTCATCTTTTGGGTATAACTGAAGATCATTGAATAAAATGTTTAATTCTTGATAGTTTTAATAAAAAAACCTTATTTTCCATTTCTTTGCTTTTTCTTCCTTATGTGATACTTTGGCCAAGCACTCAAAGAAAATTTATGTGGAAACTTCCTTTGTTTCATTTTTTATATATAAGATTGGATTTATTTAGATAAGAAATATGATATTGAAGTATTCCTTATGAATAATTTTAAAAAGGAATATAGGATCACAGAGACTGTGGACTGGAAGTTTCCTTTCTCTACTTGCAACTTCTTCTCCTCTTCCTCATCCTCTCTTCCACCTTGAGACAGGATTTACTGCACAGGCCAGGCTATATTCTAACTTGAAACCTCCTCTTTAGATGCTCAGTCCTGGGACTGCATGTCCATGTCAGCATGCCTGCATTGCATGCGCTGTTTGCAAATCCACAACCATTCCAACCTCCCAATTTTCATTATTATGTTTATGATTACTGTTTGTATCTGTATATTTTTGCTGCATCTGCATATTTGCAGTAAACACTTTTAGATTATAAAATGAACCTTGAGAAAAAATACCATGTAAGACATATTTCAACTTAAGGCACAACCACGCATGTACACATACACATGCACACACACACACACACACACACACACGCATACATGTAAGAACACTGAGCATCTCTGAATTAAAGTAAAGATTATATGGTATCATGATGATCACAGTGCCCAGAGATTCCGTTTTTTTTTTATTCTTTAGCAATGAAAGTCTTTCCAACAAAGTTTAATACAAGGAAGACTCTGCCATAAAAAGTAAACTAAAATTAGAACCTCTAGATTAAAACAAGGATTTTAGTCCAGTTTCAGGTCCACTGATACACCTCAACCCTTTCGCTTTTTATGATGTAATTGGGCAACATAGAATTGAAGGGGCCTCTTCAAATTTACTTGACTTAATTATGTTAGACTCAGTATGCTAATTGAGAAAATTCGGCTTTAGCATTATTCTTAAACAGTTTCTTTGATGCAACACTGCATAAAGATAGGACCCTAGAATAAAAAATACGGTTAATAGTGCAACCAATAAGTTCAAACTAGAAAGCCAATGATGATTGGACAAATATTAAAATGAAGAAATTGCTCTCAATACATATTAGAAGAATTCAGATTTTTTTTTCATTTTTATCAGATAGTATACTTTTCATGTTGCTCTAAAAATCTAGAGTTTTTGAAATGCCCTGTAATTCCACTATTTAAGTACCTCATCATTTGGATATTTTAAAGCATTTCATCTATTGATTAAACTCAACCTCTGAGAATAGTGACTAATATATATATATATATATATATATATATATATATATATATATATATATAGTGATCAATGTGTATTTGGCAACTAATTTATAAAGGGGGTTGTGTTCCAGTTCAGAACTATGTACAAATGTGACAAAGATATATTTTGAGTTTGAATAAGTTCAGTGGCTTCCAGAGCAAATATTTTGTTTTATCTATTAGAGAAGCAGAAAGCTAGTTTAACCTGTTTGACTAGATGCTCAGGGCCCAATAATCTCAAATAAGCCAGGATCCTAATTTTATGTTTCAATCTATAGTGCCTTCTTTGCATCTCTATTTTTCTAAGCCGAAATGCATGAAGAATGGATATATCTTTAAAAAAGTAAACATTTGCTCAAAGCATGTTCCTTCATATAAATTATTTTTACTAAGGTCTAAATGTAGGCTGAAATAGAGTAAAAACATGACTGTAAGAATGGTGATTCAAAGAAATTTCACTCTTGAATTATGAACAGAAATCCTTAGCATAATTCTCCAGTGGACTATGTGATGATATTTAACATGAATATGCTTCATTTCCTTGACAGCCTTTTTATACTGGCAGAAGAATATAGTGAGAATCTCTTTACATTATCATTTACTGCTAAAAGTACAGGAAGGTTCAGACTAATTAGAAATCTGGTTGCTACTAAGCCATTGCACTAAGCATACTAAACCAAGCTGTTGCTCTCTTAATATTTATTAACACATTTTTACTGATTGCAGAGAGTAAAGAAATGGAAATCACTTGTTTTGAAATTTAAAATGGAAAATTTTTATAAGACCCTCCCCCAAAAAAACCCTTTGGCTGTATCAAGTTCTACAACTTAAGTTGTAATACTAGATTACAAAGATTCAATGTTGTTAAAGAACACAAGGACTGCACAGTATTAGATAAAAGCTGGTTAGTTAGATGGAACAGAGAATAGATGGGTTCCAATGGTAATATAGTTCATAGATTGCAACTCTCAAACCAACTATGTCATTTACTTTTTATAAAATCTGCTTGTGGTTCAGTGTGGTAAGGCCCTCAATTATGATCTCAAGTATAACAGAAAGAAGGAAGGAAGAAAAAATTCTCTCATTTTTTAAAATTTTACAACATTTTAACTGATAGATATTGACCTTAGCTGTCTTAATTATTGGAAATAATGCTGCAAAATGTGGGAGTAAGAGTATATCCTAAACATATAAAATATTGTTCCTTTCTATTAATAAAACAGGCAAAGACAAACAAATAATAAATGAACTCACTTCAATGTTGTATTAGTTGCTTTTTATCTATGTGATAAAATGCTGTAAATAAAGAGTTTATTTTGTTTTATAATTCCAGAAGGGGCATCTATAATGGTGGAGGAAGCATGAGCAGGCAGCCAAAGCACGACATTAAACAATCACATCTTCGACCTCACAGACAACTATTAACAAGGATTAGGAGGGGCTTTAAACCCTCAAAGCCTGATTTAAGTGATAGACTTCCTGCAACAAGACTGTACCTCCTAAAAGTTTCATTACCTCCCCCAAACTGTGCCACCAACTAGAGACTAAATGTTCTTTGAGGGCATTGCTCATTGTTCACTGTCCAAACCACTAAAGATGTATAACATAAAAATGTCAGTATTACTTACACAGTCTAGAAGGATAGTTATTATAAGCCCATGTACCCTGGTATATTGCATGCTGACATCAGATATAATACTACATATTTTAGACTTGCTAAAATGCATTTTAATATTCTCATCACAAAAATGATAACTTGATCAAATGATCGGTATGTTAATAAGTATGAATAAGGTTTTGTGATGCTTACAAAAATGAAGGCACCATATTATATTCAACAAATATGCACAACTGTTACTCATCAGTTCAACATTAAAACATATATTCCAAACCTGGTGGTGGTGCCTCAGTACTAGGGAGGCACAGCCTTCCTGATCTCTGTGAGGTAGAGGATAGCCTCGTCTACAGAATGAGTTCCAGGTCAGACAGAACTGTTATACAGAGAAAACTTGTCTCAAAAAACAAATGTCTATATATCTTTTTATGTTGACATATATAGACATGTGAGTATATATATATTCAAAACATTTATCAATGTAAAATCACTGCAAAATATTATAAATACTTTATCTTGAACACTTGATGGCTCATTTTTTTGACTTTCTATTCAACAACAACTCAATTTATGTTTAAACAGACTTCTTGTTTCTGAAAATATTTCCATTGCACATGTGGTACAATTCATCTCTGACCATGCACTGAAGATGGTACAGGCCCTTTTCTTGAACAGAGTCAAATCAAACTGCCGTTTCATTTTAGGAAAAATGGGACATATTCAGTTGTTTCAAATATTTAACTTTAACTAGGATACCATGAAAACCAGCTGTCACTTGGAGAACTTTGTTGTGCTTTTCTTGTACTGAAGTTAATTATCTTGGATACTGAAGTGTATGTGAGACCACGTCTTCTGTTACAGATCTTTAGATCATTATTTTTTTTCAAAAAAGGGTTTCTTTTAGAACCCTGATATTTTTCTAATTTATAGTTCAGCTCTGAGGAAGTGTGGACTCTTCCTTTTTGATTCTCATTATCAAATAATTTTTTATTTAAATAGCTGTGCATTCCCGACTAGCCCTGAGATTACCAGAGGTGGCTGGTGTCAATAGTGAGTCTGTGTATGCCTTTTTTTTTCTCCATAGGGAAGTTTTACCTATTGTATGATGAACAACATTAAAGGGAAACTTGAATCCTATTATGCCCTAAAGGTATAATCAAGAGGTGTTTGATTCTAGCATGCAAATTGGGGCAGCTAGAGCACACTGCTCCTCTGGGTATTGGTGAGAAGTATGGTGTTCACATATTTTTGAACTTTTTCTTGCAAAAGCATTATGGGAAAGCACACCTGATTCTTGTGTTAGCATGTCTATGTACATAACTCTTTGTATCATAGCTTCTGTCATAGGCTATGCTCTTTAATTTTCTCATAAGTCTTACAAGCCATTACCATTCTTTTAAAACTTGGCAATAAAGCATTTCTAGTTTCCAGTGAACTAGACTTCTGTCTCTCAACTTTATCTCTTAACTGATTATAAGCATTATAAGAAAAGAAGGCTAGCAATATTGCTTATTTACAATGTGCACACATACATGTATACACAAATACATAACTGCATGCATACATACATACATGCTTGCATGCATGCATACACACAATATGTACTAAAGAAGTATATTCAAATATATTCACATTTATCAGAATATTCTTTATCACTCTCAGGAATCTTTTCAGTTGTATTTAATTGGGTTTTCCTTCTTAAGCCTGGGAAGTTTCTTTTATTGCTTTGTATTTAGTAGGATTTTTCTTTCTTTGAATGTTGATGACTATGTTTCATTAGAATCTGAATATGTGAGCTTTAAGAACACCATAAAATTATCCATAAATCAGAGACACACATCAGATTCATCTACAGATCTTGAAGCCCCAAACTCCAAAAACCTATTATGGTTCTTTCATATTTATGAAAAAATTAAATCATCAATTGAGTAGGGCTACAAAATATTTGATTTGTTACAGTCTTTAATCTTTGCCAGTGTGATACATAATTAAATCACATGCTTAGTCATTTTCAAAAAGTACTATCAGATGGATTTAATTTGGTAGTTTTTTATTTTCTCTGTACTGTTATTATATCCACTCAAAATTCATGTTGAATTCACAAACGCCCATGTGACATTTGAAATTACAGAATTGTAAGGAGGGTTGTTCTATGTATCTGTCATTCTTTCTTTCCTCCCATCTCTTGATCCTTCTCACTCTCTCTTGTTTTGTGTGAACAAAGGAAAAGGTGGCGGGCCAGGAAGACAGCCGTCCATAAAACCTGATCATTGTGACATCCCAATCTATGTGTCACAGCCTTAAAAATTGTGAACATAATTTTCTTTTTAAAGCTACATTGTCTATGATATTTGCCATAGAAATATGAAATATGTAAGACACTTTTATTATTTATGTACTTGATTAAGTACACACACATACTCCACACACATACACACACACGTGAAACTAACCAACCTGGTGATGCACATAATCATCAACAGGCTTATCTAGGTGTTTGTATTAGTCAGCTTTTACCAAGATAATGCTGTGTAATACTATTTTTCCCTAAACTTGACTTATTTCAACTAACATGAATTTCATCATCAGATAAATCTGAATGATTTGTCCTTGGAAGTTCTGCATCAAGTCATGGGTCTAGTAGCCTTGGTGTCTAGACAGGCAGATGGTAACTTCATATTCAGAGGCCCACATTGATGTGGCTGTGGCTATCCAATGCTTGTTGATTTCCTGAAGGAAAGAAGCTTTATCACAACTTAATAATTCCAAACATGCCAGTCCATCTGGTTGGTTAACATCTCATTGATCAAAGCAAATTATCTCTTCCAATGAAAGCTAAATATATGAGGCTTATATAGAACAATAAAAAATGGGCAATTAGTAAATCTTTTATAAATAAGAAAATTATTACTCTTATTTTTTTACATACAGAGTAAGTTTTGGCATACTTTCTCATTTTCCTTGTGGATATGGAGAATTGCTTTTAAATTTTCAACCTAATTACAATAAGGGCTAAGGAAAGAATGTTTTATGTTAAACAGTTAGCTTTATAATTCAAATTTTCTAGAACAAATTTAATAATGTTTTAATACCTGGACTCATTCCTCAGAGCAACAGGCAAAAATGGCAGGGTAGGTATTTCTGTAAGAGAAAACTTGCCTAGGATATATGAGGCTCTGATATTAATCCCCAGAAGCATAAATCTCTCTCTCTCTCTCTCTCTCTCTCTCTCTCTCTCTCTCTCTCACACACACACACACACACACACACACACACACACACAACAATGGGGGGAAGAAGGGAGAAGAGATAGAGGGAGAAGAAGAGGAGATAACTGAAGAGAAATATCAAAATTCCATTCCAAAATGTATATTTCACACAGAAGGCATACTTCCCCAGTCAGAAACATAGCAGGAAAAACATATCATTCCCTTCTTACTTTGGAGAAAGAAAGAAAGAAAGAAAGAGAAAAATTAGGAAATGTTCAAGAAAAAACTGTTTGGAGCTATGAGGCAATCTGGATCTTAATAACTAGAAACAGATGAATTCCGCTTATTAAGGCTGCATGGGGACATAAGGAAGGTCACACAATTGTCTAACATTCTGAATAAGCAATGAAGGAGACTGTGATGCTGTGCTGGGAAACTGTAATCACTGAGTATAATTCCCTCATAATTGGATCACTGAAGAGAATAAAATCCAGTAGTTCTTTTATTATTTCAGGTGTTACTCCATCATTCTTATGAATTAATTACTTTCATTCGCTGATTCTCGTATAACTTCTACTCCCTTATGATATAAAACTTTTATTCCACCTTCCCAAGAAAAGCTGTCTGCAAGGTTTGGTACTTAGTTCAATAGTACATAACTTGCCTAGCAAGAACACGGCTTTAGGTTTGGTTCTTAGCTCTAACAAATAAATAAATAAAATAAAAACAAATAAGAAACAAACAAACAAAACCAAGAATTATCATTATGAATCATATGTTGGTCCCCTGAGTTACTGACTCCTTGTTACTGTAAATACTATAAATTGCTTTTCAGAATTTGTTGGTTCATGCTTATGAAATATTCATTAAGGACAGGAATACAGATTGTGCTGCCTGCTTAGACCTGAGCGATGAAATAATCGCTTTAAATACACTGTCAAGAAGAATGAGACTTCACAAATACTATTTGGTATAAGGCTATCAAAGGAAATAAAAATGTCTGCTAACATTCAATACATACATACTGTCTGACATGATCTGACTATATCAACTTTTAACCTTAGTTGTCCATTCCCATATAAATAGATACCTTATACCAAACTATAGCACACGCCAATTAAACTAGAACCTGTAGTATGGAAATAATACTAATACATATGTGTGTATAGCTTTTACATTTTCTAAATTGAATTTTATTATTTTAATTATATGTTTCTGTCTGTGAATATGTGCACATGAGTACAGGTATACACAGAAACCAGGGTTGTCAGATTCACTGGGAACTGAAGTTACATGAAGTTGTGAACCACCTGATGATGTGCTGGGAATTGCACTTTGGTCCTCTGGAAGAGCCGTACATGCACTTAACTGCTGAGCCATCTCGCCAACAATATATTCTGTTTTGAGACATAATTTCTTGAAGCCTAGGCATGTTCTCAAACTTGTTTTTTTTAAATAATGATGACCTTGAACTCTTGACTTTTCTCCCTCTACTTCCCTAGTGTAATTACAGGGTATACATCATACCAAACTTATGAAATACCAGCTGTAGAACCCAGAGCATCCTTCACGCCAGGCAACACTCACCCAACTGATCTCTATCCCCAGGCGCTTATATATAACTAAAATCTTTTCAAAGCTGTCCCTGGTAGCTCATGAATGTAATCTTAGTTCTCAGGGAGCTAATGCTAGGGTATCACGTCTTTGAGGGCAGCTTGAGCTGCATAGGAAGACCTTGTTTCAGTGAAGCATAACTTTAATAAATACGCAAATACAATTATAAAACCGATTAAGTTGGTGTTAAGATGAAGCCAAGTGTGAAAACTGACCCTACAAATAAATATAAAATAATATTGATGGTCCCAAGGGAAGGGTCTGAGGGTTATAAGAGTTTGACAAGTTCTCTAGAGGGACAGAAAACTATGAAACAATATGAGAACTGTTGGCATGTGATGATAGCCAGAGACACCATCACATACACATTTTAAATACAATTTACACGTGGCTCTGTGTTCTCTAGTCCATGGCCCAAGCATCTCTCTCTGTTGTTGAGAAAACCATTTAAACTTTCCTGCTTAACCTCTCCATTCAATCATTGATAAATCAGGTTCAGTGACCTTTAAATTCTAGGCCACCTGTCTACACTGAATGTTGTACAGACATTCCCAAAACTATTAGCCATTTCCAGGAAGACAGAATTCCTGACTAGAGAAGGGGAAAAGGGATGTAAAAAGCCTCAGATTGAACGTCAGTTGATCAGCTCTGAACAGTCATTGGTTTTCATTCTGCACAACCCTTTTTAATGTGAAAATTCTGGCAGCTGCATCACATAGTGATATACAGGATACACACTCCCTGGACATTTCCTTAGCACATCTTTCTGGTTAGTTCTTTAGTTTGTGAACCTTTTTTTTTGAGACATATTTCATGTGTCCCAGACTAGCTTTCAAAATTATAGTATGGCTGAGGATTATCTTGAAGCTTTGATCCTCTTTCCAATGTGGTAGGATTATAAGCATGAATTATCATACCCATTTTTATTCCCTGCTTGGAATTGAACGCAGGGTTTTATAAATGTCATATTTTCATGTGTTAAAATGAACTGCTCTCCCACCAAAATAATGAATTTTGATGCAGGGGGTGCTTGTCTTTTATTAAACAAAATTTTAAGAATTAAACAAATATTTAATAATAGTTTAGAAAATGTCTAAATTAAACAAAATTAAGAGTTAGCTCCAAGGTAGAAAACTTGCCTAGCACGTACAAGGCCCTGAGTCTGAAACTGAAAGGAAAGATGAGGTTCTTAGTCCTGCCAGTCATATGTGACCAGTGCCTTTCTTATTGACTATAGATACATAATTTATGAAAAATGTCTCTGTTTCCTGAATTCTGCAGTGGTATCGAGGATGCTTTGCCTTTTTATCAAAGCATAAGAAAGGCACTTTTTCCTTTTTTGTATTTTCATTCATTGTTGCAATGCACTTCCCTTCGGATGAATCGAGGACACCTGGAATCAGCTATGTTAGTTGTGAAAGGCTAAGCGGGTGGCTTTTTTATTTTCGGAAAATGGCCTCTCTGGATACATAGCTGTCACTGGTGCTGACAGACTTGTGCTTCCTGTTCTAGGAAAAGTTTCATTCCTTTCAGAAACCCCTACCTTAAGAATAAGTCAGGAAAATAATGAGTTCACTAGTTTCTGTTCCTGTCAGTACCTATGGAACTTTCGAGGATCTTGAAAGCTGTCCACAGGACGTTTTGCAACTAGCACCAACTACTGCTTCAGAAACCCATTTTGACTTCTAAGTGTCTGCTTCATATATGCTTGTTCCTTCCCTTTGGATCACAGTCTTTTGGCCCAAGATGTCTTAGCTCCAATTCTTGTCTGTGATTTGTTGCTGGTTTGCACTGCATTTTACTGCACAGGGATTCTTAGAAATCCCCAGATAAGCCCCTGCATGCAGTGGCAATGAATCTCAGCAATTGCATTTTCCTGTATCTGAACTTAATTTATATATTAATCCTCCTTTCTCTAGATCCCACACAATTCATCTCATCTAACTTAGGAATAATGTGCCCCACTTTTCCCTAGGGTTTTGTCATCAATTCTTTGAAAGGGTTGACATAAAGCCAATACTAGAAGATGGGTGTGGGTTACCTGATCTTATGCATAATTCATCCCAATAGCACTTTGTGTTTGTGTTTCTAAGGGATAAATATTTGTTTAGACCAAAATATATGGATATCATTAACATCTTTAGTTATTTAGGATTCTCTGAAAACCAACTGAGTAATTTTCACTATAAGCATGTGGAGTGTTTTGTTACTATACCAATGCATTATACCCTGGTGCTGGATGGCCAGTTTATATCTGTCTGCTTAGGTACACAATGCATATGCCTACCCTGGGCCCATTCTCATATGCATCATTCACTGTTGAAGTCTTGATACATTCCCCTGTTCACCAGGAAAGGGCATCTAATTGCCTCTGCAATGGCATTTCCCAAACCTATCTGTTCTTGTAGTCGATGGTGCTGTGGCATTATTGGAGGCCATGCTGCTTCTTTCACTGTTTCCTTCTCTCAGAAACACACGTTTGTCTGGCATTCTTGTTTATTGACTGGACCTTCTTCCCTGATCCTTGAAGATTGTCTGTAGACTCAGATCTGGCTCAGTGCCTCACTCTGTAATATAAATAAAGTGAAGATATCAGACTTTGAAATAATCTGTGATTAAGATTTTTTTTTATTTTCAGTATTCAATTTTGATTTAATTTTTCAAAAACCAATCTAGTTCCACAAAGTAAATGCTCTAAATTATATATGGACAAAGGATGCACAAAAACTTACTATAAAATAATTGAAATATCAGTAATCTAACATGTAAAATTTTTATGATATCTGTATTCTTGAAATTTAATAATGGTTCCTATTCTAATTGTGTTGCATGTATATTAAATATACTGAATAATAAAATGCAATTAGAAGAATTAAATATCATAAAATTGGTTAAAGTGCTTTTGAGAATATGATAATTAAAGAGATGTTTTCCTTCTCTGTTCTTATTTATTAATTTTATTATTAATAAATATAAATTTGTTAATTTGTATTTATTAAATAAGAAAAAAGAAGAAAACAAGAACAGTGATTAAGATTCTTGTTATTCCTGTCTGACTAGGAACATGGAACACCTAACTGGCCCTCTTATTCTAGCAAGTGGGATATAACTTAAGCACAGAAAAATGTAGTTTGGGAGAAAATGGTGCTCGACATTTTAAAACAAATATCTAGTATACAGAAACTGAGGGCTAGTTTGGTCTCAAGAGTAAATCGGTTTCAATCCAAAGCAAAGTGAGTACACAGTTTACAGTCAAAAGCGTGACTGGACCTTGGCTTAGCAGTGTGTTCATTCACTTGTTCAGATGAAGTGGGAAGATCACTTACGCCCATGGAATCAACAAGAGTAGATAATGTGCAGAGACCACTGCACGTATCAAAAACATCAAAGACTTGGGGAGATGACCCAGTTATCAATGTGCTTGCTTGGCACACAAGCATTAGCACCTCAGTAATTTCTTCCCACCCTTGTTAGAAAAAGAAGTAGGCAGATGTAATAGGGCACACACCTGCCCTAGCAATTCTTTTGGGAGGCTCAGACAGTAGGATCCCTCGGGTTTGCTAAGTAACCAGAGCAGCCAAATCAGTAAATTTCAGGTTCAATAACGCATTCAAAACTTAAAGTAGAGATGGAGGGAGCATAAAGAAGATGACAGACATTGACCTCTAGCTGCCACACCCATGTACACATTCAGCATCATCCACTCCCCTGGACAATGACACACAGAACCTAGTGTAGAAGCATGTAGAGACACAGAGACACAGAACCTAGCGTAGAAGCACGTAGAGACACAGAGACACAGAACCTAGCATAGAAGCACGTAGAGACACAGAGACACAGAACCTAGTGTAGAAGCACATAGAGACACACAGACACAGAACCTAGTGTAGAAGCACATAGAGACACAGAGACACAGAACATAGTGTAGAAGCATATATAGACACACAGACACAGAACATAGTGTAGAAGCACATAGAGACACATAGACACAGAACCTAGTGTAGAAGCATATAGAGACACACAGACAAACCACACTCACTTGTGAATTTCATATGTATAGCTAGAATACATTGATAAGCTTTATTTCTTGTGAAAATGGTATTAAATACAGGGAGACTAATTCTTGCAATGGCTCAAATTGTCAGCAGCAGTGCAATAGTAGGCACAGCTTAGAACTGCTACCAGAAGTCCAAGGAGTAAAGCCAGAATTCTTGACTTTGCTAGAAAAGGTAATTTCAGGACATATCCTGTGAAGCAGGTCCACACTCAGTTTATTAGAAATAGGCATTCAGAGGAAGAATAAGATCCGTACAAGTTCATGGGTGCGCCTTCTCAATCAAGAACCTAATTTAAGTGGCTTAACTGTAGCCATACATATCAATTCATCTCTGAAGTTGTATCTCAAAGGATTACTGATAGTTGATCTTTCTCGATGTCTGTTTGTTTGCCTCTATCTCCCTTTTCAATGGATGGCCTTCTAAGGTGGCTTTGGGATGTCATCCAAGGGATTATAATTTGATAAACTTAAACCATAGCTTCAAGGAGTTTAAAATATGTCTTTTTCTATAGATAGGATTCTGAGAAAATTGCAAGTTTACAGCTGTGAAGAAAAAGAAAGCCATATATGCTTAGGCTAGAAGTGGAATTTATTGACATTGTGGCTTTCTCTCTCTAAAAAATAATATGTTTGTGTTGCCAACCTTGACAGAAATGATTAGTTGGTTAGAATACATCTCAGGTGGTCATTAACAAGTTGGCATATTTCACTAAGTCACCTTCTCTGAAATTTAAATCTCTCTTTGTTACCTTATGATTTGTTTATTTATAAGATTATAATAGCAGTGTTTTGCCCTTTATTCATCATGTAAATGCCTTGAGGAGATTATTGCCTCGCTCTTCATGGTTACATAACATCTTATCAGAACTCTGTACTAGGATTCATTTAAGTATCCTAAGGTTAGACTATTTTTATTTCTTTTTTACACTAAATAACCCAACTGAAAACTATTTTGTTCGCATTGCATCTGGCACTGTCCACAGATTCACATTATTATGTCAAAGGATATTAACACTTTTGGGATGTGCATAGATGTGCAAATATTTCATGATACATGTGTCACAAAAACATTTTCTCCCATTTACTTTGCCTTATCAAAAATGAGAACATTCAGTTTGGTAAATAAAACTGTATGTGGATGAATATCCTTGCTTTATGATTCATTCTGTGAAATGAAATTTTTCATTGGAGGTATTAAAAATTGAAAATTATTTTAGGATGTTTTAAAAGTAATACTAACTTAATGAACTAGAACTACTAAACTACATAAACTACATATTTTTAAACTAGTAAACTGCTATTTGGGATTGAAGATGCATTTTATATATGTTATGTATAAAAGTTCATATATATATGTGTGTGTGTGTGTATATATTATATAGAGTAGATAGCTGTGTGTTGATAGCCTATTTTGTGTGATTGTTAAATTTGTTTTCATTGCATATTTATTCTGTTGTGAATTTCATTATTTGTTTACAAACCAAATTACACGTAAAAATAATGTGAGTTTTACTGTGAGATATATATTTCTGAAGTCTATATTTTGTATGTGTGTGTGAGAGAGTCTATTTCTTTTGGGGAGTTTTGTTGTTTGTTAGTTAGTTTGTTTGTTTGAAGCACAGATTCCCTGTGTAGCTTTGGGACCTGTCCTGAAACACGCTCTTGGTAGTCCAGGCTGGCCTTGAACTCACAGAGATCCACCTGCCTCTGCCTCCTGAGTGCTGAGATTAAAGGCATGTGTCACCACCAGCCTGATTATGAATCTTTATTTCTATGTGTGCATATACTATTATAAGTAAAATTAATTACCTAAGAGAAACAAATATAATTACTAGGTAGGCATTAATATTTTTAAGAAATATTAGAATATTTTATTCTAGGCCTTCAACTTTTATTTTCTCATTTTATGTGATGTATTGGAAAAAGTGTTTCAGTGACAGATTTTTCTTTTATTCCCTAACAAAGACATTTCAACACATTGCAGGGTTTTTTTTATTTAACAAAGCTTTTTCATTTTAATTAATAACTTTTGACTTTTACATAAATTGGAAATTTATCTGGTTGATTTATTTAATATAATTTCAATGAGTTTTAGTAAAATCATGATTAATTTATCTCCTGAATCATCCCAAAATTCATTTATTTATTTTCTTCATAGTCATTGTCAATCGGGAGGCATAATATTGAAATAATAATAATGATTGCTGTTTTTTCTAGTTCATTTTGAAAGTCTTAGGTTCTGCAATTACTAGTACTGACATGCAGTATCATAAATGTACTTATATCCTCTTTAGTAGTTTTATATTTTGCATTTAGTCATAGGAAGCAGCCTGAAACCTCTAATCAACATCAAAGGTTACACCACAGGGATCCAATATTTTTCATTTATATTGCAATGATGCAAAATACCTTTCCCCGATCACTGTTCTTAAATTCATTCTAGTTTGTTCAGTTAATGAGAATATCACATCTTAAGCTGTAGAAGGTATTCTCTCTTTATGACTGCATGACTCTCAGCAGATTATCATTATTATCAAGAAGTAATATTTATTAAATGAAGGTGTGAGTGGCACTAGCTTAGTACCCTCACTAGTCAAGTAACGGGGTGGGGGTAGATGACTGCCTTTCCCTTCAGCATACAGCTCTCTAGCACTTCATAGATATTCATGTATGAATACAGACACACTTAATAAGTGTGCACTGAAATACTAAAGGAAAACTGAAGTTTAGGGGCAGTTAATAGAATTTGTCCTTGCCAAAGAGGAAACTGTCGCTATCTCAAAAGCAATAGAAATAAGTATCTGCTCTCCTTTTTGAGGTATTCACTGAACATTTCACAGTTCTTGTATTTCTGAACTTGGAGTAATAAATCAATGAAAAAAAAGGATATTATTTTTTATAACTTGCTTTATTTAAGGGTGGGAGGAGGGGGAGGGAAATGGGAAACTGGGAGGAGGCAGAAACTTTTTTTTTCTTTTTCTCAATAAAAAATTAAAAAAAGAATCTATTTGCGTTTTTCCATTCCTCCTCTTCTCCCTCTAAGTTCTCCAATGGCACATCCTACCCCCAGGCCAAGAAAAATTTTGTAATGATAGTTGATAGCTAGCATGTTTAATGGCAATAGTCTAAAGATAACAAATGTCTGAAATGTGGTTTTCAAGGTGCATTGAATAAGTTTATAGCTGTGTAGAATGAAGATAACTGAGAAAAGTGAAATATCAAATAGTTCTGTTTCAAATTCTGGCTATATTTTGGGGGTTTTCAAACTTTGTGAAGGTAATTCAATTTTCTGTCACATTCCATAACTATCAAGGGAATATCATCACATTTCTCAATCATTTCGATGGACTGTTAAATGGCATGCAATATTAATTATAGGAATGGTTCAATAAAAGATAGGTGTTGAGATTCATATTTATTTAATTCATGTGTTTAACTAATTGGTAAATTATCTATTTTTCTGACACTTAACCGTCACTAGATGAATCCCCTTGGTTTTATGTCTACCTAATTACCAATTGGTACCCTGAAATTGTCTAGAATTACCACTGGACTTGTGCTCCATTAATATGCTTTTGTAATGTTGAACCCTCAAAGAGAGTCTTTTCAGCTTCATCATTTTACTGTACCCCTTGCTGACTTCTGTAATGAAGAATCTTCTATCACATTTCAGCCATGTTTCTCTCCCCATACCTGCAGTACATAGAATAAAGGTTTTTTTTTATTAACTCTTGTTACTACATACAAGGACTAGTGCAGTCTATGTTCAAATAGTAAATTAATGGTAAGGAAACAGAAGGTACAATTATTGGTTGTAAGAGCTTTCAAGATCACTAGGAAATCAGGCTAGTCTGCAACTACTGAGATAGGATCTCAGGAGTTAAACACAAAGACTATGGATTAGGGAACACTGAATGAGGAATGAAAGCACTAAACAATTGTTTACCATTATATATCATCCTCCAGGTACTCAAAACAATAGACAGCCATAGGCCATGGGCGTTGAGTTCAAGATTTATATTAGATTTTGAACATCTTTGATAAGGCTGTACAACAGAAGCACAACTGTTACAATTAAGACATTACATTTGAATGGGTTAGTCTCTTTTCTTTTGCTATTACCACAGCAATGTAAAGGATGAAGAATTTATAATGCTTATAGTCTCAGAGGAGACACAGTCCATCACGGTAGGTAAGGCATGAGAACAGGCATATGAGGCTGGCTCACTGATTTTTGAGATCAAATTTCCAGCATGGTATGGGAAATATAAGAACAACTTTCTAAGAAGAATCACCCTGTCTGATAGTTTCATCTTTGTCTTGGTTCTTTAATTTGTGCGACTGTAAAAGGGAGAATAGGTTCACGTCAGAAAAGACTCAATTAATTTATGTGCTAGTGGTAGCAGTCAATCATCTTGTTCCAAAAGCAGGCTCACTAATGAATTTAAGCTGGAAACATATATGGTACATAATGCAGAAAACTCAACCAGTAAGAAAAAGCCTTCAGGGTACACCTTAGAAGCACAGATGTTTAAAAACTGCAAATATACTTTCTTTTTTGTCTAGTTTAGGCTTCTGCTTCCTTTTTTGTTGTGTAGGAAACAATTGTGCAGGATTTTAAACGCACTGGCTATTTGATGTGCATAATGTATGTATTATGCCAATTGTTACTGATCTCATTTTATTTTTATTATCCATATTGCTTTTGAAAAATAACTATATCACAAGATTCCATTCAATTTTTATGGGTGGCACAAAAGTCTTTGTTTTCTTTAAAACATAGGGATAAGTCTAGAGATAGGATTTTTTTACAAGTAGATATGCAGATGCTTAAATATCTGTATGGTACTAATTAGAACCCCAGTATGTTTATATTAGGAAAATAGTATGAAATAATACTGTAATATATTAAGTAACATTTGAAAAAAAATTGTAAACTTTTACTTATCCTCTTAAAGCAGACCCATAAATAAACATAATAAAACATATCTATTCTGTTTCCATTGTGCTACATAAAATTTTAGGGCTTTGGAAGAGTGTATGCTTAGAATCAAGTAAACAGGGAGAAACCACTTAAGCTATTTTGACTGACAATAATTTAAGACAAAGGATTGTTATGTAAGTAATGAAAACCGAGGGTTGCTGAGAAATAGTAACTGCACAAGTAAGCTACAGTGCCTTTGGCCCAGCCAAGAAAGGAAAACTACTAAAACTACCCAGACTAGAAAACTAAGAGGAAATGCTTTTTAGGATTGCAGCTCAAACTTATAGACATTGGGGTGCTCCCTGGCTAGTTAGCATAAGTCTCTGTAAGTAGGAAGGATCCCATATAATGGAGTCACAGTCTTCTGTCAGAGACTGGGTACTAATATTTCAATGTCAGGGGCACAGTGAAGCTGATTCCGTAAATAATAAAAAATAAACTCAAGCTGGATCAACTACTTTTACTGAAAAGGAGAGTCCCTGTGGATAAGAACAAAACCTGAAGTTCTGTGAGCAGGCATGGTGATCTGCAGGAAGTAAGTGGGATAAGTGAGGCTTTTGAATCAAGTGGGAATAAGTTATTTTTCTTCCTCCAGTCTTTCTGGGTCACTATGCTCATCCCTCCATAAATACACAAGTTAAGAGGAAGTTAGTATGCACGTCGGACATATAGTTTGCAGTCCGAGACTCATAGCTGAGTACAGAAGTGTGGGTGGGGATGACTCTGAACAAAAATATCTTTGAAAACCAGGACAAATGCCAATATTTCTCTGATGATGCATCTGGTAAAAAAAAAGCCATCATTAAATGATTGTACTTAAGTTGAAACAGTAAAAGTAAACAATGACACTAATAGCTTAGGCTGTATTAAAAGTAAACAATTACAATATTTTAGGCAAATAAAAAGAAAATATTTAGCATCAAATGTTTTTATTGGATTTGAAAATAGATAGCAAATAATATTAAACTTTAATATATCCATAGTTACTTTTTTGCATAGGACTTACACATTTCAAAAATTGCAGCTATACCTTTTTTTTTAATAATTTTTTTATTAAGAAAAGAAGAAAAAAAACATAAACAAAAAACAAGTTTCCACCTCCTCCCAGCCTCCCATTTCCCTCCCCCTCCTCCCACCCTTCTCCCCCTCCTCCCACCCTTCTACCCCTCCCCCCACTCCTCTCCCCCTCCCTCTCCAGTCCACAGAGCAGTCCAGGTTCCCTGCCCTGTGGTAAGTCCTAGGTCCTCCCCCCTCCGTCCATATCTAGGAAGGTGAACATCCAAACTGGCTAGGCTTCCACAAAGCCAGCACATTAAGTAGGATCAAAACCCCGTGCCATTGTCCTTGGCGTCTCATCAGCCCTCATTGTTCGCCATGTTCAGAGAGTCCGGTTTTATCCCATGCTTTTTCGGTCACAGTCCAGCTGGCCTTGGTGAGCTCCCAGTAGATCAGCTCCACTGTCTCAATGGGTGGGTGCACGCCTCGTGGTCCCGACTTCTTTGCTCATGTTCTCCCTCCTTCTGCTCCTCATTGGGACCTTGGGAGCTCAGTCCAGTGCTCCAGTGTGGGTTTCTGTCTCTGTCTCCATCCATCACCAGATGAAGGTTCTATGATGATATGCAAGATATTCTTCAGTATTGCTCTCGGATAGGGTCATTTCAGGTTCCCAATCCTCAGCTACCCAAGGAACTAACTGGGAACCTCATGTTGGGCACTTGGGAGCCCCTCTAGGGTCAAATCTCTTGCTCACCCTAAAGTGGTTCCCTTAACTAAGAATTGTGGTTCCGTGCTCCCCTATCCACCTTTCCTTTATCCCAATTCTCCTGATTCCCCAAGTCCCCCCTCCTTCCCTTCTACCTTTTCTCTCCCCATCTCCCCTTACCCCCATCCCACCCCACCCCCAAGATCCTAATTTTCTCCCCGGCAATTGGGTCTACTTCCCTTAGCCAAGAGGATAACTATATGTTTTTCCTTGGGTTCACCTTCTTACTTAGCTTCTTTAGGTTCACCTATTGTAGACTCCGTGGCCCTAATTTATGGCTAGAAACCAATTATGAGCGAGTACATCCCATGTTCATCTTTTTGGGTCTGGGACACCTCACTCAGGATAGTGTTTTCTATTTCCATCCATTTGCCTGCAAAATTCGAGAAGTCATTGTTTTTTACCGCAGCGTAGTACTCTAGCGTGTATATATTCCATACTTTCTTCATCCATTCTTCCATTGAAGGGCATCTAGGTTGTTTCCAGGTTCTGGCTATTACAAATAATACTGCTATGAACATAGTTGAACAAATGCTTTTGTCATATGATAGAGCATCTCTTGGGTATATTCCCAAGAGTGGTATTGCTGGGTCCAGGGGTCAGTTGATCCCGAATTTCCTGAGAAACCGAAACACTGACTTCCACAGTGGTTGCACAAGATGGCATTCCCACCAGCTATGGATGAGGGTACCCGTTCCTCCACAGCCTCTCCAGCAAAGGTTATCCTTGGTGTTTTTGACTTTAGCCATTCTGACAGGTGTAAGATGATATCTCAAAGTTGTTTTGATTTGCATTTCCCTGATTGCTAAGGAAGTTGAGCACGACTTTAAGTGTCTTTTGGCCATTTGAACTTCCTCTGCTGAGAATTCTCTGTTCAGTTCAGTGCCCCATTTTTTAATTGGGTTAATTAGCATTTTAAAGTCTAGTTTCTTGAGTTCTTTATATATTTTGGAGATCAGACCTTTGTCTGTTGTGGGGTTGGTGAAGATCTTCTCCCAATCAGTAGGTTGCCTTTGTGTCTTATTGACTATGTCCTTTGCTTTACAGAAGCTTCTCAGTTTAAGTAGGTCCCATTTATTCAATGTTGCCCTTAATGTCTGTGCTTCTGGGGTTATACATAGGAAGCGATCTCCTGTGCCCAGCTCCTGTAGGGTACTTCCCACTTTCTCTTCTATCAGGTTCAGTGTGTTCGGGCTGATATTGAGGTCTTTAATCCATTTGGACTTGAGTTTTGTGCACGGTGATAGATAAGGGTCTATTTTCATTCTTCTACAAGATGACATCCAGTTGTGCCAGCACCATTTGTTGAAGATGCTTTCTTTCTTCCATTTTATACTTTTAGCTCCTTTATCGAAAATCAGGTGTTCATAGGTTTGTGGGATAAAATCCGGGTCTTCTATACGATTCCATTGGTCGACTTCTCTGTTTTTATGCCAGTACCACACTGTTTTCATTACTGTAGCTCTGTAATAGAGTTTGAATTAGGGATGGTAATGCCTCCAGAAGATCCTTTATTGTATAGGATTGTTTTGGCTATCCTGGGTTTTTTGTTTTTCCATATAAAGTTGATTATTGTCCTCTCCAGATCTGTGAAGAATTTTGATGGGATCTTGATGGGGATTGCATTGAATCTATAAATAGCCTTTGGTAGAATTGCCATTTTTACTATGTTGATCCTCCCAATCCAAGAGCAAGGGAGGTCCATCCATTTTTTGGTATCCTCTTCAATTTCTTTCTTCAATGCCTTAAAGTTCTTGTCAAATAGATCTTTCACTTCCTTGGTTAGATTTACCCCAAGATATTTTATGCTGTTTTTGGCTATTGTGAATGGTGAAGCTTCTCTGATTTCCCTCTCTGCTTCCATATCCTTTGTGTATAAGAGGGCGACTGATTTTTTGGAGTTGATCTTGTATCCTGCCACATTACTAAAGCTGTTTATCAGCTGTAGGAGTTCTTTGGTGGAGTTTTTGGGGTCGCTTATGTACACTATCATATCATCTGCAAATAACGAAAGTTTAACTTCTTCCTTTCCAATTCGAATCCCCTTGATTCCATTATGTTGTCTTATTGCTATTGCTAGAACTTCAAGCACTATATTGAAGAGGTATGGGGAGAGTGGACAGCCTTGTCGTGTTCCTGAGTTAAGTGGGATGGCTTTGAGTTTCTCTCCGTTTAATTTGATGTTAGCTGTCGGCTTGCTGTATATAGCTTTTATTATATTTAGGTATGACCCTTGTATCCCTAATCTCTCCAAGACTTTTAACATAAATGGATGTTGAATTTTGTCAAATGCTTTTTCAGCATCTAATGAAATGATCATATGGTTTTTTTCTTTCAGTTTATTTATATGCTGGATTACATTGATAGATTTTCATATGTTGAACCAGCCCTGCATCTCAGGAATGAAGCCTACTTGATCATAATGGATAATTTTTCGGATGTGTTCTTGGATTCGATTTGCCAGTATTTTGTTGAGGATTTTTGCGTCGATATTCATGAGTGAGATTGGCCTGTAGTTCTCTTTCCTGGTTGAGTCTTTGAGTGGTTTTGGTATCAGAGTAATTGTGGCTTCATAAAAGGAGTTTGGTAATGACCCTTCTGTTTCTATCTTGTGGAATACATTAAGGAGTATAGGTATTAGATCTTCTTGGAAGATCTGGTAGAATTCCGCATTGAAACCATCTGGTCCTGGGCTTTTTTTGGTAGGGAGGTTTTTGATAACCTCTTCTAATTCTTCGCGACTAACAGGTCTATTTAGATTGTTCACCAGGTCCTGATTTAACTTTGGTATATGATATTTATCTAAAAAAGTATCCATTTCCTTTACATTTTCCAATTTTGTGGCATATAGGCTTTTGTAGTAAGATCTAATGATTCTCTGAATTTCTTCTGTGTCTGTGGTTATGTCCCCCTTTTCATTTCTGATCTTATTAATTTGCAAATTCTCTCTCTGCCGTTTGATTAGCTTGGATAGTGGTTTGTCAATCTTGTTGATTTTCTCCAGGAACCAGCTTTTTGTTTCATTGATTTTTTGTATTGTTTTCTGTGTTTCTATTTTGTTGATTTCAGCCCTCATTTTGATTATTTCCAGTCTTCTACTCCTCCTAGGTGAGTCTGCTTCTTTTTTTTCTAGAGCTTTCAGGTGGGCTGTTAAGTCTCCAATGTGAGCTTTCTCTGTTTTCTTTAAGTGGGCACTTAGTGCTATGAACTTTCCTCTTAGGACTGCTTTCATAGTGTCCCATAAGTTTGAGTATGTTGTTTCTTTATTTTCATTGAATTCCAGGAAGACTTTAATTTCTTTCTTTATTTCTTCCTTAATCCAGCTATGGTTCAATAGTTGACTGTTCAGTTTCCATGACTTTGTATGCTTTCTGGGGGTAGCATTATTGTTGAATTCTAACTTTAATCCATGGTGATCTGATAAGACACAGGTGGTTACTAATATTTTTTTGTAACTGTGGATGTTTGCTTTGTTACCGACTATGTGGTCGATTTTCGAGAAGGTTCCATGAGCTGCAGAGAAGAAGGTATATTCTTTCCTATTTGGATGGAATGTTCTATAGATGTCTGTTAAGTCCATTTGATTCATTACCTCCACTAATTCTCTTATTTCTCTGTTAGGTTCCTGTCTGATTGACCTGTCCATTGGTGAGAGAGGAGTGTTGAAGTCTCCTACTATTAGTGTGTGCGGTTTGATGGCTGCCTTGAATTTTAGCAATGTTTCTTTTATGTACGTGGGTGCTTTTATATTAGGGGCATAGATGTTCAGGATTGAGACTTCATCCTGATGAACTGTTCCTGTTATGAGTATAAAATGCCCCTCTCCATCTCTTCTGATTGATTTAAGTTTAAAGTCAACTTTGTTAGAGATTAGTATGGCCACACCTGCCTGTTTCTTAGGTCCATTTGCTTGATAGGCCTTTTCCCAGCCCTTTACTCTGAGTAGGTGCCTGTCTTTGTGGTTGAGGTGTGTTTCTTGTAAACAGCAGAATGTTGGATCCTGTTTTCTTATCCAATCTCTTAGCCTGTGCCTTTTTATAGGTGAGTTGAGTCCATTGACATTAAGTGATATTAATGACCAGTGGTTGTTAACTCCGGTCATTTTTTTTTTAGTCGTAGAGTTTGTGTGTTTCCCTTCTTTGTTTTGTGTTGGTGAAGGGTCTCTAGATGTCTGAGTTATTGTGGTCATTGTTGGACTCCTTGGTTAGTGATTTTCCTTCAATTACTTTCTGTAAGGCTGGATTTGTGGCTGCGTATTGTTTAAATTTGTTTTTATCCTGGAAAATTTTATTTTCTCCATTTATAGTGAATGAAAGCTTGGCTGGGTATAGTAATCTGGGCTTGCACCCATGGTCTCTCAGTTTCTGCAGTACATCTATCCAGGACCTTCTGGCTTTCATGGTTTCCATGGAGAAGTCAGGTGTAAGTCTGATAGGTTTACCTTTATAAGTAATTTGTCCTTTTTCCTTTGCAGCTCTTAATATTCTTTCCTTATTCTGTATGCTGTGTGTTTTGATAATTATATGGCGAGGGGATGTTTTTTTTTGATCCAGCCTATTCGGTGTTCTGTATGCTTCTTGCACCTTCATAGGAAAATCTTTCCTTAGGTTGGGAAAGTTTTCTTCTATAATTTTATTAAATAGATTTTCTGGACCATTGAGCTGCCCTTCTTCTCCTTCTTCTACTCCTATTATTCTTAGGTTTGGTCTTTTTATTGTGTCCCATATTTCCTGAATGTTTTGTGATGAGAGTTTGTTGGACTTGCTGTTTTCTTTGATCAGTGTGTTTATTTTCTCTATGGTATCTTCAGAATCCGAGAGTCTTTCTTCTATCTCTTGTATTCTGCTGGTTATGCTTGTTTCTGTAGTCTCTATTCGTTTACCTAGATTTTCCATGTCCAGACGGCCCTCTGTTTGTGTTTTCTTCTTTGCCTCCATTTCAGTTTTCAGGTCTTGAACTGTTTCCATTATCTGTTTGATTGTTTTTCCTTGGTTTTCTAGGGTATCATTCACTGATTTATTCAATTCTTCAAACTTTCTGATATATTTCTCATCCATTTCTATAAGGGCGTTTTTTACATGCTGTTTAAGGGTGTCAATCACTTTCATGAAGTCAATCTTTTCTCCTTCCTCTTGATTAAGGGGTTCTTGTCCTCCCATTGTGAGGTCGCTTGTTTCTGGTAGCTTCATGTTGCTTTTCAGCTTGTTGGGCGAATTCTTGCCTTGACGTCGGCCCATCTCTTCTTCCAAATGCTCCCTATGGATCTTCTTTTACCGGATTAGGTCTCCTTGCCTACCAAACGCTGTCTCTCCCCAATGTTGGCTCTCCCAATGCTGGGTCTCTTCTCCAGTGATGTTCCTGGGGGGACTCTGCGTTCGTGTTTCTCCACTTGGCGTTCCCCTTGCAGCTGTACCTTAAAGGAGCATATTTAAAGATGCAGATAATAACAAAACACCTAGCCATTATTTCCCCTTATTGATTATTTATATTCCATAGAATCTACTTTGTGGTGTATTTAAGTTATTTATAAGTGTTAAAGATATTTTTCTGAAGATAAATGACATTTATTTGTAAATGATATTTGTTATTTTCCTAAGAGCAATAGAATGAATATGATACTTCAAATTCGAAGATGTCAAAGATGTACTAGATTTATTTAAATGTCTAATTTATTCATAAGTGGAATTTGAAAAAGTACTTCTGTTCTCTTCACAAAAACAGAACTGGTTAAGAACACTTGAAGAAGTATTTGGAATTGCTTTGCACATATATTCTAGGACCATAGGAAAGGAATTGAGCTAAAATTCCTTTAGTTGGATTACATTATTTAGAATTAGATTCAAAAAAGATTTTTTATTAAATGCACAGTATCTAATTGTCACCATTAGTCCATACAAATAAATTATGTCAGGTACAGACATCTCCATTATTTGGGGGGGGGGTGGGTATAGAGTTTATTTAGTGGCTTATGGAGGGGGAAGGAAAGAAGACAAGGAAGGAAGGGGTGGAGGAGTGGGGGAGAAGGGAGAGAGAGGCAGAAGCTGCCTCTCCAGAGGAAGGGCAGACAGAGAGACTGCATCTCCATTCTTAAAGATACTTATTCTAATATATTTTGCCAATTCCTTTTACACTTTCTTCTTTATTCCCATTCATATTCATAAGTAATTCACCCTCATGAGTGAATTGGGATTTTTATTATTTACTTTATTGTATTGGAATGTTGGATTTAAAGAATTCTTATTCTATTTAATTCAGCCATCTTTCACTCAGATCCTACTCTTGAAGAGCTAGTCTTTAGTTAGAAGATGACTTGAATGGGAAAAATTATATTGAGAAGCAGCTACAAGACTAGGTAATGGATCCTTCTTTACAGGAATAGGGAAGGGACAATCTTCACTTGGCTGGTGATAGATTGCAATTGATAATTATACTGAATATTGCCTTGAGAATGAAAAAAATGCATGTCATGATGGGTTCACCAAGTCATACATGTCTATCTCTTCTAAAAATGTGCATCTATACTTTCTGTATGCAGGCAGTCTGGTAAATTCTCAGTAGACTAGCTAAGCTGAAAAAAGACATATTTACCATCTAGAAGCTTTTAGTATCTTGGATAATAAAAAAGCATCATCTAGAATCAAATCAACCAGTTGTGCACAGTAACACAGAAGTTTGGAGTGGCTGGAATGCAGATATTCAGAAACTTGTAATTAGTGATCCTTTAGAGAAGAATCAAGAAAGTACTGGGGAATAGATGTATAGACAGATGATAGATACATACATGCATACATAAATACATATATACATAGATGGTAGGTAAGTAGAGAGATAGGCATCACAGATATTTTATTTTAAAAATATGATTCATTGATAATTTGTGAGGTGGAATGTGCATGTTGGTAGGAATAGATATATATGTGATTCTATTATAAATCTAGGGTCTCTTCATTAAGAAAGCAAAGAATGCCTGAACAGCGAATATTGGAATATATGTAAGAATATTAAGGATTTGTTTTCTTCTTTCAGTAAACATTGAAATAAAACCCTTTCAGAATTAAGTGATGGGATAACATGATAACTTGAAAGAGGAGTTAGCATCTAAAAATCTTGTTTTCCTGGTAAACATTATTTTCATGGTGCCACAACCCTTGTCTGTCCTGTTGAGGCTGAAACAGACTCACATCAGAAATTTATCTGTCCAAAATGAAGTAAAATAAAAACATCAAATTTCTTAAAGTTCATTATTAATGTGGTGCACATAAATGTATAATAAATTAAAATGTACTAAAGGTGCTTTAGAGTATATGATTAATTCAATAATATTTATTGAATGAACCACTATCAGTGCTAGTACCTGATGTTAACAAAGGTAAATATTCAGTTACAAAGGTGGTTTGTAGGTTTGGAAGCTAAGAAAATAATAATTATTTGTTGGCAATAGGACGGAGACAGCAGGGTGCGAGGGTGCAGAAAACACAGTCAAACGGATAAGTGAAGATCATAAGCTACAATAAGGATCTGATAGTCCATATACAAATGCTTCTAATACTTACAGGACCAGAAACATCACTGTCCTCATGACTAATGTAAACCACTTCTACATGAATGCTTTTCTGATTATCCAGTATTTATCTGCTTATGAGAGATACAGAGAGAATAGATGTGAAGTATGCAAGAAGACAACGTGCTACACATGGTGAATATGACATGAAAGATTGACTCAGGCAATATTTATGTGCTTTTCCTTTTATTGAAAATATTTTTTCACATAATATGTCCAGATTACAATTTTCACTCTTAATTCTCCAAGTTTCTCCCCACCTCCCTTCCCATCTGTATCCACTCCTTTTCTGTCTCTAGTTAGAAAACAGATTTCTAAGGGATAAAAATAAAATAAGCTAAAACAAAAATGAAGACATAAGAATTGGAAAAAACAAAAAAAAAAAAAGGAAAATGCCCAAGACAAGGCATAAGAAACAGAGACCTGCTGGATCGCACATCCAGGACTAAACTGGAAGTCATTACATATATCGAAGGACCTGGTACAGACCTGTGCATGCTACTCAGTCTCTGTGAGATCATGTATGCTTAGATCATGCTCATTTAAAGGGCCTTGTTCTCTTGGTATCCTCCATCCCATGTTTCTCTTCCACTCTTTCTGCCTCCTCTTCTGTAGAGTTCTCTGAACTTGAGGAGAGAGATTTGATGGAGCCATTAAGTTAATAGCTGTGTGTTTCAAGATCCCTCAATCTGTATAATATCTCACTGTGGGTCTCTATATTTTTCCCATCTATGGAAGGAAAAGATTTCTCTCATGATGGAATAATAAGACATCGATCTATGAGTATAGCAGAATGTCATTAGAAGTCCTATTATTGTTTTTTTTTTTTTTTAGAACAGTATCATTTGGTTTTACCATAGGTCCCTGGGCTATCTAGTCTCAGGTTTTTGATCACCCAAGCAGTGTCAAGACTGAAGTACATCTCATAGACCTTAAATCAAATCAGATATTAGTTGGTTACTCCCACTAGTGTTATGTACTAGCATATGTTGCAAGAATATCTACCATTGTAAATCAAAGGGATTGCATAGTTTGGTGTTTGCATTTCTCCTTCTGCAGAGTGCAGAGTTCATTTGTTCATTCCTGTACCTATGTTCTAAAACATAGGGTGAAGGCTCTCTACAGGCACCAACTCGACTTCTCATGTTCAATGCCTTGTATAGGTGTTGTCTTCAACAATGGGGTCTTCCTGTCAGTTTGTGGAGAACAACCCATAGTCTTTGAAACAGCCTGAGTTGTTTGTGGGTTTCCCAGGAACCAAATTAGCCAACAACTCAATTCGATGAAACCCAATTCTTGTGCTGAAAGCTTCATTTGGTGACAAGAGATAGCCAGTTGGTGGGCTCTTTCTCTTTCATTGTTTGGCAATTTCATTAGAGCACTCTCATATATGAATATATATTAGAAAGTTTCTACTCTCTTAAGTTTTCATACTATGTTTCAAACAGTTCTTAATTTTAGCTCTTTCCCTGTATTCCTTCCCTCACCTCACTCTTCCCTCCCACTCTCCATCTGATTCTCTCTTTCTAATTTCTTCTCTGAATCCATTGATAACTGCCGATTGTATTTCCCTTTCCTAGGAAAATCTAACTGACCTTCTCCATTCACTTTATCCCTGGGCTCTGCGGTTCTATAGACTGTTGGTTATCATTTACTCAACAGCTTTTATCTCCATGTAAGCAAATGAATATTGTATTTATCTTTCTGGATCTGAGTTACCTCATTCAGGTTTTTTTTTCTAGTTCCATCCATTTTCCTTGTAAATTCACTTTTTAAATATACCATATTTTATCTATTCATCTGTTTAGGGACATCTAGGTTGTTTCCAGTTTATGACTACAATGAATAGAACAACAATGAACCTGGTTGAACAAGTGTCTCTGTGGTTGGATGAAACATTGTTTGGGTAATGCTGAGTATACCTGAATCTTGAGAAAGATTCATGACAATCTTTCTGAGGAACTGCCAGACTGTTTTCCATAGTGACTGTGGAAGTTTTCACTCTCACCAGCAATGGATGAGAGTTCTCATTACTCCACATCTTAGCTAGCTTGGACTGTTATTTGATTGATCTTAGCCAGCCTGGTGAGTGTAAGATGAAATTTCAAAATACTTCTGACTTTCATTTCCCTAGTCACTAAAGATGTTAAACATTTCTTTAAGTACTATCTATTTGGGTTTTCTCTTTTGAGAATTCTCTGTTTAGATTTGTACCACATTTTAAATGGAGTGATTTGTTTTCATGATATCTAGTTTTTTGAGTTATTTATGTATTTTATATATTATCCTTATAGTGGATGTGGAGTTGATAGCAATTTCTCATTTTGTAGGCTGCCACTTTGTCTGAATTATGGCATCTTTATTCTATACTGAAGCTTTTGAGTTTCATGTGATCCCATTTATTAATTGTTGGTCTTAGTGGCTATGCTAATGGTGTTCTGTTTAGAAAGTCTTTTTATGTATCAGTGAGTTCAAGGCTATTTCCCCACTTTCTCTTCTGGCAGGTTTAGTGTATCTGGTTTTATGTTGAGGTCTTTGCAGCATTTGCAATTGAGTTTTGAGAAGGGCAGAAAGTATGAATCTATTTGGTTTCTTTTGCAAGTAGACATCCAGTTTGTCCAGCACCATTTGTTGAAAATGTTCTCTTTTCCAGTTTACTAGAATTTTTTTAAAGTAATGAATAGACAGATATCCCAAGCTTGTTTGGTTCTATAATAGTATGTTACTAATTTGTTAACTCAATAGTTTCTGATAGTAATCATACCTACACATTATAGCACTTGTGGGTTCTAATATTTTGTTGAAATTAAAAATTCATTTAATCAGTTTAATATTACACTATTACAAAACCTAACCTGACCAATATACCTATGTCCTATTATTCCAATAATTTATTCCTTGCTACTTATAGTGTATTGTTACTAAATGTGCTATAAAGTTTAAATGCCTAATTCAATCAAACCCAAATATATGCTAATCATGTCACATATTCATGATGTATTCTATTTAGCTGTATATAAGTAAAGTTAGCTTGTTTAACACCCAGTCAACTGAAGTACTATGAATTCACTCAGGAAAATACCATGTTTTGCTTTGGTCAAAAGTATTAAATTGCTGCTACTTCTGAGATTCTTGGTTGAAAATTAGGGTGAGGAATAAAACAAATGCCTTAAGAAATATTTAGAAGTCAGGACTGTTTATAGTAATAAAGTATGTTATTCCTTATTTATGGGGTCTCACAGATTATTTATTTATGCACCAGCATTTATAAATACAGGTAGAAATCTTATATTTAATGTTTGAATTTGTGCATAAAACCATAATCATTGAAATATCTATGGGGTGCCATATGAGATTTGAATAATTGTGTATAATGTATGATTTGTAAATTAGGGAAATACATAGCCCTTTAAACATATATCATTTGTTTATGTTAAAAGTTTTCAAAACTATTTCTTCTAACTTTTTAGGGAAAGTAACTGGGGAATTTCTATGTCTAGTACTATAATGAATAAGAAGTACTATAACAATCTTGCGATATAAAATACAGTTCTGCTGAAAAACGTTTACATTTAAAATTTGTAGAGAAAACCTGAGTCTATTTAGACAAGAAACAGGCAAGAAGACATTTAGATTTCGGGTCATCTCTGTGCTTCATAGATATCTTACTGTACTCAGGAAATATACAAATGACACTAACCAAGGTAAAACTATAGACAATTTCTATGGAGAATCAGATTTTAAAAGTATCGAGGAGAAAGTAGTATGGTTGTTAAGTAAACAGTTTTAAATGGATGGCGTGTCCCAATACAGGAATGGGATTGCAGAAACAGGAAGAAGAACTTAGTTGCCTTAGTAAAAGTCCTGAAGCATGCATGGGAAATATTGTAACATATGTGCATGTGTGTATGCATTCATGTGTGGGAGTGTGGGAAACATTGTAGTGTGTGTGTGTGTGTGTGTGTGTGTGTGTGTGTGTGTGTGCCTGTTTGTGTTTAGGGTCATCCAAAAGAAGTATAATACCCTTACGATTAGCAGTAAGAGGGACCTTATTTTCTAGGTTGCATTCTTTTGCGGTTCATCTGAAGAGGAGAATTCACATATTCTATAAAATTGATTTAAAAGGGGCAGTCCCAGGAATGGCAGATGAAGTACAACAGGAATGGAGAAGATATGTAAGAGGCAGTTGTAGGCACATTCCTAGTCTGAGACCAGTTCCACAGTAATAGCCTAAAACATACTTCAGAATTTGTAACAGCCTAAAGTAGAAGGGCTGGGCTATCCTCTTCCCTCACAGAGTAGTCAATCATTAGTTTAAGACTACTCTAAGATGACATAAACTGCAACACATTTTCAGATTGCTGCTTCTGGGACACAAGCAGATTTAAAAGCCTGAACATAGGCATCCAAAATGGTGCAGGTGTAAACGATTAAAAGTACATCTCGCCAAAAGCTAGAAGGATGGGCAAACTGAATGACACTGGAATTTTAGGGGACTTACATGGAAGTCCTGTAGTTTTTTGTTGTTCTTTTTTCACTATAACCTCCAAATTACTATGCCACTAGTTACAAAATTATACTGACTCCAGGTTGAAGAGTTATCTGAAAAACCCACTATATTTTAAAGATTTATTTTTGCTTTGTGCATATGCATGTTTGCCATGTATATTCATGGGAGTGCATAGGCTAGAAGTGGGTGGTAGACACCCTGGAGCTGGAGGGAGAGTTACTGGTGGTTGTGAACCACCAGACATAGAGGCTGGGAACTGAACACGGGTACCCAGGAAGTACTGAACTCAGGTTCTCTGGAAGAGGAGTAAGTACATATTAAACATGGCATCATTTCTCTCTCCATGAAACAGCTAACTTTAAATTATCACTAAATATACTGTAACTAGAACTGTGGGAAAATAGTATAAATGCTACACATTCAAAAATACAGCTTTGTTAAAGATACTATTTGCTAATTTCTTAGTTTCCTTGTTTTTCCAAGTCTACATTTTTATGTGACCAAATACCTAACAACTAGTGGTTTTAACTACCTCTGGAGATGAGATTTAAATGGGAAGCACAGAGGTTTTAAATTTAGAATTTCTTCCAGTTTGAAATATTAATCCGTTTGACTTTTCACAACAAGAAATGTTTGAAATGCTTGCAGGGTGAGTTTTATAATGACATTTCTGTGCTTACATCTAGTTTTACCTCTTAATGCTGATTCTACAAGAACAATTGCTAGAGGGAAAAAGGAGGTTGTGTTTAGACAATATCATATCCGCTGGCCTCCCCTTGTATCTCTTAATTGTGGCTTTGTGACATTGTGCATATCTTATTATTTGGTTTGAATTGGCAATGCTATTGATTGTAGGTCATATTTCAGAAACTACCTTTTATCTTAAAGCTTAAATGTATGTAGAGATGCCTGTGTGCTCTGAAGGATTGCTCTTACAAGACATAGATATTGATTTCTATTTGGGTAATTTCATATGCTTTATGTTGATAGGATGTACATAGGTCGTTGGAATGTTCACAGTCTTTGGCAAATGTGTTTGTAGATATCTATAAGGAAGTCAATACATGTACTTGATGGTTGTGACAATGACAGGGTTTATAATAGAAAACACCAGGTGTTTTAAGGTCTTGACAGAAAGCAGCTGACCTCAGTTGCTCATACGAAGAGCTCTATTGAAGAAGGACACTTAAAAGAAATCCCACACTGGCTCAGAATTGAGTATAATAGAGGGTTATTTATTTAGGAGTAGACTCACAGATCACAATCCTCTGCTGGAACGGGGAACAGCAACCAAATCTCGCAGCCAGAAAAGAGGCCAGACATGTGCTTTACATTGGCATAAATAGTATAAAATGCCATGCCCAAGTGGGCAGGTAACTTAAAGGCTACTGGTGGTAGGAATTCCTACAGCACTTTATTAGGTAGGTTATGATATTATGGTATCACCAGTACAATGGGGTCCCAAATGGGGTAGAAAGAATAAGTATTTCCATCCAGAGAAACCAAGAAAATCCCTTGCTTTTGTAGGTGGTGGGTGATCTAAATGTAATGTGTGGCTTTTTTGTACACTTATATGTGGCTAGGTTACCATATATTAACATTCAGTAAGGTGTTGATAAGAAGTAGGACCTGGGTATCAGAGAGGGGAGTGCAGTGATATTTCATTTGTATTTTAATAAATAAAAATTGCCTGAAGAACAGAATGCAAAACAGTCACAATAGTCAGTCATACAGGCCAGGCAGTGGTGGCACACACATTTATTTAATCCCAGCAGCCACGCTAGTTAGTCATAGAAGCTGGACGGTGGTGGTGAATGCCTTTAATCCCAGCACTAGCGAGAAACATAAGGCAGGATGAGAGAGGAACTCGCTCTCTTTCAGTCTGAAAATTTCATAGAAGCAAGAGCTCTCTGATGACTTAGCTGCTTTGCTTTTCTGACCTCCAAGTTTAACCCAAAATATCTGTCTCTGGATTGCTATTATTCATGCTACAGGGGAGGTTGAGGTTACATTTCCTGCCCTACTGGAGGCCTGTGTCCTCTAACAGGCACAATTGCTAGTGCCCTCAGTCATAAGGGAAGGCCTGCAAAGTGGCATAGCCTGATTTGTGAGGAAGCAGCTGTGACATTTACAGGGTAACACAGAAATGATGCTGAAATCAAAGGCGATGATTTTGGACTATCAATGTGGAGGCTAAGCCAAAGAGGCAAATGAACTAGAAAATGTATATTAAACATAATTAAAAGGAAATAATTGTGCTGGCAGTGGTGACACATTCCTGTAATCTCAGCACTAGGCAGATGCAGAAAGGAGAAACACAAGTGAGGCCAGCCTGGCCTACAAACTCAGTTCTAGGACAGCCTGAGGGAGAAAGAGAGGCCATGCCTTACACAACAACAAGCACACAACCAAAAAGAGTCCCAAGTTCAAATACTTAGAATAGTTCAGATGAAATCTATTTATAGTGTGCCAGAAAGACGGATTAGTGGGTAAAGAAGTTTCCTGTCAAGCTTGACAACTGGAATTTGATACCTGTAACACACCTGGTAGAAGGAGAAAACATAGGCCTAAAAATTGTCCTGTAATTGGCAAAGGTGGTCTTTGGCATGTGAGCATACATCATGAAACATACACACACATACACACACACGCACACACATACATACATACACAGAGAGACAGAGAGAGAGAACGAATATACCAACGACACAAAATGAATGAGTGTAATAAGAATACAATATTTTTGAAAGGCATGTGCAAAAAAAAGACATTTAAAAAGTATACAAGAAAGAACATTGATTTACAAAATATATGCATTTCCTAAAGTATCAAGAAACCAATACTTTTCTAGGTTTTACGACTATATTAACCAAAGAAAATTATTAATGGGCTTTTAATTAGGGTTTGAAAAAGACCCATTCATTTTTCAGATTGCTTTGATTAGTTTTTTATTTAATTAATTTATTTATTTTACACCCCAACAGCAGTTTCCTGGCCCTCTTCTCCTATCATTCTTTCCCCCACATCTGGCCCTTCCCCCCATCCACTCCTCCTTTCTTTCTGTTCACAAAGGGGTAGACCTCCCATGGCTGTCAGCAAAGGATGGTATATCAAGTTGCACACTGCTTTGATTAGTCTTAAAGGAATTGTAGGCCATAACCTATACATGCATTCACTTGTTCATGTGTTCATTTGCCAACTTTTCTATCCCTGAGTTAACTCTTCATGTTCTATGTTCTTCCCTTGGTCTAGCCCCCAATCCAAGTGGTACAAGTAGTAGAAAAACTGTGAGAAAGAAGCACAAACATATCCCCCAAGACCTGAAGGTAGTGAAAAACTACTATGCAAGAACTTTCGTGGCAGCTTATTAAATTACAAACAGGACTATTTTTAAAAAATAATCAAGCCGGGCGATGGTGGCACACGCCTTTAATCCCAGCACTCGGGAGGCAGAGGCAGGCAGATCTCTGTGAGTTCGAGACCAGCCTAGTCTACAGAGCTAGTTCCAGGACAGGCTCCAAAACCACAGAGAAACGCTGTATCAAAAAAAAAATAAATAAAAACCATAAATAAATATATAAATAAAATAAAATAAATTATCAAATAGTCTAGATTGGTAACAGTATGTGACATAAAATTAGGATGTTCTAGTATATAATTCATAGTATCAATTATATTCATGAAAATTGCTAAAACACTCCCGTATTATTCCATTGTTTATCAAGTAAATGATAAACATTTTAGTAAAGGTTTCCTTTGTTTGTGTTCTTCTAATACTGCCAGTATTTTATATTTCATTTTGATTACTTTTGTTAAGACAGGCTCTAGTGGAGCCCAAACAGGCCTTGAATGTCTCATCTTTCTGTTTTTGTCTTCCATGGTCTGGGGTTACAAGTTTATGGCAAAGACACCCGACTTTTCAAAATTTCTGAAATGGTTTTTCTACAATAGAAATAGAAATTTTGGTGTCTATCAAGAAGTAACCAACTATTAAGATAAATACTGATCATACGGCATATGAAAACTTTATCTTTCCAATTGAATATAAAAATTATTTTGAAATTTTTAATTTTATTTTGCATAATGTATTTAAGAAAACATTTTCTATAATTTCGTAAAAAATACTATATTTACATCATTTCTACCCTACCCACTCTGCACTGCAACTCCTACCATGTCACCCTAATTCCTCTCAAATTCATGAAGAGAGTTCATGTGTGTATGTGTGTATGAAAGATTTTTTAAACACATATATGAGAGTTGCAATCCAAGGTGGTCATCTATAAGTCTATAGGTTTATTTTAGCATATACTTAGAAAAGAAAGCAGAAACAAAGAGCCCAATAGGGCTACAGGAATTTCAAATGTTACTAAGTAGAGACTGAGTTCTGAAAGTAAGGGTAGTTTGTAAAATAGAAACATACATGGACCACAATAAGACAGGGAACCAGAAATAAGAAAGAAAAAAAATATCAAGGTCTTAGTCAAGACAAAAAGGATTTAGGCTGCATCTCTCTCTTTTAGAAAGATAAATGTGTACTTTTTTATATTTTTGAGATTTATTTATTTATTGTGTGCATTGATATTTTATTAGAATAGATGTATGAGCATCACATCTGTATCCACTGTTCTGGAGGAACTGGCCAGAACTGGGCATTGGATCCTCTGGTACTGAAGTTACAGAAAGCTGTAAGCCACATTGTGAATGCTGGGAATCAAATTTGCATCCTCTGGAAGATCAGCCTATAATTTTAATCACTGAACTATCTCTCCTGCCTATATAATTGTAAGTTTTGTGTTGTTACATGAAGAAAATGATGCTATGTTAAGTGGCTTAAGACAGCACTTTGTTTTAGGGTTCCCAAGATGCGTACTTGGAGAATCACACAGAGAAGGCACAGGCTATTCCTAGTGATCTAACCTTTGCTTACATCTACTTTCAAATGTTTTGATTTCTGCTAGTGCTGAGGACAGTCATCCAAATTATGCATTGCTCTTTTTGTTCCTTTTTTTTTTTACATAGAATCTTACTATGTAGCTCAGGCTGTCCTCAAACTCACCATCCTCATGCTCACAGCCTCTGGAGTGCAAGAATTATAGGTGTGTAGCACCATGCGTCTATAGGTTTGACCTCTTGATGGAGGTGTTGTTAGTGCATTCTGTGGGTAACTCTTGCCCATGGTAGTTATTGCAAGTAATTTTCTCCTACTATCATTTTCTCCATGGGTATTAAACAATCCACATCTTTAAGGAAGGAAAAATGCCAGTGAGTTTAACTGTTAGGGCAGAATAAGGAAGGCCTTGGCTTAGGTAAGCTGAGAAGAGGAGCTTACAGTGTCAGAAAGGAAGACAGATATATATTGGAAGAATACAGCTGATGGGAGACAGAAATGAAAACCCAGACTAATCATTTCTTTATATGCCTTTTGTAAGTATAACTCCATATCAAGTAGGAATTCCAGAAAACAACTAAATAGAGCATCTTAAATTTGTTTCCTGTAAAAATTATCCCTATTATAATTGTGTACTCTCAACAATGACTAAACAATGTTTTAAGAAAAAGACATAATGATTTTTTTAAATGTGTTTTTAAAAGATTTTTTTTGTGTGAAAATTAACTATGACTGCCCTTAGAAATGATGAGAGGACTAAGAGAGTTCAGCTTAACTTGTGGTGGTCTGTTGTTCAGCAAAGGCAGCAGCAACTGAAATTTTGTGATTAACAAAATTATCAAATTCCACTGCAGTTCCAACATTGATCAAAGTCTACAATTTAGCTACATTCTCAAATACATCCTGTGCAAATGAAGTGGAAGAAATTCTGACTGAAGAAATGTTTTTGCATTCATTATAAAACTATCACGGGTCATATAATGTTCTTGTTACTTAATTTTACGTTGGAAAAAAATCTCCATGATACATTGATTTCATATGTAAGAATAACTAAAGTATTTGATATTTTGTCTTGCTGATAGACAATTTTGCTTTCTTTTAATATGTACTGTTCAAAAGAATAGATATCTGGGGTATTGATAGGTATTATCTCAAAGTTAGATGGTCACATATTTTCCCTTTTTATATTCTCATTTTTCCAGTCAAAAATTTCCACTTTCTCCCATTCTTCCATTCCCCTACTGCTCCTCCCCTCAACCTCCTCCCTCCCCATCCAGTCTTAAGAGAGGGCAGGGTACCCTGCCCTATGGGAAGTCCAAGGCCCTTCCCCCTCCATCAAGGCTTAGGGAGGTGTGCATCCAAAGAGAATAGGGTCCCAAAAAGCTAGTACCTGCAGTAGAAATATGTCCCAGTGCCATTATTAATGCTTCTCTGTCAGCCCCCATTGTCAGCCACATTCAGAGAGTTCGATTTGATCATATGCTTGTTTATTCCCAGTCCAGCTGGATTTGGTGAACTCCCATTAGTTCAGGCACACCATCTCAGTGGGTGGACCAACCCCTCGCTGTCCTGACTTCCTTGCTCATCTTCTCCCTCCTTCTGTTCTTTAACTGGACCTTGGGAGCTCAGTCTGTTGCTCTGATGTGAGTCTCTATCTCTGTCTCCATCCATTGCCGGACAAAGGTTCTATGGTGATATTCGAAATATTCATCAGTGTGACTGGGAGACAAGGCCAGTTCAGGCACCCTCTCCTCTGCTGTCCAACGACCTAGCAGGGGACATCCCCATGGACACCTGGTATCCCCTCTAGAGTCAAGTCTCTTGCCAACCCTAAAATGGTTTCCTTAATGAAGATATCTTTTTCCCTGCTCCCATATCTGTCCTTCCTCCATCTCAACCCTCCCATTCCTCCAAGCTCTCCCCAATCCTTCCCTTCTCCCCTCTCTCCCCCATTTTCCCCTTTCCCCACCCCATCCCAACCCCTATGCTCCCAACTATTACCCAGCGATCTTGTACTGAACTGAACAGAGAATTCTCAACAGAAGAAGTTCAAATGGCCAAAAGATACTTAAGGTCATGCTCAACCTCCTTAGCAATCAGGGAAATGCAAATCAAGACAACTTTGAGATACCATCTTATACCTGTTAGAATGGCTAAAATCAAAAACACCAATGATCACCTATGCTGGAGAGGATGTGGAGTAAGGGGGACACTCATCCATTGCTGGTGGGAATGCAAACTTGTGCAAACACTTTGGAAATCAGTGTGGCTGTCTCTTTGAAAATTGAGAGTAAACCTACCTCAGGATCCAGCAATGCCACTCTTGGGAATATACCCAAAAGATGCCCAATCATACTACAAAAGCATTTGTTCAACTATGTTCATAGCAGCATTATTTGAAATAGCCAGAACCTTGGAAACAACCTAGATGCCCCTCAATGGAAGAATGGATAAAGTTTGGAACATATACACATTAGAGTACTACTCAGCAGTAAAAAAGAATGATGTCTTAAATTTTGCATGCAAATGGATGGAAATAGAAAACACTATCCTGAGTGAGATAACCCAGACCCAAAAAGATGAATATCATATGTACTCACTCATTAGTGGACTCTAGCCATAAACAAAGGACATTGAGCCTATAGTTCACAAGCCAAGAGAAACCAAATAATAAGGTGAACCCAAAGAAAAACATATATAGATTTTCCTGGAAATTGGAAGCAGACATGGTCACACCTTTTCAAAAGAGTGGTTACTGTTTTTCTCTATTAGTAAAATGATAGACTTTACTAAATTTTATCAAAAAATCCTTAAATAGTAGAATATTTAGTATTTTTCTGTGAATATTGAAAATGCTTATAAGCAAAAATTTATATTTTTATATAATATTTTCCTTTTGTAATACATACTTGGGACCTTAAAAGCAATGATAGTTGCTGAGGGAAAGGCATCCCCAGTCCTTCATACTCCCTGAGGGTTGCTAGGCAATTAGAAGCTACCGAGGTTGGGGAGACATTTTCTTCTTTTGTGTAGCCACTGGTTAGTTGCTGATGCTCTCTAAAGAATCATTCTCTCATGCTCATATAAGAAACCCTACTTAAACTCTTTAGGTGACCTAAAACAAAACAGATATGAATATAGAAGGGAAGCTATTTGAAAGAGGAAGGGGGTAATTAGGAGTGAGGGTGACAAAGAAGGTTAAAAAGAAGGTGAAACTGATGAAATATGTGTGTAAAGATATCAAAATGAAGACCATTAAGTAAAATTAGCATATGTTAATAGAAATCTAGGAAAAGAAAAGAATGATGTTTCCCTAGCCCATGAAAATGGTGCAAGTCATCGTATCTTAGGGAAGGCAGATCTGTATCCAGAGGTTTTTTCAGTTGGCAATTTGCCTTATCCTCATATTTCTTGTTTCTGTTGTGGCATGGTGTGATGTGGATGTGAATGTGGTGTGTGTGTGTGTGTGTGTGTGTGCGTGTGTGCGCGTGTGCATACAGCTACATGGGTCCATGCATACAGAGGTCAACGTTGAGATTTTCTTCCTCTATTACTTTCCATCTTGAGTTTTGAGACAGGGTCTCTTGCTGAACAAAGAGCTCTAGTTTTAGCTAGGTTTAATGGTCAATTAGCCCGAGGGGTCATCCTGTATGTAGTACCTCATCCCAGTAACTCACACACCACACACCCTGTTGACATACTTGAACAACTTCCAGCTTTTTATGTGGCTGCCTGGACCTCAAATCTTCCTCCTTGTCATCATGTGTTACCTTAAACATTTGTGTACTTATTTTTCAATTTTAGGTTTCAAATCTGTTGTGGAGTTTGAGAATTAAGATTATAACTGCATCAAGCACCACAATAATATTAACTTTCTCTGTATCTGCACTTTATGTAGGGTACTTAAATTCCACAAATTTGTGAAATTATATATGTGATCCAATTATTAGGATGCTAAAATGAGAGTTTGTTAAGTTATAAGACTTTTCCAAGATAAGGGAAGACTCAAACATCAAACTTACAGAATGGCTTCATTCCATAAATTTAAAATATGATTGGGATGCAAATCAGCAGGATTATTCTTGCATCTTACACCCTACAGAGGCTCAGCTAAAAGTCAGGGCTCCCACAGCTGATATATTACCTCACTAAAGCTCTTCTTGCATTTTCAAGTTTGCATTACAACTCTTTTCCAACCTACATACCTAAAAATTTTTAAAGCAATCACTTTTAAAAGTGTAGAATCAAACTTGTTTTCCACTTATAAACTACCATATATCTAACTCTAAGTATTTCACATAGCATCCATAAATTCAATAAATGACTCTATTATTTTGAAGTACTAAATTTCAATTGTCTGTCAAAATCTCTAAAGCAATACCAAGAAAAATCACATGAAATGCTGTTATTTTATAAAATATATATAAGTATCATTAATACAAAAGTCCATTAGTTTTCTATAACTGAAAACTGGAAAATCCACAAAGACAAAATCAACTAAGGCAATTTCTAAACCATTGTTTGTGCGGAGTATCACAGAATCAGTCTGGAGTTCCCTGTGGACTGCTTTGTATAATATTGTTTTAAACACAGAATATATAATACACATGGTTAGCAAAAAAAACAACCAGAAAAAATACAATCACTAAAACACATGATAATTTTCAATATGCTATGTGACTTTTGATATATTAATAAACAATACACAGAAGACAACCTAATGACCATAGTTACTTCCAAAAGATGAGTGTAATGAGTACATTGAGACATTTGAAAATGTCATGTGATATATAATATCCATGGGTATTCTTTGTGTGAAGATTTCAGATTTTACGAATAATTTCTAAATGCAAAGTGTAATTAAAAAAGAAGGGGGGAATTTGTCAGTGATTAAAAAGTATACAGATGTGCTTCGTTTCTTATCTGAGTTCAGGAGTTCTCTACTTTCAGTTCTTCATTCCTTGACCACCAGGACTCTTAGACTGACAATCTTCTTACAAACCTTTAGATTAAATTCCTTCTTTTAATTTGATAACAGCTGAAGATCCTACCATAATTTCTTTTCTATCTCTGCCTCAGGAAAGTGTAAGGTAAATATTCGCTAATTTTTTGGTAGTGTTTTCTTAAGTTCTCCAGTTTTATTATTGTTGCATTTTTCATAGTTATATGTATATCCTAGATGAAGAGTTTGAGAGGATGAGTGTAGACAGTACCTTTAGGAATAGACTAGTATTATTAACTTTATTTTATATGAAGAATTAATACTTATGCATATTTCTTTATCTACTAGTATATGCCATACAGTCAGTGACAGACCTGAGCCTAGAATTGAGTTTCTCAAAACAAAGTTCATTGTATACCAGTATAATCATATAGAGAAACTATCAATTTGTTTTAGTAGATTCATGCATGTTACTCTAATATACACTAAAATCTGAGGAGAGGAAGAACTGCATTGAGAATGCCTAGTTTTCAGGTTGATACTTCAACATGATGTGTTGCCTACCACTCATGTGCATGCATATACACATGAAGAAATTCATATCTGTCTATCTATCTCCATCTATCTATCTGTGTATCTATCTATCCGAATCTGTAAATGATCATTTATCTAGCAGATACATATCAATTAGGAGGAACAGGCTTGACAAAAAATCCCAATAATATTTTATATCAAGAAATGCATGCACGTGCACATGCACATATACACACAAAATCAACACACATGTAGAGGTCAGACTTTATAGAATGCAGGATAGTGAATAGAATAGAATACATGTCATGGGTCTTCTGGATCTAGATAAGTAGCTTCTACCTGCAACAATTATGCAGGACATACAAAACAACATAATGAACAGTTGGAAACCTCTGGGGTGAGAATGGACATTTAATGAACAATTGAGTGAAGGGGGAGAATATTCCTTAAGAAACATTATAATATATATTTTTACAGTTTCATACATGTGTGTAGTGTATTTTGACCATTTATCTCCCCATTCCTCTGTTTTATCCCCTTCTCACTACTTCAGAAATCCCTTTACTTCCCAACAAGTTGTCCCGCTACTCATGGCTCTTCTGTATTATTTCGAAATAACTCAGTTTTATTTGGGTTGCTTGTAAAACATAGATTTGGGATCATTACCGGAATATGTACAACTTATCAGTGGCTACTGCGCTAAAGAAAGTATCTACCCTTTCCTGTGTAGTCACTAGTTGCCAATAGCTTTTCAGCTATGCATGGTACCTCATGAACTGTTCTTCTGTCCAGACTGGAATGTAGGTAGGGTTAACCCTGGTCCTCCACAGGTAACCATGACTGCTATGATATTGTGAGTTCAACAGTTAAAGCAAGTTCATAAGAAAGCTCTCCAAAAATCTCTCCAGATCCTCTGGCTCTTGCATTCTTTTGCCTCCTCTTTCATGATAATCCTTTAACCTTAGAGCCAGAGAAGGATATAAATGTCCCATTTAGGAATAACCACTCAACAGAAACATTTTCTGAGCATCTTGATGAGTTGTGATTTTCTGCACTAACTGAAGCACACTACAAACCAAAGCTTCTTTAACCAATGTTAGAAGTCACACTAATCTATTGGTCTAAATGCACGTAGTAGGGAATTGGACAAGAGAACCACTTTACAAAATAGTAAGAGTAGCCACCTGGCTCACCAGTCAGAGCCTATGGCATCTTCAGTCATGAGTTTTTGACCAGGTTTACAATACCAGGCATCAATTTCCTCCTGTTGAGCTTGCAGTCTAAGAAAAAAGTGGTTGATTGCCCCCTCCTTCCTAATAATCATGCTGCTATTTCCCCAATAGGCACACCTTGCCTTAGAGAGTTGGTGTTGTAGCATAAAATTCTAGCACTGGGTTAGTGCACTGATGACTTTTCAACACCAGCATTCTGCATTACACTTTTCAATGATATTAAAGCTACCTAGCAGGAAGAAAGGTTCTAGTACAGTGTCCACTTGATTTCTCTATGTTCTACAATCAAAATGTCTTCAGCAACAGCGGCTCACTAAGTTGTGTTAGGCAACTGAGAGATATTCTGTGCATGAAACTGACTACAGCTTCTGTGAGCAGCATAATTCCCCAATACAGGGTAGAGAGAGCCAAATGAAACTGACTGTGAAATCATAGCTACAGTTAAAGTATGTTAAAGCTTAAGATTAATGAAAAACATCACTCCATTGGAATCCTCAGTTACTTCTTTCACCCTACCTCCTTTCTTGAGGCAATGACAAGAGCTCTATATGAATTCTAAGTCTGATCCTATTCCTCTTCTACTGAATATTCACCAAAGTCACTTATTGCTTTCATCACAGCATCTCTCGCGGTTTCTTCTTGTTTCTTTTTGCTTAATAACTTCATTAGCAATACTGTCCTTAATCTCCTTTAGAATGAAACAAACTAGTAAAATTGAGTAGACACAATGTCATGCCCTTAACCAAGAAATTATTTGCATTTGATACCTGCTGGGAAAGGTAAACCAATTTATTTCAGTGTGTCATTGGGTATATTAACCATACTGCAGGGCAGGCCTCATGCCTAGGAGTAGTTGGTAAACGTAAAACATATTTTTTGTGTATGCTTTTTGTTTTGTTTGGGTATTGCTTGTCACGTTGATTTTCTTTCATCTTTTGGTTTGTCTGTTTTGATTTTTTTTGTTGTTTTTATTGTTTTGGGAAAGGCAGAGAGAAAAAAAAAAACATGACGCTATGTGGGTAGGGAGATCTAGAACTCCTGGAAAGTGTTGGGGTAAGAGAAAGAACAGGATAAAAATATATTCTATGAAAAAAATAATACAACATAATAAAGAATTAGTCATACTATGACTGTATCATTTGTGGTCTTTTCAACTCTTCAAATTATGAGATAGTTAATATGTTATTATACTCAATATACTATTGATCCAGTAATATAGAGCTCTGATATTTCATGTAGATTCCAAATTCTTAGAAACATGATACATGAGTCTTTTTTCTTTCTATTTTTATGGAAAAAACCTTGGCAGGCAGGGGTGCTGCATGCCTTTAATCCCAGCACTTGGGAGGCAGAGGCAGGTGGATCTCTCTGAGTTTGAGACCAGCGTGGTCTACAAGAGCTAGTTCCAGGATAGCCTCCAAAGCTACAGAGAAATCCTGTCTTGAAAAACCAAAAAAAAAACAAAAAAACTTATATTTGAATAATAAGTACATGTACAGCTTTCAAGAATGGGGAGAAAGTATTAATTAGCACATCAAAATCATAATCAAGTTCACAATTGTGTAAGAGAGCTCCATGAAACCACTGAACTTGACCACTCTATGGGTATAAAAAGTTTTTTCGAGGTTGTTGAAACAAATTGCCAGGAAGTCTGACAAGAGTGGGTAGCAATAGGCCAATTAGAAGAGGAAATATGCTTTATGGGGTTTTTGAAGGCTTTAGGAAAGATTCTTTCCTCTTGGAAGGTTTTTCTATATCTTGGGTAAAACAGGGTCATTGGGCTTTGCCCTCTGGAAAGGAGTCTGTACTTGTTATGGGCAGGCACCTGTGGCAGATGGCCATTTAGGGAGAAAAACGAAACTAAAATTATCTGATAAGAAGGTTTATGCGGACTGCTCCGGGTTAATTTTTTGTTTCCTCATCTCAGGCTAACCATTGTCATCTGCACAGCATTCTAGAGGCCTGCTTGTGACCTCACATTCCAGCCTATTGTTGACAAAAGGGCCAAGAACTATCTTCCCATCACTACTTCTGGCTGAGCAGGATTGGTGTCGGAGGGGTAGTGGGAAATATAGGAAATGAGTCAAAGGTGGGGAGTCAGGCAGTGAGTAGACAGTAGGAAGCCTGAAGAAACTCTTTAAGAATCACCGACCCTTGGGTCATTTCAGTAATTGTTCCCTGAAACAAATTCTAAAGGGTCAGGAAACAGTTATTGTTATGACACAGGGTTAGGGTTAAGGTGGGCCTAGGTGGGGTAAGAGTCATCAGTGCCCAAAAGAGGATCATAGCAAGAATCTAACATTGGAGTCAGCCTTTGAAGACGATAGTTTACAAGCCAATTCATGTAAGATGTTTTAATCTTCTTTTCCATTTGACCAACTAACAATGTAATACCAATTCTGTTCACTGAGGGCAAGACAGGAGCCTTCCTTTTCAGTGATCAGAAAGTTGAGAGTTTTATAAGGCCACTGAGGCTAGGAAGGTGAACTGACTTTGTAGGTCTGAGGTTGGCTTCTAGATGGAGTGGATTATCTGTTAGGATAGATGGAGACTATAGCCCAGGATCCTGGACACAGGACTCTAGTCAATACTGAAGCTTTTGAACTTATTCCAGTTGTGACTGGGAGGGTAATGGCTCATTTCTCTTTCAATGTTGAGGATGAGTTGAACACGTAATGAAGTGGGGATGCACGAGTCATAGATTAAGGTGTCTGCATATTGAGACTAGACCAATACCAGAAGAAGATTCCTTATGGAGCTAGTTAGGATTTGGAGATTAAGGTGTTAACATACTGCCAAGACTAGAAGGAGAGTGGGGTGGATGATGGTTATTGAAAAGGCAATCAGCTGGTGTTTCTGGAGGATAGGAAGGTACCAGCAGAGAGGAGAGGAGGAAATGGTCTCAGGGCTATGGAATGTGAAGTTTAGAGTTACTTTTGTGAAAGGGATGGCCACCAGGAGATGCATGGGGTTGCATTGAGGGACTCATCAGTATCTCTGTAAGCACAGTACATTCTCAGGAAGTCATTTCGAATGGCCATCCATGAGGTGGCAGCAGAAGATAGGTCCTGATGTTGGAGATTTCAAAGCTTCAGCTGGATGATGGTTGTTGTATGGTCTCTGCTATGGCATCAGCAGGAGTGGGCAGATCCCCTTTGAGAGATTTAAAATTTTTAACTTTTTGTCTGGTGAAAGGCCCAAATCTTTCTAAATCAATATAGGTAAACCCTTCAACCCCTAGGCCTATTTGTCATCCTAGGGTTCTTGGATAGTGAAGATCACTGTGCCCCTTTCAGGGTCAAGTTTGAGTGAGAGTTATTGGGGTTTCTAACCCACAGCTTGAAGAGAAAAAAACCATATCTACAGCCCCAGAATGAGTAATTTTCCCATGAGGTCTCAGCCTTATGGTTTGGTTGTTTGGTTCCGAGGAAATCAAATACATTTAGAGCCAGCAAGGAGGGAAGAGGACAGAGTGAAACCACTATTGACTGAACAAGCTGCATAGAGGTCAAAAGAAATGTGAATGTCTGAAGCATATCCTGCTTCAGGACAGAAGGTAAACTAAAGGAGCTTTGGGAGGGGAGGGCTATGCAGCAAACATTTGAAAATTCCAAGCATGTTGTGCAGTCCTCTTGGTTGGGAGTGTGGAAAGAAGACTAAGCCCCTTAGAAGGAAAGATTCCAAATGCTGAGATGGGTGTTATATGGGAGACCCTAGGCTTCAGCTTTCCTGTCAAGTGGCAAAGAGTACTTATGAGGTCATGTGTTCAGACACCACTTAAGCTACAGAAGATGCATCCTGGCCATCAATCCCTGAAATCCGGCTACAGCAGGTATGGTGAGGAGGACCATATCCAAGTACGGGCCGACAGCCAGCAGGTGAGAAGCCTTCAGAAAAACTCAGGCACTGGGTAAAATGATTTTCTTGCTAGGATCAGTGGAGGATTGAGGCAGGGCATGTTCAGTATGGTCCTGGAGAAGTTTTCTGTGCTTTGTGGGAGCCTAGCCTGTTTGGATGCTCACCTTCCTGGACCTGGATGGAGTGGGGGAGGACCTTGGACTTCCCACAGGGCAGGGAATTTGGACTGCTCTGGACTGCTCTTCAGACTCCAGAGGGAGGGGGAGGGGCAGAGGAGTGGGAGAGGAGTGAGCGGACAAGGGAGGAGTGAGGAGTGGGGGGAGGGGGGAGGAATGGGGGAGGGGGAGAGGAGTGAGGGGGGAAATGGGAGGCGGGGAGGAGGCAGGAATTTTTTCAATAAAAAAATAAATTAAAAAAAAAGAGTGAAAGAAGGTAATTAGTTACGAAGTGGAGCTCAATGCAGAGGTAAATTTTTCAAGAGCAAAATGACAGTTTTATATTAGCTCAAATGGGTCGAGGAAGGGAGGAACTCAGAGCATGCCTCAAATATGAGTTGGGGCTAGAGTTAGGAGTTGAGTTCAAGAAAGGTGAAGTTGAGAAGGTCACTTTGAAAAGTGAGTCTTAATGAGTCTATTAGCCATTTATACATTTCCTGAGAACTGGGGTAGGTGGGAATGTAGAAAGGCCACTGTAATGCTAAGGCCCTTTGAACAAACTGGGTGATTTTAGCGATTAATACCAGGCTAGTTTCTGGTTGTATGGATCTAGAAAGTTCAATTCTGAGCAAAGCATTATTCATGAGGTGGGAACAGACCATTTCTGCTGTTTCCGCCATAGCAGGGAAATTTTCTCCATATCCTGAGAAGGTGTCTGTTATAGTAAGAAGAGATTTATGTGTTTTGTTAAGTGGCATATGTGTGAAATCTATCTGCCAGTCCTGTGCTGGAAGATTACCCTGAAATTAGTGTGGGGTAAAGAAAGAAGGGTTGGGGCAGTCCTTGCAGATAGTCTAAAGAAGGGGGAAAAGGCTGGGTTAGAGGAAAAGAGACTGTAGAAACCAGTAGAAAAGTGGAGACCCACATGAAAGGCCTGGTGAAAAGCCACTAGGAAGGGGTTTCCCTTAAGCATCAGAGAGACAATAACTGTCCTGTAGAATTTTGAACCATTTGCTCATACGGTGGAAAAATTTGTCAAGATCAATGAGAGTTTGGAAGTCCAGTGTGCCATTTTCAGGCAATCAAGACTGATTGCCAAGTTTGTATTGATGTCAAGTTGTATTATTAGCAAAGAATATGACAGCAAAGTATAAATGGTATCTCTGGGCCTGAGAGAGGAAAAAGACAAACTTAACCTAGTAGACTGAGAGGAGTGAGTGAAGCAAGTGGGGACTTGATCGGGGGAGGGGGAGGGAAATGGGAAGCGGTTGTGGGGACGAGGCAGAAATCCTTAATAAATAAATAAATTAAAAAAAAAAGAAAGTGGCTGAAGGTATAGACTCAAAATCTGAACTCAAATATGGTGGATTCCAGAAGCCTGAAGACACAAATAATCCAATCCTAGGAGGGCCAAGTAAGCAACTTGGTTCTGTTAGGAGAAATTATAACTGTAATATGAGTAGGGAGACCATCCTTTACCTTTTATGATTGCAGATAAATTTAATGAAGCTTAGTTTTTAAGGAAAGAAAGCTCGAAATAGCACAGCTAAGATAGGGAACATCAAGATTTATTTTCAATACTTAAGAGTTTCAAAACATAATGAAAAAAGAGTGTCGAAGTATTTGTAAAGCAGAAGAAAAATTAGAACAATATACTAAGAGTAAAATTATGAGAAAATATGAGAGAATTGAGGATGGTTATTCAATCTAGGAATGGAATCCCCACTTGTAAGGGATCAAGGGTGTTGAAAGCCTATAAAACTGTATACTAAGAACACAAACATAGTCAGCGACAGTTGAAATTCACTACTGGTTAGGCCCAACTACATTTTTCCTTTTGTATCCCTTCATGTTTACTTGCTTCTTGTTCAACACTTTCATGCTAAAGATGAATCTCAGGATACCATGAATGCCCTGTGTTATATCACAGTGTCCCAACAGACAGTGTTTTACATGTGGTTTTGTATATGATCATGAAAATCTTATTTCAGAGATTCCTGGTGACATTGACAAACTTTGATTATTATTGCAATTCATGCTTGTAAAATTATAATTATGTTTTTACATCACATTGTGGTGGTTTTCGTTTTGATTATTTTTGTTATGTGCTACCTATTATATGTCAATTGAATAATAGCCATTTTCAACTTTTGAACTATTATAGATATTCAATCAATCAGCACCTGATAGTGGATAAACATGCAAGAGGGTTGCAATATTATTGCATTATGTCCTTTTCTCACTTACTATGCCCAGGTGGTTTAATTAAAAAAAAATAAGATCAATGTTTGTTCAAATTGTTTTTACTCACTAAAGAACACATTAAGAAAGACAAAGAGCTTTTTAATGATCATTTCTAAGTGCCTCTAAAGAGCTGTTAAATTGGATTATGAGGAGTGTTTTGGTAGTGACTGAAGTGTTATAAGAAGACAATACCTGCTTTGTGAAGTAAGGTAGATAAAAAATATTCAATGTTCCATGTTACTTTTCCTACACATGCTTTAATGAACCAGTGTGTATTTCTCTATTTCTTCATGAGATTGCCCACATAGTGGGCTCTTTGTCTTTCTTAAGGTGAATAATCTTGGCTTGTCTTCAGTTTGTGGAATGTGTTCACCTTGGCAAAACTGATTTGAGAAGAAAGACAATTCATAAAAAGCTTTTCATACTAAGGTTTAAAAACATTGATATTTATAACTTTTCTCGTTTCATATTAAGTCATAAATACCAAGATTATTCACTGTTTCACTGTTGTGAAACTTGAAGCTTTCCATAGAATTGTGCTCTCTCTCTCTCTCCCCTCTCTCTCCCCCCCCCTTCTCTCTGCAGTTTCAAAGGGTTTCTTTTTTTCTATTAGTTACCTGATGCTGGTTTTGACAGAAGTGATGAGCAAGGGATAGCTATTCATGAAGCTACAGCCAGTATAGATTAGTAGTTGACTGTATGCTTTGAAGGTAAAAAGCCCTGAGTTCAATTTTCAGCACCCTAATTCCACCAAAGGCACTGCCATAAAGTAAAATAATGGGAATTAAAGATAAATATAAGTAAAACTAGAGAAGAGAAGCAAAGAAAGAACAAATACACAGGGATTTCAATTTGATGATTATGAAGCTAGAGATGTGGCTCTGTAAATATACTAGCTGCTTTTTCCTAGAATCCAGGTTTGGTTCACAGCATCCACATGGTGTCTCACAGCCATCTACAGCTCTAGTTTTAGGGGAGCTAACACCTTCTGGTCTCCACAGGTATCAGGCAGAAATGTGGCATACAAACATACATGCAGGTAAAACAGTCACACACATAAATGCTAAAATAATACAATTTAAAAGGAATATAGGTATCTTCAATTAAAACTTATGCTTATGTACAAGTAGAGAATTCATTCAAATATATTTCCTGTATTGACACTAGTTCAACAGAGAGATTAAGTTGCTTATTTTCATATAATTTTTCATTTACATTATTAGTTATAAAATCAGAATAAATCAATTATAAAATGAAGCAAAATTAATGGTTTTCATTTTTGTTTTTAAATCTCCATCTCTAATTCACAAACTCTAATAAAAGATTGCTAATATAGTTCAAGAAACATTGAATATAAGGGTAGAATTGAACATCATTTAGCAAGAAGAATGAGCAGCAACTTTAAAAATATTGCTATTTAATAGAATCTCTACCTTTCAACCAAGTTATCATTCATTCATTATTATAAGTGATCTACCATTGAACTATCTAACCAGACATTTTCCTTTTTAATTACTTTTGTTCATACAATACTTTGATCGTATTCTTTCTCCTGTCCCACTCCAATATTCTTCCCACTAACTTTAAGCTCTCCCTGTCTCTCCCTCTTCCGCCCCCCCTGGAAGAAACACCAATCCAAAGGAGGGGTGGGTAAACCCAAATAAAAACAAACAGGCAGACACAAACAAAAGAAGGAAGGAAACTAATAAGAGAAAAAGTCTTACCAAAACAGAACAAAACAAAACAAAGGTGCTTACAAAAAAACACCAACAACAAAAACACGGAACATTTTGTGTTGGTCCACTACCACTAGGCATGGGGCCAGCCGTTGACTGTGGTTGACAGACAGTGATATTCTATTGAAGGAAGTTGATTTTTCCTTTGCCAGCAGATATCGGATCATGATAGCTTCTTGGTTAGGAGCTGGACTATATGATTTTTCTATTTTTGAAATGAAAATTACCAATTACATTTTAATAATCAACTTGCAGAAAAGTTCATGTTATTCTCTTAGTATTATTATGCTTCCCTTAAACATGTTAGCTACAACCGAGCAGTGGTGGTGCACACCTTTAATCCCAGACCTTGAGAAGCAGAGGCAGGCAGATCTTCATGAGTTCAAGGCCAGCCTGGTTTACAAAGTGAATTCCAGGACAGAGAAGCCATATTTTGAGAAACAAACAAACAAACAAAAGTTAAATCCATCCTTTGGGGTGCCATTCAGAAAAGCATTTGTTTTTGTTTTGTTTTTGTTTTGTTTTTAGAAAAACTAAGTGAAGGTGACAGTTTTAGCTCACTGAGAATTATTTTGACTCACTATTTTTAAATAACAAGCCACTGGAAGAATGAAGCATAGGAGATAAGCTAGATTTCAAGCTGACAATGCAATGAAACTTTACCACATAGGAACAAAATGAGAGAGGTCCATTGAATATTTTTATTTCCTCAACTGGACTTTCAATGAACATATTGGGTCAGAACTAAAACATTTGTGTTGCCATACGTATACAGCTACACATTAATGTATACATATAGTATATAATGACTACAGAAAGTTTAAAAGAACACATTTACTAAACATTTTTCTAGACTTTTTTTTTGAAAACTCAACACTGCTCAATTTATTTTTCTATGAAGCCAAAAACTAATAGTGAGTAATTAGGTTATCATCATAATCATTATTGAAGCAGGATGCTAGCTAGCTATAGGAGCTGTGTAAAATATATTGACTGCCTTCCTCCAGAGTAATTGCTGGACCAAGCCTCTTTGTGCCCATAATCAATTTTAGCAATAAATGTTCTCTAGCCTGAAGCACTTTGTCCCACAAAAACTCAAGAGCTCTTTGAAAAAAATGATATTTCATAAAGATTTTAATCATTGATGTCTTTGTCTTGTATATGGACAAGTATTGATTCATTGTCAGTTTTTAATCACCTCAAATCTCAGCTAACACAAACACTATTATTTCAAGTATACAGGTATGACACAGCAATTTTCTTTTCTTTGATAAAATTCCTCATGTGTTCCTAGGTTGCTCTGGGTCGACAAAGTAGATTTGCTGGTTGTAACTATGCTTTTTTTCTGGATGCCTAGTTGCCTCCTAGTGTGTAACACTCTCCTATGAGATAGCTAGGGCAACTTGTCTCTCTTTCACACCTCTCATCTTCTCCAAACCTGGCTCAGGTGTGTTTCGACAGAAAAAAAAATTCACACAGAGTACAGAAAAACTGGTCTAACCCTTTTGAGGCCAACATTTGGAAGTAGGATGCAAACCTCTCTGATGCATTTTACTTGTCAAAGCAAGTCAGGGGCTGACACAGATTCAAGAGGCAGGAAATGAGGAAGAGAAGAGCAGCGAGACCACATTGAAAAGGGCATGGGCTCATTAAAGGATGAAATATTTGGACCAATTTTGTTGTTAATAAACCATTTAGAGCAGATGTTCTTGCACAATGTAGTTCCCTTGCCAAGTAATATTTTCATATAAGAATAGCCTCTAAACAATGCCAATATCAGTCTTTCTGAAATAGTATAGTTAGTTAAAACATAATTAGTTAAAACATGTCTAATTTTATTAAAATTAAAATATGGCTTAAGTGTATCAAAATTAGAAGCCATCTTTAAAAGTCTAAAGACAATAGATGTGTGTCCATATTTCTTTGAGTGCCATAACAAATATTCTCTGATGTAGTCTCTTATACATCTGTAATGTGATCATTTTCTGCCCCTCAATAGAACCTATGCTTAAAGAACTGGCTTACTGCGATTAGGGTAATCATAAAATGAAATTTGATCCTAGCATCTGAAGGTCATTGTGCTTGTACTCTCTTCCACCTTCCACATTTTCCTGTTAATAATTTATTCAACTTTTAAGAATCAGTAGAGAAACTCCTACTTTCTGTTATTCTCCCAGAATGGAAAAAAAATCTCTCTTATTTGTACCAGCAGCACATTTATGACACCAGTCTCAAGAGGATTATAATTATAATTGCTTTAAAGTACACCTCTTTCCGAGAGGGTGACAAAATCTGTGAAAACAATAGCAATAGGTAAAGGGGAAAAAACACCTTTCATCTCTCTATTCTTCCTGATGTGTGGGACAGAATGAAGCATGTGACTCATGCTGATTAAATGTTGTGTAACTTAAATACTTCTCTCCTTTGACATGTGATGAAAACAAGTGAAGTGTTATATAATTTAACAACATTTTCTGCACAATTGAGAAAAACCAGAAGAGCAGTTTAAATAAGTGCTATTTACTTTCAAGTACCATTTTCTTCAAAATAAATCCAATAAATGGAGGATTTTTAAAATGCAACTGGCATGTTTATATGTTTATGAAATGCCTAAAGTAAATGCACAAACCCAAAACTTATTATTTTATTTTCTGCTAATTTAATCCTCATCACCTTTTAGGACTTTAATTTTATTTTTCACTTTAGTTGATGATAACAAGAGAATAGTTCTCCAAACCTTTAGACAATATTGCCTTAGTTGAGTTACTGCTCAGGAGCAGTCTTCGCCATATTTGTTAAGAATGCCAGTCATATGGATATCCCAAGGAGTTAACAGAATCTCTGATGTTAATCAATATAACAATTTACAGGTTTCGTTCTTTTTTCAAATGTTTAGTCTTTGTGAGGATGTATTTATGGGTGTCTGCTTGGAAAGTGACTAGATGAGCACGTGTGGTCGTGTATATGTGGAGGTCAGAGAACAACTTTGGGTGCCAGTCTATATCATTACTTGACACAGGGTACTTACTGTGCTCAACACTGTGAATATCAGCCTAGGTTGAACCATCTTCACAGCCCTAAACCTGAGAAAAAGATCATAATGTATATGAAAGAAGTACCACTTTGCCCATTAGCTTGCCACAGATTCAGCCCAGCATAAAGAATAACTACTTTTGTCAAATAGCATGTGACATTAAGTAACTAAAGGGAAAGAACAGAAAGAACTGATTACATGAAAACGTTGCTATCTTGAGAGAGTGGGGAGATGACTATGTGGTTAAGAGCACCTCTTGCTCTTGCGGAGGACCTGGTCTAGGTTTGGTTCTCAGGGTCTCTTCGCACTGCTCCGGCTTCTGCAGGCATGTGACATATGCATAGAAGAAGAAGAACACTCATACCCTATGAACAAAATAGCAAAGTGAACAACAAAAACAAGTTTTAAAACTCGCATTTTGGAGATTATGTAGGTGCGCAAATTATAATTACCTATCAGTAATTCTGAATGATATTATAAACAAATCACCATAACTTAAAGAACATTTAGATAGCAAGAATGGTTAAGAGATTGGTAGGTAAAGTGTCTACATTTAGAGTTTATGTAATGCTTAATTGTGGTGACTTTAGAAAAATTATTTGTATTCTCTATGCCACAAATTTATTATGTGTAAATTATAGGTGGGTTTCCTTGGTTATTGTAGAACTTAATTAAAGCAAAATATGTAAGGTACACTGATGTTTGGCTCAAAAATTAATGAATAAATCTATGTGAAAATGATTCATATGGAAAAAGCCAGTCTTCAACCATGTACTACTACTACAATATTGGAAACATCTTCTGGTTCAACTTGTTAGAAGGAAATAGAAATACAAGAGGCATAGAAGCGTTTACTTACATATTCTATACTTTGTAACCTTATGAATCATTTCCTTGATTTAGTGTCTACAAAGTGGCCTTCAGTATAGTCTAATAAAATATTATGAATTGACCAAGGTTCACTTCCTCAGTTAGCAGCAGAATAGCATGATTAGGGGAAAAACAATGTTTTGTCACACACGTTGAACACATACAATTGCCCAGGACTGTAACTAGGAAAATATATATAAATTAAAGATTAAATATAAATTTATTATTTATTGAATACATGAATGTTAAGTCATTGCTTTTACATGTGTGAATAAAATTATACCACCGTAGATTTTATTTCATTCTAAGTACTGATAGATAATATTTCCTCAGTAATCTTATTTATTATGTCATATTTGTATATGACATGTATATATGTATATGTGTTTACATACTTCAAAACAAAATGCTTCATTTTGACAACTTCATGCTATATTTTTATGTAAAACGCTTGTTGGAATAGATCATAACTCATTTATTTGCCTATCACTATGTGTCCAAATATAAATAATTTACTATGTGATTTAGTATAAAAATTAAAGGTATCTTTCAGTATTTCAATGTATATGGAACATATAATTCTTATAAAAAAGAGTTATTAAATTCAAATATTGTAAGTCTTCTATGTTACATTTTTTAATTTCATTATGGCTATATAAAATAATATATAATACAAAATTACCAAAGTTTTGCAAATTTTAGTTTTTGAAAACATGGAGAAATGAACTAGGATTATCCATGGTAATTTACAAATGGTAAATCAGAAGTCTAAGTAAAAAATTCATTTTTTTAAACAAAGTTTGTAAGACATAGACTTTATCAGACAATGAAATATGCTGACTTTGTTAATCATGTTTTTCCTTTATTGTTTGAAACAAACCATTTATAGACAATGACTGGATTGCCTTTGATTGTTGTGTTGCTACTGCTCAAGGTTGTAATGTGAAATCTGCCTGAGTCATTTTTTATGAACTTAATACTATAGCATACACATTGGTTGCTAGTGATTATGTTTTATAAAGATACACTGCTGAATAGAATGACATTTTGCAACTGGGGTGAATGTGAAAGTATTATATTATATAACTTAGCTGTTGAGTACTTCTTAGCTCCAAGGAATAACTTGGCTTTTTCTTCATTATCTTTGCAGCCAGATTTCAGTGCTATTTCTGGTACATAAGAGTCTCTAAAAGTATTTGATGCTAAGTGATAATGAATAAATACATGTTAATTTTCATCTGTTAAATCCTAAGAACATTCCAGAACTTCGATACTCCTGTTAAAGAAGAAAATGTATTCCAGTGATACATTTTGGTTTTTGCGATGACATTCCTAGAGATATAATTGGTAAATTAAGCCTAAATAAGAACATTTGGGCTTTCAATTCCTGCCTGACATGGATGTCTGCGACAATTTTTTTGCAATGTGTGAAGTGTCAAAATAGTGATGGTTCATCCACTTTCTCATTTTTCTCTCCCGAGTAACTAGCTTGACTATACAGGCAGATTCCCTAGCCCAAGAATTTCCAGGTGCATTTATTTGGCTAATGGCAGCTCTTAAAAGAAACATGAAAGAAAGCATCTAGAATGATAAGGACACTTGAGTGATGGGAGATCCTCTCAGGCAGCCTTCTTACTTGTTTAATTGTCTACAGGCCAAAAATTGCTCTCTTCTCTGAGTCTAGGAGTAAACATAGTTCTCTATTCTAGTGGTTTCATAAGACTCTATCTTCATCTTTGCAAACATTCTTTTGATAAGCTTTTACAATATTACTCATTCTTGCAATGGCTGATTGATCCTCAAAACAAAGTTGGAACCTTACTGCCTGGTAAGAACATTTAACATGAAGGATGACACAAGAAATATAATTTGAGTTTATCAAACACTTTCTCAATCTGGGACTATATTAAACACATTACATTTATTAGTTATTTAATCTTTATGATATCAAGCTAGATAGTGCTATTGATCACTCTGAATCTAAGCTCACAAGAGGGAATTGTCAAGAAGTATGAGCATTATCATTCAAAATACAGAATAAATTCATGATAGTTAGCATCTTTTAAGCATATCTTATTTTTTTAAAATTCCATTCTACATAAAATTTTCACATCATTACCACACAATCTGGGTAATACAATATTTTGTTTTTAAAAACTGAAATAATTAGGCATGGATTAGAAGGGACACTTGCCCACATTTCATAAGAATATAGAAGATTTGGATTTCAATAAAAGCATTGTGAATGTAGAGTAAATTTTATTCATAAAATTACAACTTTTGTGCTTTGTAAAACACATTTTATCAGAGTGAAATTTTCATTCCAAATACTCTCTCTATAACACATAACCCTTTCAATCATTACATTCCTAAAATTAAAGCTGAAGCATGTTTTATTTGTCTTTATTGAGAGGCTTGTAAAGCATTATTAACATGTATTGTTCACAATTTGTACAGTGCTCATTCTTAAACACGCTAGTCCACAGAAGTATCATGAGGTTGTTACTGTTTCCAAGTATGATTGCTGTTCATTGAGCTATATAGCTTAAGATATATATATATATATATATATATATATATATATATATATATATTCCTGTATGTATATTATGCTGCAATACAATTGTTGTTAAATTTTTTAAAACCATACTTAAGGAATTATATCACCTATGAAGAGTTCCTCTTTAAACTATAGTGGGCTGTTTCATTTTGTGCTGAGCAGTCAGTCCAGCAGCATTGCCTCCCCGGAGATCTTGAATCCTCACTTTTGCAGTCCTTTTGCTGTTTCCAGTGTCCAGACATTTGTAATCACTGAGCAGTCTCTTGACTTTTTGAGCAACAGATATATCCAAGGCTTGACCTTTTTGTAACCAGAAGGTCATGCTAAATTATCCGTGTGCTCTTTACCTCTTACTGGAACACTATATTGATCCTTCTGTATTTTCAGGTTAAAAGACTAATGTAACTCCGAATAGTTAGAGGCCCCTTAAACAGCTTCACAAATGCATTTCTGAGCTTTTCACAGTTGGGTTTTTTTTTTATTTTAATTGTTCTCCTCTTTGTTTATACCACCTATTAATATTTTTAACATTGTAGGGGCTCCCATGTTTCTTAGTTCTTTACTTACAGTACTATAGAAGGGTTGCTATTTTATGATCACTTCATCTTGCTACTTGGGTTAGCAAAGAAGTCAATAACCTCATGGGTGAATCTGCTGAGTAATGTCAAAAGTTCACTGAGTTCATTTAATAAAGGAAGCATTAGTCATGAAAGGAACTGAAGACAGAGAGCCACAGAGTCATGTGGAACAAAAAGGATGTGATACTTTCTTTTACAAAATCATTTTCTGCACTTGAAAGGAAAGCCATTAACGATGGGATTTTAGGAAAATAGGATGCTTTTCATTACCCTAAATGTCACCTGTGAACAAAAAAAAAGATGTTACAGATATCAAAGAAGAAATGGGATAGAAACAAACTGAGATTTAATTAAAATAGCCAAAGAAGCAACAGAGTAAGGGCGTGAATCTTCTATGAGCTTTCCAATCCACCATTTATTTCCTCATTCTCAGTGATTTATGTGCACAATTACAGTTCTCCTTCCTTACTATTCTTCTAGGGGCTACACTTATACTCTTATACTATTAACCTACTATTATAGGGGTTGTACTCATATACACTGCAAATGAGCTCAACATTTTCTATGTGATTCAATAGCATGCTAAAATTTCACATGTACCTAGTACTTAGCGCTAGATAAATACAGAAGCGCTAATAAAATAAAGGTTAAAATCAACCCATATTTATTAAATAAGAATGAGTTGCCCATCAAAATGCAATACCTACAGAATACAACATTTTTTCATTTAAACTTCACAAGTGTGCTCTGAGCTGTTATTATATCTATTTCCATTTTACAAATAAGTTCAAAGGTTTACTTGCTTTACTAGGATACCATAGCTAGTGAACAGGGCACCTGAGTACCAAAGTTAGCTTCTGCTGCCTTTGTAACCTGTGATCCTTTGCAGTATATTATCTATAATTCTGTCTAACAAGAAGTTGAGAGTAGTTAAAACCAAGTGCAGGATGCAGGAGTAATGAGATTTTTTTTTCTCTCTGTGGGGTAGTCATATTACATGTAGACTAAGCATCTGAAGCTCCGTGACATTTCGTTGAGAACTGCTTTCGTAGATGGGAATTTTACTCAAAAGTGCTTTGATATTTGCTTTTACATTAAAGCAAACATACATTAAAGGAAGCAGGGCAAACCCTGCTTCAGCATGTGCTCTTAAAGAACTGTTAAACCTTAAGATATTGAATTGATACTGCCATATCCAGGATGAATTCATTCAATCTCATTTGCTGGAATCATGTTTCTTCTGGATGAAAATATGGCCAGTGGAACAAATAAGACTTGGATTTCTGTTATGAGACTTCAGTGAATCATTGGTTATATATGTGCTTTGAAAACTGATAAAATAATAGTATCAGTCTCTTTTCTACTAACATGCTGATTCCTTGCACTAAGATCATCAACTAGTTATACTTGGGAACCTTTGAAGAGAGTAGTATCATCATTACTCCTCTTCCATTTTGGTCAAATTTGCCATTAAAGGGAAAATTACCGAGTCTGCGTCACATTTAGACTGTAGGTAAGATTCTCTAAGCTTGTTGGTCTTTACTTCTTTTCCCTAATCAAAGCATATGTTTGGTGCTATATGATATTTATATTAGGTGCTCTGAGACACATTTCATATTTCCCACCTTCTATTCTTTATGAATAAATGTCAGTTTCTCATCATTGTTCTTCTTGGTTTGTCAGAGTTTGTCTGGCAACCAATATAGACGCCTGGTATGGCCTAAGAACAACAATCTTTGCCAGAAAAAAAATACATGTGCTTATATTAAAAACTGCTATATCCGGAAGATGCTTCTTTTCACAATTTTAGAAGACACTCTTTTCTCAGTTGCTTTGATAAAACTTGCTGCTGAAATAAACAGCATTTCAAGTTGTACTTTAATTTACTTGGAAAACAAAATCTCAGTATTATGTTTACATTCTTGATATTTATGGTATTATTAGGAAATATACAGTCATCTGCTTAAAGAGTCATAAAATATCACAGTTTTAAGATTTGCTTATACATAATAGTATACATAATAATCATTTTAAAAATCTTTCAGCATGTTAATGTTTTGTACTCTTTTCATTCTTACACTGTAGTTTCAAAAAGAACTACTGGGGCATAATTTCAAAAAAATAGTTTGTAAAAAATTGTCCTTAGTTGATATGATATCACAAAACCTGAGCATACAAGAATGAGTAACTTGCCTGCAGAAGCCAGGATTTTCTTCATAGAACGCACCTATCTAGGCAGCTACAGGGCCAATCATTGACATTGCTATCTGATTGTGGGACAATCCAACTTTTATGTCTTTAATCATAGATAAATCAATATTTTTTCTTGAATACAGGGATTTTCTTGATAAGTAAGTTACAAAGTTTATTTGCAATCTAAGTGGCTTGTGAGTAGTGGCAAATCACTAATGTTAGGCCTGTTATTTGACACGCAGGAGAAAACAATTCATGATTCGAGTCCACAGACTGGTATTTCCACAGTTATGTTTTCCTGGATCCACTTATTTAATATTTGTGGTATTATCATTCTTGAATATGTTTTCCCAGTTGGAAGGAACTACTGTCATCTGAGCATTATGTGTCTGATTTACCAATATAAGCTCCATGCAGCATCTTGCATAGGTTTGTTGATGTTCCATTAATTTCAGTGCTAGATAAGCTAAGTCTTTGTTGATAATCTGGGTGATAAGAGAGCTGGAAATAATCTCACCAAGAGGAATTGTGGATATTTTTAAATGAAAACTAGAAAATATTTGGAGTGTCTGTCAGACGAAACAGTATCTGTACAAGATAACAGAGTAGAAAGATGAGGTTGAAAGAATAGCATGGTAAGATGGAAGGAGCAGAGAGAGGCTTCAAAAGTTACCTAGAACCAATGCAAAACATTGGATTTATGATTTCTAGTTTTGTAACAAAGGGCTGCACAGCCAAGTTCTTTGTCTCAACTGCTCCCATAAGATGAGTGCATTACTGTTAAGATGACGGAAACGATGCAACAGTGATAAGATCCATTTGCACAATTCAGTGTCTCCCATCCCTAGTTTCTCTAAGAATTTTAGGACTTCTTAGTGATTATAGTAATTTTTATGTTCTTTAATGGAATTTCTAAGTAGATATCCTAGAAAAATAAGTGGAAAACCTTATTAGAGTTATTTTCACCCTGTTTAATTCAATTTTTCTACCTACAGCCTCACCACACTGAACACCATGGATCTTATCTGATCCCAGAAGTTAAGCATGGTTAGGCCTGGATAGTACATGGATGGGAGACCAACTAGGATTACTAGGTATTTGGGTGTAAGACCACCTAAAATTACCAGGTCTGATAGGCTTCAAACTAACTACTGGCTAACTAACTAAAATAAATCAGATATTCTCAAAACTTGATTTGTTTTAAGATGAGAACAAGACTTTCTGAATTATTGTATGTAAGGTGTGACAAAAGGATGTTGAATAATATGACACGATAATTAAATTAATTACGCTCTAAATTTCAACTTGCTGTCATTAAGAGTTTACGTACATTTGTCCTAATGTTATAATTTCTTTGATCCTCATGATCAGCTTGAACTTTCTTTTTCATCCATTACTCCTGGCCACTTATTAATTTGATACATCAAATGCCCTTAAATATAGTTTTAAATTTCCAAAGCCTTTGTCATAGATATGAATCATAAAAAAATTGTAATTTCTTCAAGTGGGTGTGTTTTTTTTTTATTTCAGTTTGGAAAGCAGCGCATAGACAACCTCTTCAGTGACCTGCAGGATGGGAAATGCCTCCTAGACCTCCTGGAAGGCCTGACAGGACAAAAACTGGTAGGAACCTTCTTTCCTTCTTTCTTTCTTTCCTTCTTTCCTTCTTTCTTTCCTTCCTTCCTTCCTTCCTTCCTCCCTCCCTCCCTCTCTCCCTTCATTCTCTTTCTCCCTCACTCTCTTCCCTCGCTCCTTCTTGCTCTCTCTTTTCTTTCTCATGTGTATGTATGTGGGAGTGGATGCATGTTTTCATGTGGACATACAGACATGTGTGTGCATGTGTGTGTGTGAAGGCGAAAGGTTGACTTAAAATATCTGGCTCAGTCTCTCTCTGAGGCAAAGTCTCTCCCTTGAACCTAGACTTCATCAGTTCAGCTGGTCTATTTAGTCAGCTTTCTTCTGTGGTCCCTGTCTCTGTCTCCTGAGCCCTCGGATCACAGACAGGTTACCATACCTATTTGGCAACTATGTGTGTGCTAAGGATCCATACTCTGGCCCTCAAACTTGTACATTGAAAAATTTCCCCAGTCCAGGAAATTTATTGTGAAATTTACAGTAACCTCAATGAAGTGTCAGACCTCAAAGAATTAGTTTTATTTCAGTTATCTAATAAAATTCACCAATGTATTAGATAAACAAGACAGTCTTATTACTGAACTAAATCATATTATAAATTTCTTTTTTGGCATTGTCTATCTTATACAGAATAATATAGTAAAAAATTCAGCAATACATTCTGTTAATAAGCAATATTTGCCTTTACTTTTTAAAAATGCTTCTTAAGGACTAATTGTATAAAATTTTATGCATAATGACTTTAAACTTATCTTTGTGCTGTTTTATATTTTGCACATATTTTAAATGTACCTGTATTTATAAATAAAATTATTTTTAGTACAGCATAATAAAATGTTAGTATTTAGTCTGATATCCAAAAGCAAATGAGATGAAAATGTAATTTCCTTTTGAGAAATTTAACTTGTATAACTTTAGAACATCCCTATGAAGGACATAACATGGTAATACAATGTTATAGGTCACTAAAGTCATGGAAGAGTCTGAGTTCAGTTGATGAAAGTCTCATAATGGAGAAAATCTCTTAAATCATAATCTCTTGACTTAGAAATCTTTTTAGATGTCTATTATTCTTGTAAGCAGGGCTTAGGACGCCATTCTACCTACAGTCATCCACTCTGCGTGTCTAATGAGCCCTATTCAGTTACTGCTTTAATCTTATCTCTTTTCCCTTTACTATAGCTCTCCAGCATGCGCATTTAAGCATGTGCCTGCACATGAGCACGACCCCACACACAAGCCAAGGCTTTGTATGTACTATAGAAACTCTAGCTGTCTATCAAAGTTAGATCTGGCCAAAATCCTATCTCTGAGTTGCCTCCTGCAATTTTCCCACACCAAGCCAAGTTGGTCCCTGTTCGCTCAGTCATTGCCCAGAATTTTGCTTTGTTGTCTTGTTTACCTATTTTGCTTTGTGTGCGTCTTTGTGTTCTGACAGTCCTTGAAAAACATTGGCTTCTGCTTGCTATTGAAGGCTTTTTAGAACAAACTTCTAAAATTAATTTCTCCCTCTTAAATTCCATAGAATTCATTTTTTTTCTTTTAATTACTTAAAATAATATTTTGGTACGTATATGGAAGCATGGCTATGAAAATGATTTTCAAATATTGTAGCTATGCTGAAAAGCCATACTTTGTGCATTCATTTTTAATTAACTTCAATAATTATATAGGATTATAATGTTACTCTATTAACTCAAAGTGATACATTTTTCTGGTTTACTAACCCATTTGTCTTATTTTTGAGATTATAGTATAATTACATTTCACCCTTTTCTCCTTCTGATTCACTCATATACTCCTCTCTACTCTCTTTCAAGTGCATCACCTCCTATTTTCATTAGTTGTTTTTGCATGTATATACATAAATACATGTATGTTCCTTAAAATAATCTGGTCTGTATAATATTATTTATATGCATGTTATTTATATGCATATTTGATATATTTTTATGAAATTTAACTTGGGTTGATGACTTCCTAAAATAAAATATTCAAATTCTTTACATTTAAACTTTTGTCAAATAGCCAGTTGGAAGGGGCAGTGTAGGCTTAGTCTTAATTTCACTTTATGCATATATGATGTTTAAGTGTATATGCAGAACATGTGCATTTTTATAATGGTGATAAAGAAATTAGTGCCTGTGAGCATCCAGCTACTCTTGGTAATTATGTGTCAGTTCTGTTCATAAATAAAAAAATAAATAAATCTCACTGTCTTTCATAAACTGTTCTCATTCTCTGCACACTAATGATGACATTTTGCTGCTTTTCTGTAGAAAACATGTTTCTGTACCTTTGTTTTCTTGATGTTTGTGGTGGTAAATAGAAAAATACTAAAATGTAGGCTGTTATCACTTGGACATTCATGGGGTAAAATTTTCTAAGATATGAAAAGTGGAGATTTCTGTTAATGAGGCTATGCTTGGAGATGGAGGAAGTGAGGGAACAAGACATTTATGTCTTTTACAAAGGATACTAGTCAAGTCATCTTGACGAATAGAAGACTTAGGATAAATGTTGGAAGCTTATCCAGCCAGTTTAAAGAATAAGGTTCTCTAGGGTATGGAAGTCTTAAGAAGGTTGGGAAGACTCTTGGAAAGTACACGGTAAAATTAAAAGTACAAAAGTACATTATTTATTCTATACATACACAAAGTAAAGAAAAGGTAAGAAAAGAAATAAGAAAATTCTGACTGCATAGGCCCAGCCCAAATGTTAAAGCCTTGCTCCACTGATAATTTCTGTAAATACATATTAATTCTTTTAAGATTAGAATAATTACATATACAAGTTGTATGGAACCATTGGCATTGCAAGTTGCTTAATAATAATGTGAAGTACCTTGCATGTACTACCAACTCCATACAGCAAAAATCTGAAAATACTATATCAAAACTCCCCATCTAACGTCTTTACACACATTCCTATTTAAAGTTGTAGAACAGCTATTTTTATTAGCTCTGTTTTAACAGGTGAGACAACCGGAGAATGGGAAGAAGTTTCTCATGCTCACATAGTCCAAAAGTGCAAGAGCAAAACGTTGAAACCAGGTTTTGGAGGTCATGACTTTTACTAAACAATAGCCTCCCTAAACTTAAAATGAGAGCTATATAAATCACTGGTTTCAGCAGCTGATTTGTTCTGACATTGTTTTTGAAGATATCAAGGAAAAGTTGTTAGTAGGAAATGACTTTCTGATATATTCCTGGAGATAGCTAATGAAAACTTGCTTTAAGGGAAATCCATCAAAAATAATAATTGTTATTAAATACAAGTATCATAACAATCGAATTTCTAAAACTTATCAGTTAGAAAAAATAAGGTGTTGTGTATTTTCATTAATTATGCAGATGCTATTATAAAATTAACAGATGGGATATAACTTTTGGGATAAACTAATTATAAACTAAGAAGCCTGGTTATTGAAATTTTGAATTCTAGTGACTAGGACAACTAGGTAGTAGTCAAAGAAATACTGTTCTTATTTAACATTACATATTTTGGTGATAATTTATTATTTGTGAATTTTATGCATTGTATTTTGAAAATATGCACCCTCTCCTTCCAACTCTGGCCATTAGCACCCTATCCATCCTCCTACACATTCCCAACTGACATTGAAAATCATTCTTTTTTTACATTTTTTTGGAGGGATGGTGTTTGAGACAGGATTTCTCTGTAGTCTTGAAGCCTGTCCTGGAACTAGCCCTTGTAGACTAGGCTGGCCTCGAACTCACAGGAATCCACCTGTCTCTGTCTCCCAAGTGCTGGGATTAAAGGCGTGCCCCACCTCTTCCTGTTTTGTTTTTGTTTCTTTTAAAACATTTCTTATTTTGCCATTGAGCCCAATTTCTGTTGCCAAGCTCGTATTGGTAGTGGGATCTGCCCTAGTGTGCAGCTAGTCTACCAAGAATCACATCATTAATGGAAACTGATTTTTCTTCTCCCTGTTTTTATCAGATAGCAATAACTCTGCAGATGGTTTTGGGATTTTATACCCACCACCTTCCTACTCTATATTGAGATCTTGTCTTGAACAGATCTTCTTGTCCCAATCACACATGTTTGTTTCAATGTGCATCCAACATGCTATGTAGGGAAAACATTTTTTTTTGTCATCAAAAACCTCTGGCTCTTATGACTAAGAATATCCCTAGGACTTGGAGTAAGGGATATAATAAGTATGTCCCATTCAGTGCTAAACATTTCAGAGACTCTCGTTTTCTGAATGCTCACTGAACATTTTGTGTGGAATAATTTGTATTTGACAATTCTGTACCTTATTATGATTTATCTGACAATGTATTTTTGATCAGACTCACCTCCATTTTCATCTCCTATGTCCCTCCCTCTATTATTCAACCTGTTATTCTTTTCTATTACCCCCCTTTCTTTTATGACTGAGTTAAATAAGGTTCGCTTGTTTGAGCTTGTATAAGTGGGCTAGTTAGTGAGTAGAGTGTGGGCAGTCCAAGAAACTCACATCTCCTTCAAACTTTTCTAAAACTTACTTTTCTATCTCACTGCTTACTTTCCTTATAGATTTTGTTAATGTTTTCCATCCTTGATGCTATTATAACAATATACACTGAGCTAAAAAAAAGTGAAGGCACAATCATTCCAAATTGTACTGTGTAAAGGGAAAATATGTGCTTTCTTTCCCAGGAGGTGGATTCTTTATGCTAAAGATGTGCTATGCCAAGGACAAATCCCAAAGCCTGAAGACTATATATATATATATATATATATTTCACAGTATGTGTTCATTTAAATGTAAAATATTCAAGCTTAAAAGTGAAATTTATATTGGTCTTTTCAGGTAGATTTTTTTTTCTCTCTTTGTTCTCTAGTAAACACCATTTCTCTCTCTCTCTTTTTTTTTTAGCCAAAAGAAAAAGGATCTACAAGAGTTCATGCTCTGAACAATGTCAACAAGGCACTGCAGGTCTTACAGAAAAATAATGTAAGTGGTGACCTGAACAGGGTCTGAACACCAGGAAACAGCATGTTTAATGTTTGAGAAAGGGCTTTGGCCCAAATGTAGATAAGGCTTCTTAAGCTCTCTTGTAAATCGCAGAGGCTCTTATTCAGAGCCCCTGTGCTAGTTCCTTTGTATGTGCTTGCAGCTAATGTAATTCTGGAAGCCAATGAACACAATCATAGAGGACAGAGAAAGGTGAAACCTGTGCCTGCTATGACTTTCATGTTGTTTCTATATGTTACTTGATGTAGCTGTTTTAATAGACTGACTGAATCCTTCATGTAGCAGTATTCTGTAAAACAAAGAGACATGGATTCCTGAATGGTATGCCATGTTTTCAGTTCTACTGCTAACATACTTAGTGCGATTCAAGCTAATATTTGTGACACTAAACACACATTGAAAATAAAAGTTTAACAAAGAAACAACTACTGTGAAGGGGAAGAATTGTTTGGTTTAGTATACTTGGATGAAAATATATATGATGTACTAGAAAAAAATAAACAATCATAACTAAATGAGTGATCAGGAGAGAGGAGATCTAGTCTCCTCAGAGAAAGACTGAACTAAAGTTTACATCATGACCTTGCAGGGAGATAGTTTTCCTTTCATATTAACTTCTACAAACTTTCTTATAGACCAATAGGTCTATAAGGCACTTTTGGTATATTTCTGACTATATCCAACACTCTTTAAAGTGTAATTTCAAAAATATTTACCATATATTCTTAAAATAACTGCAATACATAATAGATTTTTAATATTGTACATTCTTGCATGTATTTCTCAACTCGTCTAGTCATAGTAGGCTAACATAAAGGATATAAAATTGGAAACTGTAAAGTAACAGGTTGAATTTATGAATGTACGGTCATTGTCACGTTTAACATATGAAAGTTATCTTATTGAAACTTTACAAACATGATTGCTTTCCAGCTTCAAATTTTCGGTTTTTCTGATATTAGACTAAAATGACCTAATGGAAATAACAATTTTTCTAGCATATTAGGTAAAAAGAGAAGTTCTTTCAAAAGTAAATACTGGAATGAATATAGATAAAATCTATTGAAAGAGTATCTAAAAAAACTGCTGTTTTGCTGAAGAGAATTCAAACAAATAACAAAAACACAGTATTATAGAAATCTTCTAAGTCTATAAATAAATCTTAATCATAATAGATTTTATTTAAAGTAATAGAATAATCATTTTAATAGTAACATATTTAATGTTAAACGAAGTATAAGAATAATATAAATACTTTGAATATTTAGAATAGTTATTTCATTTCTCCTCATGCTCCAAAGCATAGTAGACAGATATACAAAATAGCATTCACTTTCTATAAATTCTCCTTATAAAGTTGAGTATAAAAACACAACAGTTTAATAATTTTGTTTAATTATTCCGAGCTCAAATCTGTGCTGTCCTCCAGGCATTAAGAAAGTTCTATCTTTGCCATTATCAGTAATGTTATTCTTTAATGCTCTAGAATGTCCAGAGACCAATAGATATATCTGGTGCTATTTATAGTTAGAAAAACAATTAAGAAAACCTTTAATCTATAGTCTGTTGTGAGAACCACTAGCATAATGATCATAAAAGTCTAAGTTATCTTGTGAAGCCAAATGCAGTAATTACTGTCCTGAAACAGAAGACACATTCTGTACTGACTGGATATTTTTGTGTGTGTCAACTTGAAACAAGCTAGAATCACAGAGAGGAAGGAGTCTCAGCTGAGGAAATGCCTCCTTCTGTAAAATCCAGCTGTAAGGCATTTTCTCATTTAATGATCAATGAATGGGGGAGCACCCAGCATACTGTGGGTGGGGCTATTTCTGAGCTGGTGATTCTGGGTCATATAAGAAGGCAGGCTGAACAAGCCATGGGAAGCAAGCCAGTAAGCAGCTTCCCATGATGTCCTCTGCATTAGCTCATGCCTACCAGGATCCTGCTCTGTTTGAGTTCCTGTCCTGACTTCTTTCATTGATGAACAGCAATGCTGAAGTGTAAGCCTAGTAAACTCTTTCCTCCCCAACTTGTTTTTGGTTATGGTGTTTCATTACAGCAATAGAAACTCAAAGTAGAACACATCCAAACCCAAAGTTCAAAAGACTATAACTGAGGATTAGTTCCATAAACGGGCACCATTGAAGGACTTAACCATGGATAGTGATGCATTAAGTGGCTAGTTGAATAAAAACACTTACTTTCTCTGAACTATAAAAGAAAATTGCTAACTTGATGAAAGGTGTAGCTTTAGTAGAGTACCATGAGATAGATGTGCAACACAATATGAATATATATATATATATATATATATATATATATATATATATATATATTCTCAAACAATGACCTGGTGACTTGAATCTTCTCTAACCACCTCATTAATATCCTTCCAGTGTTGTTGATTGGATAATTGCCAACATGAATATGTGTTGTGTTTGTGGGGAGGAGGCTATATAAAATCACAGGCAGTGGACTTATCTCATAGAAAGAAAATAACAGGTTAGGTGGGTTTGGGTGTAAACAGGGCAGCATACAGTGTATGAAACATCCTAGTTGTTCTTACTCTGTTGTTCTGGGTGAGTCTTGAAACCGATACTAAAAATCCTTATGTTGTCCATTGTCTCGCATTGCTGAGCAAATAAGGAAGTCATTCTCTTTTGAGACCATGCTACTTCCATGTGCTGACAGGAAGCAGAGATGGTTTATCTTTACAATATCAACCAGGTAACAACATACACATCCCCCTGGGGCAGAAAAAGGTTAGAGAGTCATGGTCATTTCTAATGCTTCAAGCTAAACCAGTTCTTGTTTCCTCTTTTTCTATAACTTCGTTTAAAAAAATTATTTACTGACCATTTCATAGGTGAATAATATATTTACATCATTCCTCCCTTTTTTTCCATCCTTCAATTCCTTCTGCGTCCCCCACTTCCTCTCAAATCCACGTCCTTCTATTTTTTTAAAATATTATTATTACAAATGCACAGATACACACACAAATACACACACACACACACACACAGAGAGAGAGAGAGAGAGAGAGAGAGAGAGAGAGAGAGAGAGAGAGAGAGAGGATGTGGGGGGATTGGATAACTTACCAGGTAGTTTGTCCCCGAAGAAGACTAATTTTTCCTCTCTCAGTAGCTGTATTAGTTAAAGTTTCTATTGTTGTGAAGAGACATCATGACCATGACAACTCTTATAAAGGAAAACATTTATTTGAGATGCACGTTACAGTTTCAGAGGTTTAGTCCATTACCATCATAGAAGGGAGCATCATGTCTGGGAGTATGGTGGAATGCAGGCAGACCAGATGTGGTGCTGGGGATTTCTACATCATGATCTAAAAGGCAACAGGATGTGAACTGTCTCCTTGGGTGTGGCTTGACCATGTATGAGACCCCAAAGCCTGCGTTCTGAATGACACACTTCCCCCACCAAGGCTACATCCTCTCTACAAAAGCACACCTTTTAATAGTGCCCCTCTCTATGGGAGACATTTTCTTTCAAAACAACACTGCAGCCAGTATATTGCCTGTAGCTTTTGATCCTGCATTGACATTGGCATGTCAACTGATGGCGTCATTTTCAGGTCTTATTTACAAAGCATAACCTGGCCTTACCACAGATACTAGTACTGAAGGAGGTGTGGCCAGAGTGAAAGAGATCTGAAGATGAGAATAGAGACACAGGTGTTCTGAAGGAAGAAACGGGAAGAAAGGGAAAACTTTAAGTGGTATTGAGGAGGGGCAGCAGCTCATTCCTGTTCTTTTATCCCCACTTGAATTCTGCTCATATCTTGTCTTCATAGAACATGCACACCACTTTATGGTCTGATTTTATTTTTATGTGGCAGTGGTTTTATCATGACATTATCTCTGCTATCACTGGTTTAGTTTAGAAAAACCATGTATTGGGAAGAAATCACTTCTAAGTCCAGTGATACCATCATTACAATATTTGCTGAGAGCAAAGCTAATTTGTTTTTCTTTCTTTCTTTTTTTATTGATTTTTATTGAGCTTTACATTTTTCTCTGCTCCCATGCCTGCCTATTTTTTTGTAATAAAGTTGGGCTGGCTATGGTACTGAGAAACAAAGAAAGGATAGTACAAATTCCAAATTCCCGCGGAATAGGGTGACACTATGAAATCACTTTGTTATCTCACCAGGTCTAGATTTTACAAAATTATCTAGAGCCTCTATTTGTTTGTGGCTTTTTTAAGGGGTAGAGAACAAATTTCCAATGAGAGGGAACATTTTTCTCGTATCAATTCTATCACTTCAAAACTATTTTTTTTGTGTGTGAGCACTGTTTTAGGAGAACTTAGAAGGCAGTTCTATGGTATTTTCGGCCTTTTTTCTCTCAGATAAGATTATTTAATGTGTAGTTTAAATTTTCTGTGGTTGGAAGACTCCTAAATGTGTAAAAGGCTTGTGGCACATAAATGAGCACCTGAGTTTGGATTGCCAATGTGCACATAAACGCCAGCCATGTAGGTAGAAGCCTCTAATGCTGGCACTGTGAAGAAAACCACAACTGTTGTGCTATAGCTATGCCATGTCCTGAAGACTGTGCTCCTCCCTAACATTTAAATCTTACACTCCTTCAATATCTTGTTCAATATATTCCATGATGCTTGGACAGGTTGATATTTAGGGCTAAAATCAAAATCAATTATTCTTAGCACTTTGTCAGTTGTGAATCTCTTGCATTAACTGCTACAAACTGCAAACAAGACAAGCTTCTCTGAGAAATGCTGAGAGGAGAACCGGTCTTTCAGCACAAACTTAAATATTTACAAGGCAGTTTGATAACATGACCATTTGGCAAAACAAAGTTGGTTATATGGCCTTGCTGGCCAGGGCATGTGACCAGGTCCAATAATACCAAGGGTGACTTCCTTTCTTCAAAGTGGGTGTCTGATAAATAACACTCCTGCCACCTTTCAACAAGTGGCTATAGCTAGTCTGGGAACTGGATTTATAGCATGGAGAGAACACAGCTGCAAGGATCATTGGTCGCTTTTCTCCCGCAGCTGCCTGCATAGCATCTTTGGGCACTGTGGAAATGAGCCAGCAGGGAGGAAGTTTCCATCTCAGCTCCAGCATGATATCTGTATGTTCAACGATAAAAGTGTGTTGTGTCTTTAGAAACAGGCTCTTACCATAAAACTCTGCTGGGTATCCAATGTAACTAGCTATATCTTGTAGTTTGTGGGGGCCTAATGGGAATTGCTTCACAAACAGCACACAGAGAAATAGCCTACACCTGACACTGACGTTTTAACTTAATAATCCTTAGCTTCTGGAATCTGCATTTTTCCATCCATACAAAATCCCCCCTTTCATACTTCTTAAAATTAATTTTAGTCATGTTATAAAGTAATATGTTTTGATGTGACTTCTTTATAAACCATAATTTGAACATTTTCTTCAGGCCACCAACCAACTGTGCTCTGTCATCTCCCTGGCATTTCCAAATTTTATAGTTAAGATTTTTTTTAGAAAGGTATTATTTCTATTACTACATTTTCTTTTTTTTTCTATGCACACTGAGGGTTTTGTTCAGCTATTCAGAGGAATGAATATATATCATATTCATGAAAATGAGTGGAATTGGAAATTATTATACTAAGCAAATAAGTGAAAAACAAACATTACAAGTTTTCTGTCATACACACAATGCCTCTATCTATCTATCTATCTATCTATCTATCTATCCATCTACCTACCTACCTACCTGTTGATCTCTCTGTGTATACAATCATCAGTCTTTATATTATCTGTACATATGAAAATATAAGTGATATTATTAGGGGAAATTATATATAAAATGGAGGAAGGGAGCCAGGAGGTGGTGGCACATGCCTACTATTCCAGCATTCAGGACAGAGGCAGTTGTATCTCTGAGTTCCAATCTCATCTACAGAGCAAGTTCCAGGATAGTCCGGGACACACAGAGAAATCCTAGAGGAAGGGGGTGACAAGAAAGGATGATAGGAACAGCAGCAGCAACAGTAACAACAACAACAACAACAAAATTCAAGAAAGGAAACTATCACAATACATTCTTCTACTTGGAATACATACAAGAATATAACATAAGACAGAAATGAAGCTATTGTGGGGGGTGTACATTCTGAAACATGTAGGGAAACAGAGAGACAAGAGGTTATATATTAGAAAATCCAACATTTAACTTGTAGACAATGTTACAAAGAGGCTCACACTGAATTGTACATTTTCTTTTTTTAATTGAATTTATTGAGCAATACATTTTTCTCCCCTCCCCTCCCTTCTTCTCTCCTCCCCTTCAACCCTCTCCCAGGGTCTTTCAGGGTCCCTGTACTCCCAGTTTACTCAGGAAATCTTGTCTTTTTCTACTTCCCATGTAGATTATATCCATGTACATCTCTCTTAGAGTCCCCATTGTTGTCTAGGTTCACTGGAATTGTGAAATGTAGGTTAATTTTCTTTGTTTTCTGTCTAAAGGACTTTTGAGTGAGTATATATGATATTTGTCTTTCTGGATCTGGGTTACCTCACTCAATATGATGTTCTCTAGATCTGTCTATTTACCTCCAAATTTCCAGATGTCATTATTTTCAAACCTCATAATAGGTCTTCAAAAGACTTGCTCATTAGAAATGCTGATTTCCCATATTCCGGAAGAAACCAGTACTGTTAGCTCTGTGAAAATACTAACTGTTGTCTATTTGTCAAATGCTTCAATGATTTGTATCCACATCATCATCATCATCTGTGAAATATTCCAAAATATTCTTTTGTAAAACAGAACAATGCACAACAAATACATATCTCAATTTTAAATTCATAGTCCAATGCATTGTAATATTGTTACTCTTAAGCTGAAGAATGCTTTAATTTAAAAGAATTTGAAGAATTAGATAATATGAGTTTGCTAGTCTTACTAAATAACTTAGACTTTAACTTTTGCAGTGAGAGGAAGACAACTTTTTCAAGTATATTTATACCTAACCTGAGGTACTTGTTTATCAGTGATACTTTCATATGAAGGTTTTGTGTAATAATACTTATACACTTACAAATAGCATTACAAATTTTAGATTTTATTAAACTTAATGTTAATAATGCTTTTTAAAATTGTATGGCCAAAATTGCAAGGCTTGGAAAGGAAAGGTTATATATGCTTGCTTTTAGAAAAGTAACATAATATATTAACACATATGAAATGTATATTGCATAAAAGAATTCAATTTAAGTAATACTGCATGGAAAATTATATACATTTTACTTTATTCTGTAATGTAAAATCATTAATGAGGAAAATATGTGCTTTCTCAAGTGTTACTCTCTAGTGTCAAACTATAAAATAAACTTAATTATGTTTAGTTATAATACCTACTTTGCCAAAAAGTGTAGATTAGATTTTGTAGTCTCCTAGGCTTCCTGAATTGATACTTTCATCTTGATTTGTTTCTTTTAAATTGCTGGTTTGTTTTGTTGAGACAATGTTGCTCTGTGTAGCAGTCCAGGCAGTCTTAGAACTCCCTCTGTAGACCAGGCTGGCCTCAATCTCAGAGATCTGCCTGCCTCTGCCCCTTTAGTACTGGGTTTAAAGGCATACACCACAATTGACTGAATGTTTGTTTTAACATATATCATCCTTTCAGGTGTTTATGTTTGCTCAAGGTTATAGGACGTAAAACAAACAGACAAAATATCCTACTTCATTGTTAAATATGATGTAAGCAATATATGAAAACATAGCTTCATTAAAGTATTGTCCTATGTTACAACACTGAGATCAAAATGTTTAAATTATAGAAAGTCATTTCATTTGTTTGAAGCCACTATTATTTTAACATATCTTAGTCCATATATGTGGTATATAATAGCTGGTAAAAGTTATAGAATGAATGACTTCATAAAATTTAAACCATTGGAAATAGGGAAAGAGAACAGTAAAATGGCTCACGGGGTAAAGGTTGTTTGTTGCCAAGATCAGTGACCTAAATTTGATCCACAGGATCCACATGGTTGAAGGAGAAGACAATCTGTTAAAACTTGTCTTCTACACATACATTGTACATGCATACAAAATAAATTAACAAAAATTGTCATAAGTCAATATTAAAATGATACAAACAAAGCAGGGATTGAGGAAAACTTGGTTTCATGGACAGGTATACAATCACAGTATTTTTCCCTTTTATTTTATATATATATATATATATATATATATATATATATATATATTAGACTATTCATCATTCAATTATAAAATATACATTACATGCATGTCTCAGTGGAAGAAGAGAGCGGTGATTTATGTCATAGTTCTTGAAATGTTAAATAGTTTAAATCTTAATTTTTTTTAGAAAAGCACAATACTGCAAGGCAGTGAAGCCACATTGAATTTTCTCTAGTTTCAGATTTAAATGCATTGTATTTAGAAGGATTATGTAAATCCTTGAGACAAATTCACTTAACTATAGATAAGTATGTTTAACTACATGTTAATAATTTATAAAACTCTTAGGATGTTTATAAAGGAAACCTGGATCATTAGTATGGTGGAAGAAACTTAGTAGGTTATTTACTATTCGTGATAAATAAATATATGGATGTGAAATACAAATAAATGATGAAAGTATACTCATAAAAGGTAGCTACTAGAATAGTCATTTATCTAATAAAATCCAATCCATGGTAGGTTGTAAGTCATTAGTCACTGTTTAAGAGTGTCAAGATTCTGAATGTATACTCAAACTTTTAAAATGACATTAAATATTCTCTTTTAAAATGTGCTCATTTTTAGGTGCAATTATTTTATAAAATTTACTTTGTAGTAATTTTGGAATAGCCCCATTCAAATAGCAAGACTGAAGAGCGACAAAATAGTTTGTGTTTATTTCTTTTCCCTTCATAATTCGTATCTTTTATTCGGGTATTATACAGAAAAACTAAGGAATACAAGTATCTACACCTGCAAATAAATGTGAATTGCAGAAAAGATCTGAGAAAGCCACATATCTTGAAAACATACTCTGAGAATTTTTTTTATTTTCTGTTGGCTAAGTGGTATGGATTAGTTGTCATTAGGGTTTGCAGCTATGAAACATCCATGTCATTGCTGGCCCAAAATGCATAAACATTTTATTTGTAAACTGTCACTTTCCTTACTGAATGAACTGTAACTTTAACTTCCAAGTTAAAACTGTAAAAGAGTTAAAAACATAAATAATGGAAAGTTTCACCATCTCTCCTCCATTGCCTAGAATAAAAATGCATGACAAAATGAATTAGTGTATTCAGTCATAGAATTATTCTCATCGATCATACTCACATATACACACACACATACATCCTAGTATTTATTATAAGAATATCACTCACTTTTACCCATTCCTCCTCTCTTTTTGATGATTTGCTCTAATTTTTATTCCTCAACTTGATTTTTTAAAACTAGGTTCTTCTTTCGTACAATATATCCCAACCACAGTTTCCCCTCCCTCCACTTCTAGCTCCACCTCCAGCACCTTCCCATTCACCCAGATCCACTCCCTCTCTGCTTCCTCTGCAGAAAGGAGGGGATCTCCAAGAGATGACTTCCAGACAGGACAACAGAAGATACAATAAGACAAGGCAAAACTCCTCATTTTGAGACTGGAAAGTCAACTCGCTATGAAGAAAAGTGTCCCAAGCACAGGATAAAGAGTCAGAGATCTGCCCATGTCCACTTTTAGGATTCTCACAAGGGTAGCAAACAAAGAGCCACAACATACACAAAGGACCTAGTGCAGATCCATGCAGGCCCCATGCGTGCCCCTTCAGTCTCTGTGAGCCCATGTGACTCCTGCTTAGCTGATTTGGTGGGACATGTTCTCCTGGTGTCTTACATTTCCTATCACTCCTACACAGTATTTCCTGCTCCTATTTTCACTCATCCATTATCCAATTGAGATTTCCAATTTAGACGCTCTATCCACATATCTGGCTGTGAGGCTCTGTTGCCATCAGTTGCTGGAGGAAGCCTCTTTGATAACTATAAGAAGAGGCACAAATCTATTACTATAGAAGAACGTCATTAGGAATCATTTCATGACTTTTTTTTGCCACTTGCGTTTGGTTCTACCATAAGTCTCTGGGCAATTCAGTCTCTGGTTCCTGGTCATACAGGTAGTGTAGGACATGGCCTTCTTCTCTTATTGTGGACAAGTTAAAGCAAAAGTTGATTGGCCACTTGCCCTTGTTCTGTGCCACCATATCTTTCAGGCAGAGCAGATTGTAGGTGGAGAATTGTGTGCCGGGGTTGGTGTCGAGGTATGTAGTTCCATAGCCTGCAGAGTACCTTCTTGCGATGAGACTAGAATGTAGAGGTGAATGTTACAAGCTTGCCCTGCTTGATTTCTCTATGGTCAGTGAGCTCAGTGGAAGTTGTCCTCAGCAACTGCTGTCAGTTTTCAGAGGATAACTTTTTTCCTAGCATCAGACTGGGTTGTTTACGCATCTCCATAGGACCTCTTTGGCCAACAAGAAAAGACAGTCCCACCACTAGTTGCCTTTTCTGACTACAAACGATGACCAGTTCAGACTCCCTACCCTCTATTGTGCGGAGTCCTCACTAGAGTCACCCTCATAGATTGCAGGAGTTTCTGCTGCACTAGGTTTCCATACCACCCCCTCAACTGCTCCTAATTCCAACAGTCCTAGTGACTTCTCATCACACCTATAGATCAATGAATCTCTTAACGCTTAGGAAAGAAACTTTTGTTTGCAGTCCATTTCAGTTAATATAGAGATCCACAACCGGTCAAGGTGCAGAGAACAAAGAGATTGGAAAGTACTCAGCCTTAAAGCAGTCATCTGGATCATGCCCCCTCTTCCTGATGCTCGGGGATCTTTGTTAAAGAGGAGGAGGAATGATTTTAAGAGCCATAAAGAATAAATGACTCCAAGGAAACAATATTTTCTTGCATTGTTTACTGCAGTGCTACATTGCAATGCCAAAGCAGTTGCAAATATGAATTCTCAGCCATACAGAGAGTTAAGCTTAAGCCAGACAAAATTCCAACATGGAGGGGGAGTTGAGCAAGAAGTCCCACCCATATCTGAGTTCCACCCATACTGATAGTGCTTGGAGAGGCAAAATCAGTTTTCTTTAAATCGTAGCCTCTGGCATGTTTATCATACTCCAGTGAAGGCCACATACCCAAGAGTATATGGAAGCAGAAGTTGGACATAATGGCCTTTATTTTAAAATAGAAAAGGACACAAATGGGTAGGGTTTGAAGAATGTGATGGATCTGAAAGAATTATGGGAAGACACTGACTATTATTAAATATATTATTAAATATTTATTATTAATAATATTAAATACATTTAAATAATATTAAACACTAAATAATTATTAAATATTAAATGTATCTATAGTATATATAGTAAACATATTTTATAAATGCATGTGAAAATGCACACAAAAATCTACACACAGAAAAATATATATACACGTACTTTAATATAATGAAAACTATCATTATACTTGGTATTGAAGTGATATAGGCCACAATATTTATCCATGCAGAGTTTAAACTAACACAAAAGAAAACCTGCTAAGATCATAGCAGCATGCAAATATCTAACAACGAGGGTTGGATAGCTGTTTTATAAAATATCTAAAATATTAAATGCAGTGTAATTATTAAAATGAATAAATAATGGGGATTACTGTTTACAAAAATCATTTTATCTACATATGATCTCTTATTTGTTTAAGCCTTGTGGATTTTTGTCTATGAAAATTGCTTATATCATATAAAAGGATGTTCGTCTTACTTTCTTTTCTATTACTGTGAGGAGACATCATAACAAAGGCATTGTTTTTTTTTTTTTTTTTTGGTTTTTCGAGACAGGGTTTCTCTGTGGTTTTGGAGCCTGTCCTGGAACTAGCTCTTGTAGACCAGGCTGGTCTCGAACTCACAAAGAACCGCCTGCCTCTGCCTCCCAAGTGCTGGGATTAAAGGCATGCGCCACCACAGCCCGGCAAAGGCATTGTTTTTAAATAATAAGTTAGAGCCTTGCTTCTATTTTCCAGAGGGTGAGTCTAGGACCATCATGATGGGAAGCATGGCAGCAGGTTCACAGCAGGCAGACAGGCATCAGGCAGGCACAGAAATAGAGCAGCTGCAGAAAGCTTACATATTATTTATAAGAGAGTGGCAGAGAGAATGAGACTGGGCCTTGTGTATGCTTTTGAAACCTCAAAAGCAACTCCCAGTGACAAGCCTCCTCCTGCAAGGCCATACTTCCTAATCTTTCCCCAAACAGTTTCCACACACTAAGGACCAAGCATTCAAATGTATGAGCCTATGGGGTTAATAATGCATGCGCCTATGGAGTTAATTCTCATGCAAACTATCACAATGATCATAGATGTCAAGAAAAAGCACAAGTTTGTTGATCATATTAGGATAAAGTGAGAAGAAAGAGGGATAAGCAAAAATAGAACCATTAACTCACGATAATTAGGAAAGAAACTTAATATGTCATTCAGGCACTTGTGCAAATAAAATGTTTGAATGTATAAATAAATAATAGCTTAAAATTTAAAATATTCAATTTTATTTGATATTAGGAACAAAAATATAAAAATATGCTTATCAATAGAATCTTATATAAAGTTGCAATGTATATATATATATATCATGTGATGTTCAAATCAAATTAAATACAACTCTTCAAATACCACATATTTCTGGTGAAAAATTCCATAATCTTTTGTTCTACCATTTTGAAATGTTCACAACATTATTGTTGCCTATAGTCACCCTATCATGCAAATTGTATGACAGAAATTTTTGCTTCTATTATACTGTAACTTACTGACCCTTAATTAGCCTTTTCCCAGCACAACCTTTCTAATTCCTGTGCTCCGACTATACTGTGACCCACATTCTAGTCTCAACATCAATATAAATCAACTTTTGGAGATTTTGCAAAGGAGCTCTACCAAACAGTGCTTGACATTCTGTGCTTGCTTTATTTGAGATTACATAGCTAAATGCAGTTCCAACCATTTTATTAGAAATGAAAGAATTTAAACTTTTCAATGACTGAATAAAAATGCATTGGGTATATGTACCACATTTTTCCTTGGTATATTAGGTTTTAGACACAAAGGCTGATTTCATTGGAACAATCCTGTCTCTCTGTCTCCCAAGAATATGAGATTATATACATATACCACAAGGCCCAAATTTATGTGCTTAATTTTCTTTAGCTCATGTTTTGCTTAATTTTAATTAATAAGCTTGGAACATAAAAGATAAGTGACATAGTATGTCTTGATGGTGTGTTTTGTGTTGTTATAAGAAATTTCGCATAACTGGTCACTTACCAAAATGTTTATTAACAACTATTACTACTACAGGTCAAAAGGCATGATGTTAGCATGGAAGATAGAATCACATGTTAGAAATCTGTGTGTGTGTGTGTGTGTGTGTGTGCATGCGTGTGTGTGTGAGTGTGTGTGTGAGTGTGTGTGTGTGTATTTTTGTGTATTTGTGTGTGAGGGAGAGAGAGAGAGGAGAGAGAGAGAGAGAGAGAGAGAGAGAGAGAGGAGAGAGCTTGGTTATATACCAAGGAATGAAAACAAAAATACAAACTGAGAAAACCAAAATTATATTATAGTAACTTTTATGGAAACTAATCTAGGTCCTTGCTATACATGTCTTTATACATGAAAACCTATTTCTTCTAAAGTTGATTCCCTCAACAACTTGAAATTCTTTCACCAAGTCCCACTTTTATGTTTCTCCATCTCTCAGTTCTTTACAAAGGGATCTAAGCTGTCACCATATGCAACCCTTGAGGACAAACAAAATTTACTGTGAAAAGTAAAACACATATTTTGTTTCCCAAATCAGTCCTCTGAAGAGACAAGATAGTCACCTATTAGCTACAATTGCTTTTATAAGAGTTGTAATATTTTTCTAAAGCAAGAGATTTCAGACAAATATTTTCATCCAAAATCGTCATATCAGAATTTCTTTCTTTCTTTCTTTCTTTCTTTCTTCCTTCCTTCCTTCCTTCCTTCCTTCCTTCTTTCCTTTCCTTCTTTTTTTTTAAAGACAGAGTTTCTCTTTGTAGCCTCCACTATCCTGAGACTTGTTCTGTAAACCAGGTTGGCATCGATCTAATAGATATTTTCCTGCCTCTGCTTCTGAGTGCTAGGATTAAAGTAGTGCACCATGACTTCCAGGCCAGATTTTCTTTTATACTAAATAGAAATACTGCTGATTCTTCTTATTTTATTTTTATGTGTTTTGTTTCTAAGTTTCAACTTGATTTGATACTAGTCAGCATGTCATAATTTCATGCATCCTTTTGTGAATTATTACTATTATCCATTTTATTTGGAGAACTCTGATTGGTCTCTTTAATGTGCAGTGGTACATTCATATGTTAATGCTTTCATTATCCAGTTCCTAGGTACTTATTTAATATGGAAAATGAACTTAAAAATGCATTTCATTTCATTTTTGCATTACATTTTTTAATCTGTACTGTTGCTTAGGCTCTAAGAATAGCTAAATGCAATACTTTCACATTTTGTTTTATTTATAATTAATCATTTGCTATCCATTCAAATAGTTTCTTTTTTTTATCAGGTTGATTTGGTGAATATAGGAAGCAGTGACATAGTGGATGGAAATCATAAGCTGACTCTTGGTTTGATTTGGAATATCATCCTCCACTGGCAGGTAAATATACTACCAGACATTGCCTTTTTATAAAAGAGGTTGCTAACCCCTTTCATTTAATTGACCTACAAAATAAACACATATCACTGACATTACCTAGCCATCTTCCCAGGACTGCCTTTTAAATTTACACATGTATGTCATTTTGGATAGGATAATCACAAAATATGTTCTGGAATAGTTGTAGGGATATTGTTGAAATTTTGTCATGGGGTAAGGTTGGCAAAATAAGACAAAATCCCAACCATATCTAAAAATTTTTAACAAATATGTGCACTTAACAAACTATAGAATTTTATAAAGGAAAAATTATCTGTTCCTTAAATGACCATTGTAAAAAAAATAAACTTATCAATCTTGTATTTTCAAAATATATATCTATAATGATGAAAGATTAATAGAATAGGAATATTTTTAGGAGTATGCCTGTTATAGAGTCAGCTTTTGGAATCGCATTTTTCTCAATAACTTGAGGATAGGGCTTTTTGTGCTTGTCTAATTTATTCTAACTCATAGGTCATTTGGTTAAGTGAAAATCATATGAACATTTAAAGTCATTACAACATGAGCTTAAATTTAAACGTACCTATTTACTAACTTAACACTATTGGATATAATGTCATAATAATTCCTTTTCTCTCAAAAGGGAAATGCATGAACATGTTTTCATTTCCTATCAGGATTAGATGAGAAAATAGCTGCTGTTAAAATAGTGGTGTATACTTATTTTCAACTGTAAGTAAAAATGACAAGGATTGCTTAGCATCTTTAAAGAGTTTACATATTTGGAGATAGTTGAGATATGCCTGCCTGTTCTTTTTTCTAAGATATATTTTTAACCATAAATTACTAATTCTTTGTGTAAAATTCAGTGTTCTTCAATCAGGCTTAATTCATCTGTTCAGTAGCTTCTCAAAGTATCTGTAGGAACGAATGTTTTTCTCTAGTCAAACGAAAATTTTAGGTTATTTACAGAGATGTGTAACCATCACAACAGACCAATTTTAGCACTTTTATACTACCTCCAGGGGAAATTTCTGTGCATTTAAAATCTGTCAGAGCTACTACTCTAGTCTTGGAAAATGACTAAAGCATTTCTTTGTATATATTTTTGGTTTGGGGATATACTGCTCCAATGGGATCTTCTATTTTTATTAGAAATTTTTTAATACAATCTTTTCTCATTTTGCATAGCTATCCCCATTCCCTCTGCCTCCCCTGCTCCTGCCTCCTCCACCTTCCCTCTACACCATTTCCCCCATCCACTCCTCAGAATGGTTAAGGTTTCCCATGGGGAGTCGACAAAGTCTGACATTTCACTTCCAGGCAAACCCAAGGTCCTCCCCACTACATCTAGGTTGAGCAAGATATCACTCCAAAAAGAATGGGCTCCGAGATATCAGTTTAAGCACTAGAGATACATCCTGGTCCCACTGCTATTGGCCTCACACACTGTCCAAGCCTCATAAATGCCCCCCACATTCAGCAGGTCTAAATTTTATTTATATACAGATGTGCCCACTATCAGTCCAGAGTCAGTGAGTTCTCACTAGCTCAGGTCAGCAGTGTCTGTGGGTATCAGCATCATGGTCTTAACTCCTTTTCTCATATTATCACTCCTCCCTCTCTTGGACTGGTCTCAGGTATCTCGGTCCAGTACTTCCCTGTAGATCTCTGTATCTGCTTCCATCAGTTGATCATTGAAATTCTATGATGACAATTAAGGTAGTCATCAGTCTGATTACAGGGGAAGGCCAATTTAGGTATCTTCTCCACTGTTGCTTAGAGTCTTAATTGGAGTCATCCTTGAGAATTCCTGGGATTTTCCTTAGTGCTGTTTCTTAATAGCTCTTTAATGGCTCCCTCAATCAGGATATCACTTTCCTTTATCTGCTTCTCTGTTCTTCCCTTCTCTTGAACATCCCATTCCCTCATGTTTGCCTCCTCCCTCCCCTCCATGTCCCCCACCCTCCCTTCTCTCCCCCCTCATAATTTTCTCAGGAGGTCTTGTCTGATATGTGTTCTTTTCTGTGAAGATTCTTTCATTGGGTATAATATTTGGCCATGATTATTCCATTTACTTGAGTTGAATTTTATTTAGAATTGTAAATATTACTTAGTCTGATGTAAAGTGGAGGGACCAGCCATGTACTTCCTCAGTTGAACAGCCATACTGATAATTCCATTGTCCTGATATATTTTTATTTTGGCTGGGCTCAACTACATTTTACAGCAGTATTAAAAGAACAGAAAACAAATATAACTTTTAACATGATACAAAGCTGGCTAGTTTCTAGCCATTTTCATATAGAAATGGTTTCAATAAAATCAGCTATGTGTCAACATACCCTGCCTCCCACCAATGATTTCATTATGCTGCTCAGTATCTTTCAAAATATCTTCAAGGAGGAAACATTTCCATGCAATCAATTGTTTGTAGAATTAAGCTGAAACATTTAAAAAATGAAATAAGGCACACAGGACCACAAAAGACACCAGAAGTGCCAGTAGAATGACTGTAATAGTTTTGAACACATTTCTCTGATGACCCTAGTAAGAGCTTCTGAGGGCACCCAGTCTGTAGATGATGCTGGGCATTATGGCCACCAGCTGTGACAAAGCAAGGAGGACAACACAGGGATTCAGAGATCTCCAAAAGGCTTGTGAACTTGTGTTCATCATTGAGTTGGTTTTCCACAGGATTCCATCAAATCTCGTCTCCTCTAGTGCCCTTGCAACTCCTTTTCCACTCACTCCAAGATAGAATGTCAACATTGTGCTTTCTGATGTTTATTCTTTGGGAGGCATAACATGAGGGACTGCTTGTGGGGGTTTCTGTCCTGCCCAGTTCCCACAGTTGGTTAGCCCCAAAGAAATTCACACAGAGAGTCTACATTAGATATAAACTTATTGGCCCACTAGCTCAGGCCTCAGAGTAGCTCTTATAACTTATATTAACCCATTATTCTTATCTATGATAGCCACATGGCTCAGTACCTTTTTCGGTGGGATAGGTCACATCTTGCTTCTTCTGTGGTCTGGGCAGGACTGTGGAGGAATGGGCTTCCTCCTTCCCAGCATTCTCCTGTTCTCATTGTTCCACCTTTACTTCCTGTCTGGTTGTCCCACCTATACTTCCTACCTGGCCAATCAGCATTTATTTAAAACATGATTGACAGGATACAGACAATTCCCCTGCACCATGGAGGGGAGGTGTTGTTATGGGGAGAAGGATTTTTACACCCAGAAATACTAAAAGAAATTCCCTTATTTACTGTTTTCCTTATTTAAGACATAATTATACAGTGCATCTACTTTCCAATTGTGTACTTAAAGTACCTTAGCTTTGTGAATGCAAGTATACAGACTCTTGCATTCTCTTCCTACTTACATCACCTCTCCTAGCATGCTGACACATTTTCTTAAAACCACTTAACAATCCTTAAAAATTCCCTTGCTCAATACTCTTCATTCATCCTTGAATCCCAAAAGATTCTCTCACCAAGATCATATATGTGTTTTTATACTAAATAGTGAAGTTTCAATATCTCAGAAAAAATGAAAGCAGACTCTGGTCAATATAATATATTTTATAGATTTATTCAATTGTGAATAGCATTAAAGCAAATGCATATATGTAAATATTTTCTTCCAACGCCATGTATTATGTTTTTAATACTGCTATAAAGAATGTTGGACTTGTGAAACTTGTGAATGTCAAACTTACTTCTCCATCATCACCTTTCTAGTCTCCACTTCATATACAACTCTTATCCTGAAAAGAAACTGAATATATACATTCTGAAATAAGTGGCTTTGAAAAAAATTCTGATGTCATCTGACCATGGTGGTGCTCTCCTATAATCCCTGTTGTCAGAAGGCTGACAATGGAGAGTTATGAGATCAAGGCCAGGTAGTGTTACATAATAAGAACTTGACTTTATAATAAATTAAAGGATATATAATATGTGCTCATGTGATATTAAATCAGGTACCTACCTCTGATGGCTAAGCTAAGGATAATTCTTAATTCTAAGTGTTATTCACATTGGTATATTTATTTTTAATATTACTTCAACATCCATTTTCCAGAGAGTGCCATGTTTTCTGCTGCTGAAAGTCCTTTCTGCAAAGTCCTGCCAAACTGTGCAAATTAGTTCTTGCCCTGTTCCTCATCAGGATGACACATCTCTTCATTGCCTGATTCTCAAGAGGGATACATTTAGGGAAGTAGTTTAAGTGGGCAAACCTGTGCTGGACACATGTTTATTAATTCATGCTGTGGAGACTGAGAACAGTGGTCGCAGGAGTTGAAAGAAAAGGAGCTATAGCCTCATGGTGACAGAGAATCTAAGTGGCTTTATTTAACACCATGGTGAATCTGGCCAACAGTGACCTAACTGAAGTTCAGATGGCTGATAGTTTATTCTGTTCCATTTTATCAGCAATGGAGATGTGTGACAGCAGAAAAGCTGTGACCGTTGGTGACAGGGCTCTGAAATTCAGGTAGCTGCCCAGGAGACTAACAGCAGGAGTCTGTGTGATAACAGCTGAGTAACAAACTGTTCCTCGAAGGGGAATCTTTGCTGGTACAGCTTTCTGTACATTATACGTTGTTTACCTAGCTAGGTAACACTGTCACTTTTGCCATTGCCTTTTTTCACTGTTAAAGATGGAATTCAGAATCTTTCACAGGCTAAATTTGTTCCCAAGCCATCATCTACGCATCTACCCTTCCTTTCTTAGTCATGATTGCATTCCAATTAACAAATATTTACATATTTGTTTCAGTTGATACTTTCATAAGCACTGTGAGTCTTGAAGAAAAGATTATTTTCTGATTCCCAGTTCATCTTTCTAGCCATCTTAATGATTTCCTGGCAACAATTTTTATGTAGGAAAGGGAGAAACAATAATTATACATACATATTACTCTTTCTTTTTCTCTCAGTAATATTTTGCTCTAGTAGAAGCGATGCCAATGAGGCTGAGCCTGATAAGCTGAATTAGACACACAATGATGCTAAAAGCATTTTGGATTGAATATTGTTTTGTCCTTAAACATTATACACATAGAGGACAGTCTGATCAAGCATTTTGCAAATGAATTCCATTCATCATTGGAGGCTTGCCTGATCAGAGAAAATCCATCATCACCAAAATGCCATTAATGACTTATTTCAACTCTGCTTCAACAAAGTACACAAAGCATACATCTACAAATGGTTGTACCTGGGGGTCATGAATGTCATAATATTAGAATATGCTGTGAAAGATTATATATTGTATATGATTATTTGACCTACTTATCTATAGAGTAACTAGGTAAATAGGTAGTAGGTCAGAGATGAGTGACAAAATTGTGGAGAATCCAGCTCTAAGAGATAGAGAGAGTTATCAGCAGATTGTGCCACACATCTACACAGATTTCATACATTCAAACTATCACCATGTTTCAAATATCATCTCTAACTTTATAAGTGTTTTAAAATCAGATTTTATATTATACCCCATAATTTACATTCAACAGTTCATAAAAAGACAACTAATATGAGTTGTTAAAATATGTATTTACTGCAAAGGCAAATATATGTTAATCTCTTCATAGATAAAAAATCCAACCCAAAATATATTTATATTTCACATTGATGCATAATGATTGCATATATATTGTCACATCACATTTTTGTGCACACATACCTTAGGTTTACACAAAGGAAAACTATGTAGGTAAGCATTAATCATATTTACTTACCTACTCTTGCAAGTATCTAATAATGGATCCATTTTTAGCTTTTAAAAGAAAAAGAATAGTCACTTAAATGATTCTGTAGATTAAAAAACCTGAAATGAAGTATCACTTCATTCTTAAAATTTATAAAAATGTTTAGAATGTGCATTTTTATCAGACTACTTAGGGGAATGAAAGTTTGAAATTCAATAAATTTCTAAATAATATTTGTAACTATTCAAGACTAGGAAACAATTGTGCTGAAAGCAATTGATAAAAGGAAAATAAAGCATGCATCTATAGCTGTTAGGCACGCATATTCCTCTTTTACATATTGTTAACTTGTCGATTTTTAAAAATTTCAACAGGTAAACATTTTCAGTCCAGTCAGTGTCTGTGAGTTATTATTGCTGTTGTGAAACACCATGGCTAAAGCTTTATGGGGCAGAAACAGTTTATTTGGCTTACACTTTCACATCACTGTTTATTATTGGAGGAAGTCAGGACAGAAACTCAAACATGGAAAGGAACTAGAGGCAGGAGCTGATGACAGGGGCATAGAAGCATGCAACTCAGTGGCTTGTACTATTTGAACAGTCTGCTTTCTTACAGAACCCAGGACCACAAGACCAGGGATAGTCCCACCTACAACAGCATGAGCCCACCCAAATAAATCACTATTTTTTTTTAAAAGAAAAATGTCTTAAGGGCTTGCCAGTAACCTGATCGTAGGAAGGCAATTTCTGAATTGAGGTTCTCTCTTCCCAGATATAAAGCTAGTTGGTGCAGTTAGTTAGTATAATAGGCATTATCTTTTAAGTTACAAAATGGATCTAGGGTATTTTTAGTTCACTGTATTTTGGAATGTTGTGAAAACAATCTTCTTTCTGGAGATAAATAATCTGGTGATTAAATGGATAGGTAACTTGCTGAATTTCATATAGTAATCTAATAGAAAGGAAAAAATAATATGCATTATAAAGAAAAATATTGTCCTTAAATTATAGAATGACTTAACTTTTAGTTTCATTTTGCTCCATCCAGCCCCTACTGTGTTTCCTCAACTCCAAAATTGTTACCCTCTTTTTATTCAATTATTGCATATGTGTGTGTAAAACATATGCAATATATATAATTACATCATTCTGAAGGGATTTTTGTTATTATAAGCAAACATTTTCTTACTAAAACTGCTTTTCTATTTGTAAACACTAGTGATTTATCTTACTATTGACTAAAAATAAGTCTAATATTTTATACCCTGTCTTTTTAAGTCTATTGAAAGTTATAAAAAGAGCAAGTCTCATAACAGTATTTTAGTATGCTAGACTCTAAAGATGATATTGAACATATTTCTCAGACAACAATCACACCGAATTGATTCCTAACCAATTTCAATTAGAGTTAATGCTGATTCAATGAAGTGTATTGCTTATAATCTCTCTCTCTCTCTCTCTCTCTCTCTCTCTCTCTCTCTCACACACACACACACACACACAAACAGACATACACACATATGTTTGTGTTTCAATTTAATAGTACTGTCAATTGGAGAATAAGTATAATAAGCATACAGATTTCCATATTTGTCCAGTAAAACAGGCCATCAACAGGTAAGACTCACCTTGACAAACATGCCTTTCATTTCCCTGGTATAGTCCTTTTCTGTTATGAAAACAAAACACCTGAGTCTGGGTACTTATTGAGAGAGCGAGAGAGAGAGAGAGAGAGAGAGAGAGAGAGAGGTTTATTTAGCTTGTAGTTTTGGAAGGTGAGAGTACAAAATTACTTTTTCTTTTTTTTTTCTTGACATCTCTATTTATTTATTTTTTTATTATTTAATTTATTTATTTATTAAAGATTTCTGCCTCCTCCCCACCACCGCCTTCCATTTCCCTCCCCCTCCCATGATCAAGTTTCCCTCCCTCATCAGCTCGAAGAGCAATCATGGTTCCCTGACCTGTGGGAAGTTCAAGGACCACCCACCTCTATCCAGGTCTAGTAAGGTGAGCATCCAAACTGTGTAGGCTCCCCCAAAGCCAGTACATGCAGTAGGATCAAAATCCCATTGCCATTGTTCTTGAGTTCTCAGTAGTCCTCATTGTCCGCTATGTTCAGCAAGTCCAGTTTTATCCCATGCTTTTTCAGACCCAGGCCAGCTGGCCTTAGTGGTTCCCAATAGAACATCCCCATGGTCTCACTGTGTGGGTGCACCCCTCGCGGTCCTGAGTTCCTTGCTCCCTCTCCCATAGTCCCCATCCTCCAAATTTACTCAGGTGGTCTTGTTTGTTTCTATTTCCCATGTATATTAGATCCATGTACATCTCTCTTAGGGTTCTCATTGTTGTCTAGGTTCTCTGGAACTGTGATTTGTAGGCTGGTTTTCTTTGCTTTATGTTTAAAAACCACTTATGAGTGAGTACATATGATAATTGTCTTTCTGGGTCTGGGTTACCTCACTCAATATGATGTTTCCTAGATCCATCCATTTGTCTGCAAATTTCAAGATGCCATTATTTTTTTCTCCTGTGTAGTACTCCATTGTATAAATGTACCACATTTCCTTATCCATTCTTCAGTTGAGGGGTATTTAGGTTGTTGCTAGATTATAGCTAAGACAAACAAACAATTCTGCTATTAACGTAGTTGAGCACATGTCCTTGTAGTATAGTTGAGCATCCTTTGGGTAATTATTATTATCAAAAGTGGTAATAATCCAATAAAAAATGGAGTACAGACCTCAACAGAGAACTCTCAACAGAGGAATCTAAAGTGGCTAAAAGACACTTATGGAAATGATCAACATCCTTAGTCATCAGCAAAATTTGAATCAAAACAACTCTGAAATTCCATATTAGACCTGTTAGAATGGGCCAATATCACAAACACTCACAACAACTTATGCTGGAGAGGTTTGGGGTAAAGGGAAAAGTCCTGCATTGCTGGTGGGAGTGCAAACTGGTACAGCCCCTTTGGATGTCAGTGTGGCGATGTCTCAAAAAATTAGGAAACAACCTTCCTCAAGAACCAGAGTCAAAACCCTGTCTCGAAAAACCAAAAAAAAAAAAAAAAAAAAAAAAAAAGAACCAGAGGCATTACTATTTTAAAAATGTGAGGAGTACTTGTTTGGGGGTATGTGCTTTTTATTGAAAATTTCTTTAACAAACAGGTCAAAAATGTGATGAAAACTATCATGGCTGGATTGCAGCAAACCAACACTGAAAAGATTCTTCTGAGCTGGGTCCGACAATCAACGCACAATTATCCACAGGTTAACGTCATCAACTTCACCACCAGCTGGTCTGATGGCCTAGCTTTGAATGCTCTCATCCACAGTCACAGGTAAATTTGAAATTTAAATTGTTTTTTAAGTATTGATTTAGACACTAATGATGTATTTTATTGCAATATGACCTGTCTACTAGGAAAAATGGTGTTCACAATATCGATCTAAGTATTTATTGAAACAGACTAAGCATATCATCATATATTTACCTGCTTATGTGAGATAGGGCATCTCTAGGTAGGTATTCCTGTCTCAGTTCTCAGAATAATGGGATTACATGCTTTAAACACCATGGCTAGGAGTTTTCTAATTTTTTAGTTACATATGGCTGTGGTTGAAGGAGGAACAAAAATGAACACATTTTATACTTAGACTCCAAAACAACCAGATTATTTCATGACTTTGCTAATAAGGGGGCTGATAGATTTCAATAGAAGCAGAAATAAGTTTGAGCCTAGACTACAGAACTCAAAGTGGTTTCAAATTTTATGCAAGTGGTTTTAGTGAGATCACCATTCTCAGATAAATAATGTACAGGTAAACATTTGTCATATGAAACATAAACTTCCATAGCAAACATCATGATATCATGGACGTTTTCTTTCTGATGAGGATTAAAAGAAACATTAAGCATTTTAGTAACCATAGCAAAAAAGGGGGTGGGCATCTAGTGAGTTCAATAACTCAGTGTTCAGAACATCAAAAGAGAGTTTTTTTTTTCTATATAGAGCAGCAAAGCAATTTCTTTGAATTACGGAACAATTCTGTGGGCATTCATATAAATAACAGTATAACATAGTAAACTAAGCAGCTTTACTATAGTCCAGACAGTGTTCTAGTTTTCACAATGACAATTGTTATTTTAAAAAACAATTGTTTTATTTTCTTAGATAATAAAGTTTAATAAATTAATTTATAATTTTTCAAATAAAGTTATAATCATGTGGGAAAGGTGCATATATACATACATAATTATATATAAAATATATTATTTTAAAATACAATACTTTCATATGTACAAGTTATACAGCATCATTCTACATATGATTATATCATGTAATATTTCCTCCAAGAAATATCTACCTTGGTCTTGTCATTAACTGTTCTTTTAAATGACTCCCAAATTAATTGTTTATTTTTTTAATGAATTCCACTGGACTTCAGCTTCCCAGAATACCCACACAGGTTATCTTTTGTCACGTGTATTTATCTATTTTTGTTCCCTTTTCTTTTTCACCAAGTCTCCCATTTTTCTATACCACTCTTGTTTCCAAAGAAGGCCAGAATATAAATTTTCCTTGTGGTAAGGCTCAACTCAAGGGCAAACTCAAAGTAAGCATCTTTGTCAGGTGTCATGCTGCAGCTGGGCTTAATTAGTCCCATCCAGACCAGGTTTCCAGGTGAGAGCAAACCTGACTGTAAAAAGTAGTCTGATTGGTTCTGATCCACACATTTAACAAGGTATACAGGCTGATTTTCATAGGTACAACAAAAGAAAGCTTTCCACAGCTTCAGTACAGTCAGTTAAGGATAGATTGAGCTATTGATTTTGCATCATCAGTTCATGCTCATTAATGCAGCCACATGCTTCACATTAAGGGCCTGAAGAAATATTGATCTTGCTCTTCATGTACATATTAGCAGATAAACAAAAATATTGAGGATTGGCTTATGTGCTCCTTGGTGGCTCTTTCCTATTTTCATTTCAAGTGGGAGACTTCACGCCTGGAAGCATGTTCACACACCATATTTGTTCATTTTCTTTTTATAATTTTTGAACATGTTTCTAAGTAATACAGGAAACATCCAGCTTGTCCTATCCCTGACCTACTTGTTCTCTGCCACAGTGTATCTGCATTTATGTATTTTGAATGAGCCATCAATAACTATCTTTTTATACATTGCATGTTTAGTTCTCAAGAGGTTCCTTACAGTTGCTTGATGCTTTTTCATGAATCACCTGCCTCTTTGTCTTTGACAGATGTTAATATTGTTTATCTAGAGAAAAAAAAAACATGGTTGGACTTTCTGTTCCAAGGTGATTGTCATTGGCACTCTTAGGAATGTCATTCAGTACCCTGATTTCAATAATTGAGTGAGTAAGCTATATAGAACAGAGACAGCAAAGCACAGAGACCTTGGGAATGAAAAGGTTTATGTTCAAACACAATGTCCACTACAGTGAATTTGAAAGGAAGCCAGGTTATACTTTTACACAAAAATGATAATTGATAAGAAATATATACAAAATATAAACATTAAATTATAATAACCTTAAAAATGAATTTAAATTTTCATGCTAACTCCTTTTTCCTATCCCAGGATGTGGTTTAAGAAAAAGTTATCCATTATGTTACTGAGATCTCCCTTTGGTCTAGTTCTGCTCCTTGTTACATGTGATCTTTGTTGAAAGGATTCAGGTGAGAAGAGAGTCAGAATTTATTATGAAATAAAATAAGATACACCTGATGATAAAAATGGGTAGTTCTCAAAGAGGAAAAAACTATCATGGGATGAGAGTCAACGGTAGTCAGAGAGGCAATTTTATAGTGCAAGCATTGGAGGGGTGAGAATTGACATTGGACAAAAGGACAATTGTACCAACCTATATTTTTTAAGTAAGTGTTATACTATTTCTCAAAGTTACTCAAACAAACAGCTTTCCTGAAGTACATTTTCCTGCCAAAGTGATTGAGAAACTGATTTGAATTGATGGTTCCTAAAGAAGAAAGTGATTTATCTTTATTGTATACCAGAAAGTCAAAACAAGATAGTGTGATTTTAATTTTCTCAATGGTATAGAAAAATCATGTCTCCACCAAGGGTAAAAGAGAGATTCAGATTCAGATCCAATTCATTTACCAAAGACCTGAAATTGAGGTTTCTTATTTCATAAGCTGCTGATTATAAGGAAGAGTTCCATCCTCAATATCTTTTAACCCTGTTAATATTTGTCTAGCTACCTAAGAGTCATCCCCAGAATTGAAATCCTCAAAACATTTAGAAGGTAACTATTTAAAGACTTATATGTCAACTTTCCTAAGGGGCTTTGGGAGGATTTCCTAAGAAGAATTTCCTTTGTATGGTTTACTTAGGAGTAATGAATCTAGCCAGGTGGTAATGGTGCACACCTTTAATCCCAACACTTGGAGGCAGAGACAAGCACAGCTCTGTGAATTCAAGGCCAGCCTGAAGGCCAGCCTAAGAGCTAGTTTCAGGACATGCTCCAAAGCTACAGAAAAACATTGTCATGAAACAAACAAACGAACATTATGAGTCCAGTTGGAAATTTTTAAAAGTTTGGTGGCTGGAGGAGAAGCTAAAAGTATAGGGAAAAAATCTTTCTAACTCCTTTCTAGGAGTTAATAATTGTTAACCCTAAGGACCCTCTCTATAAGTTCTGATCAGAACCTGTTAATATCCTGGTGAAGGCATTTTTATCATATTTCTGAATGGATTTGAAATTTCTATAATGCACATTGTTTGTAGATCATTGGAATTGATTGAATCTGCAGTCAGATTAGAGATTATATGCGATAATATACAAAAAGATCTGAATATACAAAAGGTTACCAATAATGTACTTCAGAAAGGCTTAGGCTTATGGTTAAATAAGGACCTAAGTACACTTCAGGGAATTCTTCATAGCATTTCCCTGTAGGGTAAGATGGTTCTTCTGTCAATATATTTTTTAAAGAATATTTTCTTGTTCATTTTACTTATTTATATAAGTATGTATCTGCTTGAGTGTATTTCATGTATGTGTAGGCACCTTCAGAGGCCAGACGAGGGCACTAGATCACTGAAAGATGCAGTTTCAAGCAGTTGTGAGTCATGCAACATGGGTGCTGGGAATGACTTCATGTCCTCTGGGAAAGAAGCAAGCACTCTTATTGAGCAATCTATTCAGTCTGATCCTGTTAATGTTATTTAGTGGATAAGTTGGGGGATCTCATTGGTAAATTCTGCTTTTCCAAAGGACTAAACTCTCCAAAAAGAATATTTAATATTTAATACTGAGAGATATATTTTTAGGCTGAATGATAATGAAGATAAGAAAATGTCACTGTGTCCTTAAAGAGATCTCATGTTTGAAGAAAAAATTTAGTTTCAAGCATATTAAAAAAACCTGAATAGCAAATTTTTAAAGGTACATAATGTAAGGCATTCCATGCTAGGAAAGATATTTTTAATGGTAACAGCATAAACTATTTTCTTAAAAATAAATTTTAATTGTTTGAGATGAATAGGACTATGTCAGTTCCACTTTCCATTTCCTAACCTAAACCCTCCCCCTTCTCTTTCAAATTCATGACCTAAACATGACCTGGACAAGGAGAATACCAGTAGAAATGCTAACTTGAAGGGGGAGAAACTCTTTGAGGTTTCAACCATAAACAAAGAACTATATGCCAGTAAGGTGTGCTAAGAGTAGGAATAGCAATGTTCCCTAGGGAAGGGCACAACAATTGATTATCTGATACCAAATGGTCAGCCCTGAAAACATATACATGCAACTAACATGATAAGGACTAATAGCATTGTGTTTTTGTATTTAGAAGTGTATGTGCTTCATTGTTCTTGGGTGTGTATGTTTACGCTCATATACATATATATGTAAGAACAACTGAAGAAACGGGTTTAAAAAATAATTTATTTATCTATTCCTTATAATTTCTTATATGTTTACATAGTAGTTTGATATAGAAAATGATAAAGTCTATAGGTCTTGATCAGGCTTGTTCTGTTTGCTAGATAAAGAAATAAAAGGCAAAAAATTTTTCAATGCAGCAGGTAGCAGTAAAATATTATAACACAGCAAAAAGAATCAGCATCTTACATGCTTCCTCTGTATGGTAAAGTGAGGTGGGGAACACACTAGCTCATTCTGTCCTCCTTTAAAGATGAAGGATAGGATGACATGGGTTCTGATACACAGACATGAGCTACCTAAACCTTCCTATACAGGACAGACTGAGGTGCAGGAACACATGTTTTTTCTTGACCTTAAACATAGGACAGATTAAGGTTAGCACAACAAGGGTTCTATGAGACAGATGCTATCTTTTCCCAAGTCTCCTTCATAGGACACATCCAACCTCCTCTATTGGACAGATTAAGGTTGGAAAGATGTGGATTCTGAGAGTCAGACTGTACCTCCTTCCAAACCACCTACATAGGACAAAATGAACTAGAGAGACCAATAATTCATTTCTAACCTTCCTTTTAGCACAGGCAAAGGCTTGGGCAACATAAATAGTGAGAAAAATCTACCTTCGTAGCATACTTTGTAGGGCTTACTGGGGTGGAGCACACAGTAGTTCAGTTGTAACTACTTCCGTATACCCAATTACATTAGAATAACATCAATTTCAAAAGACAAAAGCAAACCCCCTGCAATTCTCCTTTGAAGGACAGTCTGAGATTGAGAGTTCATGAGGTAACTCCTATCCACCTAGAACACTTTGAAACTACACTGTAGAGTAGATCATGGTTATAAGAGCTTGGAATCAGAAACAGAAGCTAGTGCCTTCTAGTATAGTGGTTCTCTGTATGTGGGTTTCCACCCCTTTTGAGGGTCAAGTGACCCTTTCACAAGGGTCAATTAAGACAATTGGAAACTAAGATATTTATATTATAATTCATAACCATAGCAAAAAAATACAATTAATAAGTAACAATGAAAGAAATTCTATGTTTGAGGATCATGACTATACATATATATATATATATATATATATATATATATATATATATATATAGTTGCAGGATTAGAAAGGTTGAAAACTACTGTTCTAGCTCTTTTTCATAGGATAAAGTGGAGGTGTAGAACATGCTAGGATGCTCTTGTAGTTATCTGCAGTACAGATGAAGGTGGATTTTGAGAAACAAACACGGGGTTCCTTCAAGACTTTTTGGGAGGGAGGACTGAAGTAGGCTTCTCACTCCACTCCTAGTTATACTATGTGTAATTATGCATACATAGGACAAATAAAGGTTAGCGTGATGTCGATTTTAGAAGACAGAGACCAGCTCCCTCCAAGCCTCACCTGTAGTCTGGGCAGGTGGAGATCATTCTAGTTAATTACCAACTTCCCTCAGAGGACAGTTTAAGATTAGAACTATATGGATACTGAGATAAACTCAATAGCTCCCTCTAATCATGCTCTATAGGAATACTGTGGTGGAGAACACGCAAGTTCACTCTAATCCCACTCCGTAAGACATAAAACATAAGATGAAATGGATTCTGAGTAACAGACAGGAACTCCCCCCCCAAGCCTTCTTCTTGGGACATATTGAGTTATAGAACACAGTAGTTCACTCATAACCTGTTTAATAGGAAAGGCTAAGAACATGCATTCTGGGAGATAGATGCAAGTTCCTTAAAGCCTCTTTGGTAGGACAGAAGAAGTTGGAGTGCACATTAGTTCATTCCTTTCCTTATCTGTAGGGTATATCAAGCTCTGGAAAACCTGGACTTTGAAGGGAGAGAAACTCTCTCCCTCCAAAATTCTTCAGAAAGACAGACTGAAGTGGAAAGCATACTAATTAACTCCTATTAAAACTCCACAGGACTGATAAAGTTTAAGGTGTCCTGGACACAGTGTTTTACAGGAGAGATCAATTGTGATTCTGAGAGAAAAACACCAGCTCCCATCAAACCTCTTCTAGGAAGACTGAAGTTGAAAGCACACTAGGTCACCCCCTATCCTCCTACTTTGGATAGAGAAAGGGGCTGAAAACAGGTATTCTGAGAGACAGAAACAAGCTTCCTCTAAGTCTTCTTTGTAAGATACATTAAGATGGAGAGCACATTGGAATATAACTTGTACTTATGACAGATCAAGGTTAGAAATCAATGCATTCTGAGACAGAAAGTAGCTCTCTCCAGGCACTCTTTATAGAACAGACTGAGATGAATAACACACTAGTTCACTCCTACCATATTCTTATTACAGAACAAGGACCAGGCAAAGTGGACACTGAGAGAAAAACAATAGCTACCTCCAAGCTTCCTCCACATGACATGATGAGGTGGAGAGAACAGTAATTCATTACTTACATCTTCCATGGAGCATATCAAGTTAGGAAAACACAGATTCTGACAAACGCACACTAGATTCATATAAACTTCCTTGTAGGGCAGATTGAACTGAAGATCACACTAGTTCATTCTTAAACTCCTCAATAGGACAGGTGAAGGTTAGAATGATATGGATCCAGAAAGACACTAATTTTACTTAGACTCCTCTGTTAGATGCTGAGATGGGAATTACAAAATAACATTGCTAACATACTCCATTGGGATAAACAATTTAGGACAAAAAAAAACATAAACTTGCTCCCTCCAATCCTCTTTTGTGGGATACAATGAGTTTAAATGCACACTATTTGTGCTTTTTAGTATAGATCAAGTTAGGATTGTGAGAGACAGACACTAGCTTTTTCTCTGAGACCCCTGGTAGGATATATTGAGAAGGAGAGCACAATGGTTCTCTTCTAATGTTATTTAGGGGAAATATCAAGGAGGTTTGGACAACATGAATTCTGAGAAATAGACACTAGCTTCCTCCAAACTTTATCCTTAGAGCATACTGAGGTAGAGAACCTACTAGTTCTTTCATAACTCACTCTTCAGAACATATCAAGTTAAGGACTAAATGAATATAGAGCAACAACTACTAACTCCATCCAAGATTCACACAATGAGGTCTAATGCATGGTAGTCTAGTCCTAACCTCATCAGTATAACAAATCAAGCTTAGGAAACTCTGGATGCTGATAAAGAGAAATTTTCTCCAAGAAAGAATTAGTACAAATTGAAGTAGACTACCTTATTTGTTTTTTTTTTACCTCTTACATAGGACAGATTAAGGTTAGGATGACATGGAGTCTGAGTGACAGATACTAGTTTCCTCCAATCCCCATTCCATGGGACAGACTGTTGTGGAGATTATGCTAGTTAACTCCTAATCTTCCTACTCTCTTCTGTAGAACAGATGGAGGTTAGGACAGCAAATATTTTGTTAGAGAGACACTAGCTCTATTCAAGCATCCTTAGTAGGGCAGACTGAGTTGGAGTATAAACTAGTTCATGTCTGTCCTCCTCAATAGGAAAGAGTAATTTAGGACAATATGAATACTGAAAGACAGACTCTAGCCCCTCCTAGCATCCTCTCTTGGAAAGACTGATGTGGATATTACAATAGTTCATTCCTAACTTACTGTGAGTCAGGATTAAAGTTAGGACTACATGGCTTATGAGAGGAAAGCACTAATTCTAAGAGTATCCATAGGACAATCTAAATTGAAAAGCATATTACTTCACTTCTTTCCTACTCTGTTAAACAGAATGAGTTAGAATAAAATTTATTCTGAAGGACAGACTAGCTCTGCCAAAGCCTCTTCTATAAGATAAGCTAAGGTTTACAAGAAGCTAGTATATTTTTAAACTCATCAGTAGGACATACCAAATTAGGAAGATTTGGAGAGCGATGGACACCAGCTCTGTAAAAGCCTCTTCTGTAGGAAAAACTGAGATGGAGAGCAGACTAGTTCACTTCTAACTGCTTCTGTAGGGCAGATCAAGATCATTACAATTGAAATCCGATAGATAGACACTATTTCCCTCTAGCTTTTTGCATCGTGATAGAGAGAAGTCTTGATCAGTCCTATCCTTCCTTACCTGTAACACAGATCAAATTTAAGAAAAGAGATTCTGAAAGACAGGCACTAGCTCCCACCAAGCCTTCTTTTGTTATGAAAGACTGGCAGAGAGCACACCTGCTCCCTCATAACTTTCCCCATCAAACTCCTCACACCACTGATTCTTTTTTATTGTTTTCACAGTGCTATACATTTCTCCCTGTCCCTCTTCCTCCCCTCTCTTCTTCTACCGTCTCCTGTGACACCCACACCCCCAATTTACTCAGGAGATCTTGTATTTTTCTCCTTCATATGCAGATGTAAATATGTCTCCCTTAGGGTCTTCTTGTCTAGCTTCTTTGGGGTTGAGGACTGTAGGCTGTTATTTCTTTGCTTTATATCTAAAAGATACCTATGAGTGAGTACATGCTATATTTGTGTTTTTGGGTCTGGGTTATCTTACTCAATATGTTTGTTAAAGACTTATTCATTTATTTATGTATTATGTATACAGTGTTCTGTCTGCATGTGTGCCTACAGACCTGAAGAGGGCACCAGGTCTCATTATAGATGGTTGTGAGCCACCATGTGGTTGCTGGGTATTGAACTCAGGACCTCTGGAAGAATAGTCAGTGTTCTTAACCTCTGAGCCATCATTTTAGCCCTCAATATGTTTTTTTAGATCCATCCATTTGCCTGCAAACATCAAGATGTCATTTTTTTCTACTCTGTAGTACTGCAATATGTTAATGTACACATTATCCATTCTTATTTTGAGGGTCATCTAGGTTTTTTCCAGGTTTTGGGTATTATGAATAATGCTGCTATGAACAAAGTTGAGCACATGTCCTTGTGGTATGGTTGAGCAACTGCTGCAGCCAGCGCAGCCTGGATAGCCAAGACTGGTGGGGGGTGCCGGGATAGAGAAACAGAGGCTTCTTTTCAGGTGGAAGAACAGCAACCTTTATTTTGCCCGGCGACCTTTTATACCTCTACTCCTGTGGAGACCCACTGGCCAGAAAGAACACAATCATCCTTGTCAATTACAGACCACAAGGAAGTTCTGCTTTCAGTCAGGGGGAGTGAGGACAGCTGGATCACAACAACTAGCAACCTTTTGGTATATACCCAAAAATGGTATTGCTGGATCTTGAGGTAGATTTTTCATAATTTTCTGAGAAATCAACATACTGATTTCCAACACAGTTGTACGAGTTATCACTTCCACCAGCAATGGAGGAGTGTTCCCCTTACCTGACTCCTCTGCAGCATAAGAAGTCATCAATGTTTTTGATCTTAGCCATTCTGACAGGTGTAAGTTGGAATCTCAGAGTTGTTTGTGATTTGTATTTTTCTGATGGCTAAGGATGGTGAGCATTTCCTTAAGTGTCTTTCAGTCTTTTGAAATTCATCTGTTAAGAGTTCTCTGTTTAGGTCTCTACTATGTTTTTGTATTGAATTATTTCTTCTTTTGATGTCAAGTTTCTTGAGTTCTTTGTATATTTTGGAGATCAGTTCTCTGTCTGATGTGGGGTGTGTGAAGATCCTTTTCCATGCTGTAATCTGCAATTTTATCTTGTTAACTGTGCCCTTTATTTACAGAGGCTTCTCGGTTTGAAGAGATCCCATTTATTAATTGTTGTTCTTAGTATCTGTACTACTGGGGTTATATTTAGGAAGTGGTCTCCTGTGCCAATGTGTTTGTGTATTTCCCACTTTCTCTTCTATGAGGTTCAGTGTGGTTAGTTTTATGTTGAGGTCTTTGATCCATACACTTGAGGTTTGTGCATGGGGATAGATATGGATCTATTTTCATTCTTCAATATGTTGGCATTTGATTATGTCAGCACCATTTGTTGAATATGCTTTCTTTTTACCATTCAATTCCCACACCTATAAATACCTGTTTTTTGACAAAGAAGCTAAAAATACCACTCATTCTTAAAGACAGACATTAGCTCCCTTCAAGTTTCCTCTGTAGGACAAAATAATATGGACAGCACCTTACTTCACTCCATTTTTTTTTAGTTGGACAGATAAATATTAGGAAAACACAGCTTCTGAGGGACAGGCACTTGATTCATTGAGACTCTTTCACGGACAGCCGGAGGTGGCATGTCAACTAATTAGTAATTAGTTTAATTACTTAAATTAGTTTAAGTAATAATAAGTACTTAATTTATCCATAAAACAGATCAAGTTGAGGACAACTTTGATTCTATGAGAGAGAAACCAGCTCTCTCCAAATTCTTTGCAGTAGGACAAACTGAAATAGAGAGTACATTAGTTCATCCCTAATCTTCCCCATAAAACAGATGATAAATTTCATGAGATACATTATGAGAGACCAACACACTGCTTCAATCCATTCCCTCTAAGCAAGACAGACTATGGTGGAAAGCATACTAATTCAATTGTAACCATAACTAGAGAATGGAGCAAGATTAAGAGGACATAGATTCTAATAGATGAATAGTTAATCACTCCATTCCCCTCTGTAGGACAGGGTGAGGTAGAGCACACTAGTTTATTTTTAACCTTCTCTGTAGAACAGATCAAGGTTACTAGCACTTAGTATCTGAGAGATAGATGCGACATAGTCTCTAGCCCTCTCAATAGAACCAACTGATATAGGGAGTACACTACTTTATTAATAACATCCTCAGTAAGGACAAATCATCTCAAAGCATCATAGATTCTGAGAGACAGCCACTACTTCCCTACCAACATCCTCTGTAGAACAGACTGAGATGGAGAGCTCTCCAGTTTACTCCTATCCTGCTCTGTTGAACATAATGTGTCTGAATGGCTTGGATTGTAAGAGACAAACACTAACTCCCTTCAGTTATTTTCCAAAGAAGAGACTGAGGTGCAGGGCAACCTCGGCCAATGCTATCCTTATTTGTAGGATACATCAAAGTTAAGAAAACACAAATTTGAAATATACCCACTAACTCTGACCAAGCCATCTCCACAGGCCAGAGGGATGTGGAGAGCATTCTAGTTACCAATCATCCTGCATTACAGATCAAGGTTAATACAGAATGGATTTTTAGACATAGCCTCTAGAATTCAGGTTTTCAGTGGGCAACTGCTTGAAGCTCAGAAAAGGTCAATTCAGTAATTACACATGATGGACATAATTTCTAATAAATGTGTAATTACTGAATCAGCCTTTTCATTTCTCTGTGAGTTCTGCATGTTCAGTTTTTGCAGCACACCATAAAGCAGTCCAGGTAAGAGCAGTTTCTTGCCCAAATGGCTAACCAACTCCATAAGGAGTCTCTTCAGTGCCCATCGTCCTCTTGAAGTAGTTTGGTGCTGCAAGAAAAGTCCTAAGTTCTTAAAATAATTTAAATGCCACATTCTGAAGGTCTCTGAAAGATTTGAAGAATACCTATCCATCTGAACTACATTTCTGTATATTTAGAAAATCTAATTAGCATTACTTTGAGTTTGACTATTATAGATGATTATCTATTAACCTATATTTCTTAATTATACATTATATTTTTAAATGAACTACACAAAACAATACCTTAATCAAGATCAGAAATACATATACATATAACAAAATTGACTTTAAATCTTTATAAATAAAACAAGATCCATACCAATGTAAAGTATCCATCTCAATAGCATATCCCCCTTTAAATGTAAAGAAACATTTACAAGCTGTATTTGGGAATATGAGTGCAATTCTGTCCAATCTTCTTCCTGCTGTTTATTGGATGAAGTATTTTCTTTGCGGAGGTGTTTGCAGCAACCATTCAGGGGTTCTTGATCCATCAAACCATGTTGGTCTGGAAACAATCCACAGGCTATCATCTTCTGTGTAAACAAAAGAAGAACCTCTTTTCCAAAGCAAAATATCCTTAGACTCAAATTTTGAATTCAAGATACCTTTGAAATATCTATGTTGGCTTAGCTTAGCAGTCCCCAGAATCAAAAGTCTCTCTGCAGTCAAAAAATTTAAAGATGACAAAATAATATAAACAATCCAAACTCTGTGAATTTTCCATCTTCACATGGTTTATTTTTTTTCTGTACTCTGTCTCTTTAAAAACTTTATGATTTTTAAACCCTTTACTTGTTTTTAATAACTATTATTTTTCTTCTCTCTTCCAAGCCTACATATATTTATCCAACACTGTAGCACATTTATAGGTCTTTTTTGTCTGGATTTGTCTTTATTGCATATCTGTAATTATTTATTGTCCAGAAGTACTTTTTACATTGTTGCATGATAACTCTCTTCAAGCTCCCTCTGTAGGACAGACTGAGGTGGAGAACACACAAGGTTACTCCTATGCTTTTCCTTATGACAGATCAAAGGTCAGACCACTTGGATATGAGATCCTGATACTAGCTTTATCCTGTGTTTCTCCATGGTATATATGAAAGGGTATATTACACTAAGTCACTGTTGTATTTATTGAGAGAACAACTCAAGGTTGAGACAATATGGATTCTGAAAGACAGACACCAGGCTCCTACAATCCTCCTCAATAGATTGCACTAGATATGGGACACATATGGTTTTATTCCTGTATCTTCCATAGGACAGATAAAGGAAAACATATCTTCTGAGTGACAGACATTAGATCCCTACAGGTCTTCTGTGTAAAACATACTACTTCACTTCCAAACTCTTCTGTTGTACAGAGGGCATTTAAACAACATAAATTGTGAGAGAAAGACATTACTCCCTCCAGCTCTTTTCTGCAGGATAGACTGAAGTGCTGAGCACCATATATCAATTCTATCCTTATCTGTAGGAAACATCAACATTAATACAACATGGATTCTGAAAGCTAGGCATTGCTCCCCACAAGCTATCTACAGTGACAGTTTATTTAAGAGAATATTAGTTTATCTATGACCTTTTCCATAGGAAAGATTAAGATTAACACAATATGATTCTTGAAGAAAGACACTATTACCCTCAAAGACTATGTAGAAGGGACTGAGTTAGAGAGCACACTAGTTCACTAAAGACCTATTAAGTTATACAGAACAAGGTTAGGACAACATGAATTCTAAAGGACAGACACTAGATCTCCCAAGACTATTAAGACTCATTGTAATATAGTTCTTACTAATTCATTCCTAACCTTATCCATGAGGCAGATTAAGGTTAGGGCAATCTAGGATTCTGTGGTACATAAACTAATCCCCTCTAAGATTCATCACTCTGTGTGACTGGCAGAAATGGAGAACTCATAAATTAACCCCTAATCTCCTCCATTGGACAGATCAAGGGTTATATGACATGGCTTTTGAGAGAATGACAGTAGTTCTCTCTGTGCTTCTTCTGTAGGACAGATTTTGTTTGAAGGCAACTAATTCTATTTTAACCTCCTTTGTAGGACAGATCAAGCTTAGTTCATCATTAATTCTAAGATACAAACACTAGCTCCCTTCAGCTTTTTAGTATAGGATAAACAGAGCCATAGAGCATATTAAGATACTTCTTTCCTTTTCTGTAGGACAGATCAAAAATAGGATGACATGGTTTCCAAGAGACAGAGAGTAGCTCTCTCAGACTCATCTTCCAAAGATGTACTGTGCAATAGATCACACTAAGTAAATCTTTTCCATATCCATAGGAAAGATCAAGGTTAAGAGAACATGGATTCTGAAAGGTAGACACTAGCTGCATCCATGTCTCCTCAGTGAAATGGAATGAGGTTTAGTGCCCTTTACTTCCCTCTTCAACTTTCCCATAGAGCAGATGTGGTAAGAATGACATTGATTATAATAGACAGGTACAATCTTCATCACAGCCTTCTCTATTGACACACTGAGGTGGAGTGTAAACTAGTTTATTTCCAACCTCCTCTGATGAAAAGAACAACTTAGTAAGACAAGTATTTTGAGAGACAGAAACTAGTTTCTTTTAATACTCCTTTGTAGGACAGATTAAAGTGTAAAGTATTTAACTTCTAACCTGCTCTGTAGGGCAGATAAAGTAAGGGCAACAGGGATAATGAAAGAAAGTTCTTTTCTATGAAGTTCTTGAAGACTAGTACATGCTAGACATAACTATCCTTTTTTGTAGAAAAGATCATAAGACAACATGAGTGTTGAGAGATAGACACTAGCTTTCACCAAGGTCTCTTCATAGTAAAATAATGAGGTGATGAACACACTAAATCACTCCTAATCTCCTTTTGAGGTCAGATAAAGTTTAGCATACCATGTCCTCTTACAGATAAACATTTGCTTTCTCCATGACAGTTCTACAGGAAGACATGAAGTGAAGAGTATTCCTGTGCAATCTTATCCATTTCAATTTGACATATCAAGGTTAGGATGGTATAGATTCTGAGAGATGGACACTATCTCCCTCTAAGACTCTTTCCTAGGACAGACTGAGGTAAAGTGCACACTCTCCCTCTAAGACTCTTTCCTAGGACAGACTGAGGTAAAGTGCACACTAGTTATCTCCTAGCTTTATAAGTGGGACAGGTCATGTTTAGGACAACCTGGATTCTGAAAGAGAAAAAATAATTGACTCCAAGTTTCCTCAGTATGACAGGCTGAAGTGTGAGTACTATAGTTTACTTCTAATCTCCTCCATTGATCAGATCATGGTTTGTTTAATATGGATTACACAAGCTCACTTCATGCTTTTTCTGTAGGAAAGAGTGGTGGAAAGCAGAGGAATTTGCTCTTAACCTCTTCTATAGGGCTCATTAAGTTTAGGATAATATGGATTCTGAGAGAGAGATACTAGCTCACCTCAGCTCTTTTCTGTAGGGTATACTGAGGTATAGAGCACATTAAGTCATTTATAGCCTAGTTTGTAGGAATGGTCTAGCTTAAGACAACATGGGTTCTAAGATATAGCCACTAGATTCCTGCAAGCCTCGTCAGTAGAACAGACTGAGTGGGAGAACGCAGTATTTCACATGCAACCTCCTCTGGAGAATAGGTCAAGTTTAGCATGAAAATGATTCTGAGAAATAGACACTGGATCCTATCAAGCCTCCTGTGTAGGGCATGGTGAAATAGAGACTACACTACTTCACCCCTGTCTTCTTCAATAGGGCAGAATAAGGTTAGGGCAACATGTATTCTGAGAGACAGATACTAGACCACTCAAAGACTTTTAACTAGGAAAGACAGAGAAACTGAACACTTGTTTGCTCACGACCTCATATGTAGGCAAGATCAAAGATAGGACAACATGGATTCTGAATGAGAGAATGCTAGTCTCTCCTTGACTCCTTAGTAGGGCAGACTTAATTAAAAAGCATAATGATTCACTCCTAAGCTCATATATACACTAGATCAAGGACAGAATGACATGAATTCTGAAATAGACACTAGCTGCCTTCTTTTCCTCCTTCATATTAAGCAATGATATGGAGAACACTCTAGTGCAATCTAATATTTTATATAAGACAGATAACGATTAGAACAAGAGGAGCTCTGGAGGGATGCATGACCTACATCCACCATTTCTTAGTCAGACAAGTGGAAAGCATACCAGGTCACTCCTATCATCCTCTGAAGGACATATCAAGTTAGGACAACATGGATACTGCAAGACAGACACCAGCTCCCTGAAGCCAAGCATATCAGGCATACTTAGGTAGAGAGCACAGTAGTTCTCTTGTGACATCTTGCATTGGAGAGATCAATTTAGGAAAAAAAAAATTGATTCAGAGAGACGGAAAGTGACTCCCTCAAAGCCACTTCAGTAGGACAAACTGATGTAGAGTGCATACTATTTCAGTATTAATCTTATCTATTTGAGAGAGCAGGGTAAGCACAAAATGGATTGTGAGAGTGAATCACTAGATCCCTCCACACCTTCATAGGACAGAGTAAAGAGGAGACTACACAAGTTCACTTCTGCCCTCCTCGGTGGGGCAGATAAGTCTTAGGCCAACATGGATTCTGAGACACAGACGTAAGCACCCTCTAAGACATATTTTGTTTGTTTGTTTGAGACAGAATTTCTTTGTAGCTTTGTTACCTTCCTGAAACTATATTGTGTAGACCATGTTGGCCTTGAACTCACAGAGATCCACCTGCTTCTTCCTCCAAAGTGCTGGGATTAAAGGTGTGCACCACCACCCCCAGGCTTCTAAGATTCTTAAATGGGATGGAGTAGGAATAAATACAACTGCACCCTAACCTTTATCTGTAGGACAGATTAAAATTTGGACAAGCAGAGTTTTGAGATACAGTCACTAATTTCATCCAAGCCTCTCCTGTAGGACAGACAAACTGGGATGATGATCACACTAGTTCACTTCTAACCTCCTCTATTGGACAGACTGTGCTAGAAAGATGTATTTTGAGAGACAGACACTAGTTTCCTCCAGCTCTTTTCCCTGGGTGATAGTCAGGAATAAAGTAGGCTAAGTCACTTCTAATTTTATTTGTAAAAAAAGATCCATGTTAAGAAAACATGGATTCTGAGAGACAGACTACCAGCTTCTACCAAGTTCCTCAATAGTACAAACTAAGGTGAAAAGCACATCAGTTCCCTTATAACATCCTCCAGAGGATAGATAAGCTTAGCACAGCACAACTTTTGAAAGACAGATACTAACTTCCCCCATGCAACCTCTGTAGGACAGCCTGAGGAGGTGAGCATGGTAAATTACTCCTATCCTCTTCAGTAACCTGGATCAAGGTTAGGAAACCATGGATTCTAAGAGAGAGACACTAGGTCCGTTCAAGACTCTTTGGAAGGACAGGGTGAGGTGGGACTGAGTATAACCTTACCTGTAGGACAGTTAAAACATAGAACAACCAAGATTCTGAGAGAAACTAACTTTTTTAAGATGACTCAGTAGAGAGACCAGTTTTACCCACGCTTTTTCAGTCACAGTCCAGCTGGCCTTGGTGAGCTCCCAATAGATCAGCTCCACTGTCTCAGTGGGTGGGTGCACCCCTCGTGGTCCCGACTTCTTTGCTCATGTTCTCCCTCCTTCTGCTCCTCATTGGGACCTTGGGAGCTCAGTCCAGTGCTCCAGTGTGGGTCTCTGTCTCTATCTCCATCCATCAACTGGACTCTCTGAACATGGCGAACAATGAGGGCTGATGAGAAGCAAAGGACAATGGCACAGGGTTTTGATCCTGCTTAATGTGCTGGATTGGTGGGAGCCTAGCCAGTTTGGATGTTTACCTTCCTAGATATGGACGGAGGGGGGAGGACCTAGGACTTACCACAGGGCAGAAAACCCTGACTGCTCTTTGGACTGGAGAGGGAGGGGGAAAGGAGTGGGGGGAGGGGGAGAAGGGTGGGAGGAGGGGGAGGGAAATGGGAGGCTGGGAGGAGGTGGAAACTTGTTTTTTTTCTTTTTCTCCTTTTCTCAATAAAAAAAGAAAATAAATAAATAAATAAATAAAACAAGAACTCAAAAAAAAAAAAAAAGATGACTCAATAGGATAGACTAACAAGGAGAGCACATTTTTTCACTCCTGATCTCCTCCATAGCAGATCAAGGTCATCAACACATTGATTTTGAAAGACAGGAATTAGGCTCATCCATGTTTCCACCCCAGGACAGACTAATGAAGAGTGCTGTCTTCACTCCTAAAGCTATCATTAAGACAAATCAATTTTAAGACAAGCACATTGAGAGCAAACACTAGCTTATTCCAAGTCTCCTCTGTAGGGCTGAATCAATTGCAGGGCACATTTGTCAATGCTTATACTCTTCTGTTGTATTGATAAAGTTGGGACAATATGGATTCTGAGAGACAAACCTTCGCTCCCTTCAAACCTGCTTCATGTCAGACTTCTGTGGAGAACTTACCAGTTTTCTCTTTGCCTTATCCATACAACATATATAGGTTGGAACAACATAGATTCTGAGACACACACCCTACTCTCTCCAGTCTATTCTGTTGGACATTCTAATGTGGAAAGTATACTAGTTCACTCCTAAGTATATACATAGTTGGATATACATTCTGACAGGCTGACACTAGATTCCTTCAGACTCTCTCTTTACACATATGGAGGTGTATATCACTCTAGTTCATGTCTGATTTTCTCTGTAGGACAGATAAAGGTAGAACTACATATTGGGCTCTCAATCTCACTCTGTCCTACAGAGGTGATTTGTGAGTAGATAGGGTCTATATATTAGAAACTATATCATAATACCTTGATCAGCTCTATGGAGAAGGATAAGTGTGAACTAGTGTGAATTGCAACTCAGACAGTCCTATGGAGGGGGCTTGGAAGGAACTGGTGTCTTTATCCCAACATACACCTTGTCCTAATCTTGATTTGTCCTAAGGATAACTTTTGGAGTGAACTAATGTGCTCTTTGTCTTTAGGTCTTAAGGGAGCTTAGCGAGACCAAGTGTCTGTCTCTCAGAACCCATGTTGTGTTAACCTTGTTCTGCCCTATCAAAGAGACCAGAAGTGAACTTAGGTTTTCTGCACTTATTTCTTTCCTACTGAGTAGAGTCTGAGGGAGTTAGTGTCTCTCACAGCTCTCCTAACTCTTTGAACTATCCTAAAGTTATGAGTCCACTAGGGTTCATTCCTCATATGTCTGTCTTTCTGAAGAGTCTTGCCTAGTGTCTGCATCTCAATGCCCATTTTGTGCTAAGCTTGGCCTATGCTGGGAGGTTAAGAATCACCTAATATTCTCATTATCTTAGGTTGTGCTATGGAGAAACTTTGATGGGAGTTCATGTCTATTTCTGAAAATCCAAGTTATGATCACATTGATCTGTTTCTTTCAGAAAAGGGTAGGAGTGATATTTGTCAGTCTAGTCTTTCAAAAATGATTGAGTAGTACAGTTTCTGCCTCCCAACTTCTAATCTTCAAACTATGTTTTTCAGTACAGAAGGCAAGTGAACTAGTGTGCTCACCAATTTAGTGTATACTATGGAAGAGGCTTAGGGTACACTGAAGTCTTATCTCTCAGAATCCATGTTGTCATAACTTTGATATGTCCTTTAATTAAATTTAGCATTGAACTAATGTATCTACAACTTAGTCTATCCTACAGCAGAATCTACAGTGAACTAGTATTTTTTCTCAGCATCCATGTTCCCCCCCACCTTGATCCTTCCTTCTGAGAAGGATAGAAATTAATGAGTGTGAACTCTCCCTCAGTCTATTGTATGGCAGTGACTTTGAGGTAGCTAGTATTTGTCTTTTAAAATCCATTTTGTCCTTATCTTTTTTCCATAAAGGTGAGGTTAAGAATGAAATCATTTGCTCTACAGTTAAGTCCATTCTACAGTGGAATTATTCTCTGAGAATCCTCATCATTCCAACATGGTCCGTCCAGGAAAGGATGTTAAAAGTGAGGCAGAATCCTCCCCATGTCACTTAGTCCAGTAGAATAGGCTTGGAGGAACCTAGTTACCATCTCTTAGAATCAGTATCACTGCAACTTGATTTACCTTATTGAAGAGTTTAAGAGAGAAATTGTGTATTTACTACCAAGTCCAGTCTATTGAGGAGACTTGGAGGGAGCTACTGTTTGTCTTTCAGAATCTACATTGTTCTAACTTTAATATCCCCTATCAAGTGAGTAACTTAGTATGATCAATAAATACTTTGATATATCCTGTGCAGTAAGACAGGGTAGAGATACTGTTTTTCTCTCTTTGAATCTATGCCATTCTTACCTTGACCTTTCCAACATTGAAAGTTAGTAGTGAAATAGTATGCTTTTCACCTCATTCTGCCCTACACATAAGGCTTGGCATTAACTAGTATCTGTCTCATAATTCACTTATTCCTGAAATTATCTATTATAAGAGGTGAGGATTGAACTACTCTGCTCTCCACTTAAATATATCTTATGGAACAGCCTTTCAGTGAGCTGCTTTTCTGTTTCCCCATTCTGGAAAGATTATAGGAGTAAACTTGGTTTGCTTTCTACTTCCATCTGTAAAATAGAGAAATTATAGGAGGTATATACTGTCTGTCTTAGATTTCATGTAATTTTTACTGTGATCTATCCTTAGCAAGAGATTAGAAGAAAGCTAATATTTTCTCCACTAAAGTCTGTCCTACTGAGTACTCTTGGAGGTAATTTCTCACAGCTAATAACCCTGTTATCCTAATTTTAATCTGTCCTACAAAAAAGGCTATGAGGGATGTAATGTTCAGTCCACCTCACAGAAACCATGCTATTCTAAGCATGCCCTGTCTTAATAAAGAGGTTAGGAGTTAACTAGTGTACAATTTGCCACATATTGTCTCACTAAAAACAGCTTGGAGAAAGCTACATTGTCTCACAGAATATATTTTTTAAGTTGCATTTGTCTCTCTCGTGGGTAAGGATAGGAGTGATGTACCATGCTCTACACCCCTATCTGTCCTATATAGGAGGACTGGGAGGAGCTAGTGCCTATCTCTAAATTCTTGTCATCTAAATTTCTGGCCTACAGGAGAAGTCAGAAACAAACTCACTTCCTCTCTGACTAAGTCTGTCCAAGCAGACAGCTAGCAGAAAGCTTGGGTTTATTTTAGAATCCATCTCTTTCAAACTTTGATTTGTTTTATGAAGTAAGTTAGGAGAAATAGATTCTAGCTCCCTCCAATACTCTTTTGTAAGACAGACTAAATTTGAGAGTTCTTCACTTTTGTTCTCCTCAGGCAGGATGACATGGACTTTGAGAGAGAGACACTAGCTTCAAACAAGCACACTCTGTAGAACAGGCTATGGTAGAGAGCACACCAGTTCATTTCTTTTTTTTTCTTTTTATTTAAATTTATTTTTTTATTAAAGATTTCTGCCTCCTCCCCGCCACCGCCTCCCATTTCCCTCCCCCTCCCCTGATCCAGTCCCCCACCCTCATCAGCCCAAAGAGCAATCAGGATTCCCAGACCTGTGGGAAGTCCAAGGACCACCCACCTCCATCCAGGTCTAGGACTGCATAGGCTCCCCCAAAGCCAGTACGTGCAGTAGGATCAAAAACCCATTGCCATTGTCCTTGAGTTCTCAGTAGTCCTCATTGTCCACTATGTTCAGCAAGTCCGGTTTTATCCCATGCTTTTTCAGACCCAGGCCAGCTGGCCTTGGTGAGTTCCCGATAGAACATCCCCATTGTCTCAGTGTGTGGGTGGACCCCTCTTGGTCCTGAGTTCCTTGTTCGTGCTCTCTCTCCTTCTGCTCCTGATTTGGACCTTGAGATTTCAGTCCGGTGCTCCGATGTGGGTCTCTGTCTCCTTTCATCGCCTGATGAAGGTTAATATTCAGGAGGATGCCTATATGTTTTTCTTTGGGTTCACCTTCTTATTTAGCTTCTCTAACCAGTTCATTTCTAAGCTTGTCAAAAGAACACACCAAGGATCAGACAGCATGGATTCTGAAAGACAAAAATCTCCCCCAGAACCCCTCCATAGGACAGACTTAGGTATAGATTAAGCTATCTCATTCCTAACTTGCTTCATAAAACAAATGAAGGATTGAAACAGATGGATTCTAGAATAAATACAAGCTTGTTCCAAGATTTCTCTGTTGGACAGACTGATATGAGAACATGCTAGTTAATTTCTGACCTCTCCTGTGAGACAGATCAACATTTAGATGATAAGGATTGAGAGAGAGACACTAGCTCCTCCCAATCCTCCTCCATAGGACGGATTTAGATGTAGGGTAGTCTATATTACTCAAATCTTTAGCCATGAAACAATCCAGTTTAGAACACAATATATTTTGAGAAGCAAACTAACTTTTTCCAAGTCATTTTTTTATGGAACAGAATGAGGTAAAGTATACACTAATTCACTCCATTGAAGATTCCTCAGTATGGAAGAGCCAGGCAGACTGAACACTGGTTAACCCATATCCTTATAGGAGAGATGAAAGTTTTGAACACAGGTATTCTGACAGAGAAAATAACTGCAAGAGTAATTAGTAGGATAGATACTCAACGGAGAACATATTAGCTTACTCCTTATCTGGAAAGTATAGATCATAGCAAGGGTGACATGAAATCTGAAACCCACACAACCTACCCCCTTTCATTTCTCTTTGTAACAGATTGAGATAGAAAGAATACTATGCTACCACCATAATCTTTCTAATTTTCTAGAACAGGGCATTAGGGAGAGACAGTTAACAGCTCACTAAAAGGCTGTTCAGTAACACATACTTACATGGAGAGCACAGTAGTTCATTCCTAACCTCTTGTGTTAGATTTTGTCTGGAAAAAAAAAACTGAATTCTGAGTGACAGACACTGAGTCCCACCACCAATCCTTCTGTGAACAGACTGAGTTTGAGAGCATTCCAGTTCACTCCTATCCTCCTCTGCAATATGGAGCAAGTTAGGATGCCATTGATTCTCAGAGACTAACACTAGCTCTGTGCAAGACTCCTCTGAACAGACTGTTGTGGAAGGCAACATTAGGTTACTGTTTTCCTCCTTCATATTTCAGATTAAATGAACACAAAATGGATTCTGAGAGATAGACACAAGCTCCTACCAAACCTTGTATGTAGAACAGAATGAGGCAGCAGGCTTACTACTGCACTCATAACTTCCAATGTTGGACAGATAAGGATAGATAGGACAGCATGGATTCAAAAAGACAAACAGTAACTCTACCCTATCTTCTTTGACAGGATATACTAAAGTATTTATTGATCACACTAAGTTAGTCACATTCTTATCCATAGAGACGATTAAGGTTAAGATAACTTGGATTCTGAAAGACAGACATTAGCTTTCTCCAAGCCTCCTCAGTAGATGGAACTGGGCTGGGAAGCAGACAATTTCTCTCTTAAATTCTTTCTTAGAGTAAGTCAAGTTGCATAGATAAAGATTTGGAGCGATGGTAACTAGCTTTTTCTAAGCCCCTTCTATTTATTGTACTGAGGTGCAGTCCACTGTACCTGACTCCTACCCACTTCTCCTGAAATGATCAAGTTAGAATGATGAGGATTCCCAGAAATATCTGAGAGCTGCCTTCTATCCTCTCCTGTAGGACAGCATAAAGTGTAGAGCAAATTATTTCAATCCTAACCTCATCTTTAGGAAAGAAAAAGAAAGGACAAAATAAATTCTAAGAGATAAACACTAGCTTTTTCTAAGCCTCCTCCATGCAACAGACTGAGGTAGAAAGAACAATCATTAATTTCTATCTTCTTCAGTAGGATGGATCAAAGTCAGGACAACATGGATTCTGAGAAACAGATACCAGCTCCCTGTAATCTCTAATGTAGGATAGACTGTGCAGTAGAATACATAGGGTCACTCCTAAAGTTAACCCAAGGGCATATCCATGTTAGCATGGCATGAATTCTGAGAGACAGACTTGAGGGTCCACTAAGCCTCTGCCATAGTATAGGCTGAGGTGGTGAGCACATTAGTTCACTCTGAGCCTCTTCTACTAGAAGTTGTAGTTTGAAATATTTGAAAAATGAAAGACAGAAACGAGATCTCAGCATTCTCACACATGCTAAGTTGAAGAGTAGGTGATGTTATCTCTCACTCCTATCCTTTCTGTGGGTAAAAGATCAATGTGATTATAGCCTGGATTTTCAGAGATAGATGCTAGCTCCCATCAAGCATTCTCAATAGCACAACCTGAGGCAATAAGCATCCTAGATCATTCTAAATCTCCTTCCAAGCACAGGAATTTGCCACAAAATAGATCCTGAGAAGCAGACACTAGTCACTCTGAGACTCTTCAGAAGGACAGGCATATGAGGACTGAATCTAGTTTATTCATGACTTTAACTGCAGGGCAGATCAAAAAGTTAAGACAACTATGTGAGAAACTAAGTCCCTCAGAGTCACCTGAGAAGGACAGAGATAAGTGGAGAGAACCTAATATCACTTCTAATCTCCTCTATAGGATAGCACAAGGTTGACACAATATGGATTCTGAGACACAGCCTCTTGGTCTCTCTAAGCTTCTTCAGGACAGACAGATAGAGAGTACTTTATTTACCCCTAAAGTTACCCTTAAAACAAATCAAGTTTTGGACAACATATATGTTGAGAGATAGACAGACACTAGTTGCTTCCAAGCCCTCTTCCATAGCACTGCCTAAGTTGCAGAGCATAGTAATTCACACTTATCCTCCTCAACAGAACTGATGAAGTTGGTATTACATGGCTTCTGAGAGATAGACATTACCACCCCTATTCACCTCTGTAGGAAAGAATGAAATTGAGAGTACAACAGTTAAATTCTTTCATCATTTGTAGGACAGATCAAGATTAGGATAACACCAATTCTAAGACAGACACTAGATGCATCTAAACTTTCAATGCAGGACAGAGGATGTAGATAGTATACTAATTAACTTATAACCTTATCCATAGTTAGAAATTGAGGGTAGCACAAGATGAATTCTAGGGGCCAGACACTAGCACTCTATAAACATCTTCTCTATGACAGAGTGAGGGGTAAATGTACCCGGAAACAAGTTTTTAGTTCCTTTCAGAACTCCTCCATATGGCATATCAAGATAAGACAGTTTGGATCCTAAAAGATAGACACTACTTTCACCCAAGCTACCTCCATGTACAGACTAACACATTAGTTTACTCTTTCTCCTCCTTTCTTTACCATACAGAGTTAAAATTATGTGAAGTCTGAGAGACAGACTCCAGCTTCTTCTAATCTTCACTAGGAAGACAGGAGTGAACAGCACACTAGTTCAACCTTAGTCTCCAATGTTGTATATGCTGGGTTTGGCTACATACATTCTGAGATATTAGTTCCTTCCCACTGTTTTCCAAGGGATAGGCTACAGTACAGAACAGTCCTTGTTCTATACTCATCTGTAGGACTGATAATCATTAGGAGATATGTGTTTTGAAAGACTGAGTAGATCTCTCCTAGCCTGCTGATGCTGAGATCCCACAATTTCACTCCAGAGATTTTCATAGGATTTACCAATGGTGGTATCGAGTTGGAAGTTTCAGTCAGTTTGGCCCTACCTCTCTCTCTCCAGACCCTGCCCCTAAAAATGTCTGCCAAAAAGAAACTCCTCCCTGTGAGATGTTCAATATCACACCTACAGGGTATTTAAGACCTGGCCCATAGTCCAGCCATTTTATTCCTCTCCTTCCTCCCCCAGGAGTCACAAGAGAGTTACTTTGCTCTTCTTATTAAACCTGGCTTTACCAATTCAGCTTGATTTCTACGCAGCATTGCAGAAGAAAGCCACAACTGGGACTTTCAAAAATGCTTAACCCAAGCATGACAGCCCCAGGTAGAATTGAGTATTTACCACAAATGCATGGGAAACTGCTCTCCCTCCTACACCACCCTCTACCGTACTCTACTGACTCCTGGCTTTGTAAGCTACCCCTTCCCAAACCAAAATGCCTATAAGAAGTCTGTGACCTCTTTCAACCCCAGATTGATTGCCAAGCCACTGCAGTGCTAGGCAACTCAGGCCTGTTTGGAGCAGGGTTGATCGCTGCTCCTTGGAATTCCTTATGTGGAAGATATTATGAACAAAGGCAAATGCTCCAAACCCTCCACTATAGGTTTATAGAACCAGATGCAGACCTGTAGTATTCGGTCTCCAGCTAAAGGCTTATCAATTGGTACCCATGGTACAAGTTTGTACTACTGACAACATTAGGGTATCTCTTGATGAATTTATCCAAATTGGGGACTGTGCACACCATACACTTGATTAAGCTCACTCCTCCAGGGTTTAGAACAAAGCACTCCTGCTCTCCCCCCTTCTCACTGTTTGTCTGCATCTCCACCCCTGCCCTTCATTCCCTGCTCATCTGCCTGCTGGCTTTTTATGTCTTACTTCTTGTTACTCTTATCTTTGAAAATCTCAGGTTGTAGGTTATATTCACCAATGCAATAAGCCACAGTCAGCTGAATTAATAAATCCAGATTTGAAACAGAACAAATCAATGTCCAGGTGACTCCTGGGAGAGGAAGGAGAGATATCACGTGGTGGGTCTTTGGGCTGGTTCTTAAAAGCTCTGTAGGCATGGTATTTAGCATCTCAGGGAGAAGAGCAGACAGTTGGTGGACTTTCTCACGGGTGACATCTGGAGAGAGAGAAAAAAGGTGGGGCTGAAGCAGAACTTCCACCTAAACATCCCAGAAATTTTGGGTATATAGGTGGTACTTCAAGTATGGCTACTTCCTGTAGGCAAGAAATGGCATGGGGGTAGGTGAACTGATGCATGGCAGGAGGTATGGATGAAGAAGTGTTTGGAGACCTCAGGAATCTGCTACTTGAGGGGGCTGAGAAAGCAGGTAGGTATCTAGGAGAAAAAAATAGATTATTAACAATGGCCCTATGAAGAAGGCTAGCCATGGGAAGAGTGATGACTGCCAGAAAGGATGAAATGGAAAGCCACCTTGGCTGTTTAGAGGAGGCAAAGGTGAGTGAGCCAGATGAAAGAGCCGATATGCCCTTGAGTCTGGAGAGGTGGTACCAGCATTGATATTCCAGAAGCTTAGGGGAATGACATGTCAAATCAGGGGATGATAACTTCAGGAGTACCTGAGCCATCATATCTGCTGTTTTCTGCTGGAGGTGGGGAGTTCATCCATCCTGTAAAGATGTCAATAAGAGTTAAGAGATAATGGAGCCATTTTATGAGTAGGCATATGGGTGAAGTCAACCTTCCAGTACTCACCCAGTTGGTATATGGGCTGGTGTCCTTGGAGCTTGTGTAGGGGCTGGCATATCTTGAGGGCTTCCTGTGGGTTGACCTAGATACAAGTCTAGCAGGAGGAGTGGACCTGTAAGATATGCTCAAAATGAGTGGTGTCAAATGGGGTCTCTAGAGACAGATATTAGTTTCCACCAAGTCAGATTTCTTGATACAGTAGCAGAATTCTTTCTCCAGAAACCTGGAAGTATCAGGAAGACAACCGGGACATATTTATACCATGGTGTCATAGCAGAGACTATGTATTTGGGATAAAACATTTTTCCTAGGGCCTGGTTTTAGCCTAATGAAATATATCTTTTGGTCTATACTTAGATGACAGCCAGTGGATATTTACTGAACAAAAGAGGTTTAGTGAGTGAAAGAAGAGAAGAGGGAACTGAACATTCCTGAAGGCTTCCATACCCTCTCTAATACTAACCAGTTCTTAAAACCTGGGGCCAGTAAAATCCAGAGAAATTTAAGACTCCTCAAACTCTTTGTAGTCAGTGCTTTGTCGGTATATCAAAATTCCATTTATCAATGCTAAAACTCTGAACCTCTAAAGTTACTTCTGAAACTGTTTATCCTGTTATGAAACTGATGAAAGAAGCAAACCTGTATGTATTTTTTACAGTAAACTTAAATAATGAACTAATGAGCTACCAAGGTGATTATAAGGTATAACCAAGGGTTATAAGGAACACTTTTAAACTGTCAAATCTGTCAGCACCACAGCCCTCAAACCGAGATGGATAAATTTTACCTGTGTAAGCAAAAATGTGACAGCTTCCCAGCTACCCCAGGTCTCTCCATGGCTGTCAAAGCAGTATCAGTCTTCTGCTGCCAAACCTAGAATGGACAGAATTTTCTTGAGAATAGAAACTTATCGGGGGACCAGCCTACTTTGTCTAGGCAAAGTGGGACAATCAGTTACCGAGTGTCCTGCTTGTACCCAGTCTGGACAAGTCTTGACAGCAGTTAAGGTGCAAAACAGTTCTCCACACCCTGGCTGGCTTTGCTGCATTTCAAGCAAGCTACAGCATAAGGTATTCTGCAGTCATCTGCAGCTTCCTTGGAGGAGATACAGGGGTGCTGCTAAGAGCTGGCATATCTCTATTATGAGAAGCTTTTTTTAATTAAAATGCCATATTCTCAGATCCATGAAGTGTTTGATGATCAGGGAATCATTTTCTGTTTGGTATATCTAAATTAAGCTAAATCTGAACATATTAAAGAAGTTGATCCTTTATGAGGTAACTGATGGTTAACTTGTATGTCTAGTGCACTGTTATAGAATATAACAATTTTCTGTATGACTTACTTTACCAAATTAGCTACAGCTTACCAGTTTTACAAAATGCAAGAAGGTTAAGAGTATATTTTTATATTGGTCTTTGTTAACCTTAACAGACCTTAGATAAGGAGAAACTCTTTGTTAAACAGTTTTGGTCATCACCTTACTGTATCATAAAATAAGAATAACTCAGTCTCTGGTGTTTATATGTGATTCTAAGACATAGAGCATAACCATAATCTGTAGAAGGCAAACCACATTTTCACATTGTAAACATTTTACCTCAGTATACAAGCATTGTTTTATATCCTATCTTTCATAAACCTTGTTTTTTACCAGGATGTGAATGATCATACAAAAATGCATGCTAATCTAAAATATATTGAACACCTTATGTCTTCTTGGTGGGGCCAGTCTATGTGGGACTTTATTTGAGATAGGTAGTAAAGTAATATGACCCCCTCTTTTCCATCCTTAGTCAAATGGTTGCGTCCCACTTGGTTTTACTTAATGGTGACTGTGCACATGTTGTTTTCTAGAGCAGTTTAAATTTGCAGTTACCAGTCTGAAGTTAACTTTTGTTACAGAGTTTTAACTGTACCCAATTACTCAGCTGTTTTTAATAAGATAGAACAGCATAAAACAACCTCTGTCATTGCATCAGATTTAATACTAGAAAGGCCCAGGGACAAATTCTGAGCATAGGCAGGTAACCTTAATAGCAATTCCTGACACATGGAAGATACAAATCCAGGCATCACAGACTAGTCAGAAACAAACATTGCATGGCCACATGCATTTATACACAAGAAAAAAAATATCCAGGCACAATGCACCCATCTATACAAAGTAGACAGGAACTTTTAAGAAACCATAGGAATAAAAGATGCTTCCAGGCCACAACATGGCTCCTCTTGGGTCAGAGCAGGTAGCACAACTTGGTTCCTGAGAGAGAGAGATACAGAGATACTAGCTCCCTTCAAGCCCCCCTCCATGTGTCAGATTGAGAGACTGATATGGAAAGCATATTATTTCTTCCCTAACTTTATTCATATGACAGATGAGTGTTAGTATAACATGGGTTCTCTGAGACATACACTACCTCCCTATCAACCTCTTTCATATGGCAGTGATTTGGAGAACACACTAGTTCGTTACATCCTCTATTTGAGGGGTCAAGGATTAGAGAATTTGAATTATGAGAGACAGACATGATTTCCTTCCAAGCCTCAGCAGTGGAATGGTCTTAGGGACAGAACACACAACTTCTCTCATTCAATCCTCTGTAGGACAGATCAAGTTATAGTTACATAGATTCTGAAAGACAGCTCCAAGCTTTCTACAAGCCTCCTCATTAGGACAGCCTGGAATGGAAAGCACACAACTTCACTCCTACCTTTTCCATAGGACTGATCAAGGAGAGCATGACATGAATTCTGAGAGAAAGAACTAGTCCCTCCTCCTCCACAAATACATCATATAGGGCTGACTGAGATATAGAGTGCACTAGTGCACTCTTAAAATCATCCTTCGAACAGATCATACTTAGGATGACATGGATTCTAGCAGACAGAACTAGTTCCTTCCAAGTATATACACTGAGGTAGAAATTATATTAGCTCCATTCTAAACTCATAGGACAAGGCAACTGAGGAAAACATGGATTCTGAGAGTTAGATGCTAACTTCTTCCAAACCTCCTCCATCATATAAATGGAGGTGGAGAACATGTTAATTTACAATTTGTCTCCTGCGTTGAACAGACATAGGTAGAATGATATGAATTCTGAGAGACAAACTCTAGTTTCCTCCAATCATCTTCATTAGGAGATACTAGAGGTAAGAATACAATAGATAGCTCCTAACTTCTTCTGTTGTAGAGAACAAGTTTGAACTATATGCATTATGAGAGACAGATACTAGTTTCATCCCTCTCTTTTGCATAGGAGATACTGAGTGAGGTTTAGGGCATTTTAGATTACTTCTATCCTTATCTTTAAGATAGATCATGGGTATTAAAACCTTGGTTCTTAGAGAGACATTACTGCCCTCCAATCCTCTTTAGGAGAGTGGACTGTGTTGAAGAGCTCCCAAATTCCTTTTTAACTTCTACATAAGATATATCAAGTTATGATGATATTGATTCTGAAAAGCAGAGCCTAGCTTCCGCTAAGCCTCCTCCATTGGATTCAATGAGGTGGAGAGTACATTATCTCACTCTTAATCTCTAATCTTGGACTGACCAAGTTAGGATGCCGAAGATTCTAAGATACAGACATTAGGTACATCCAAGTCCCCATCATGTCTTAGAAGGATGGTGAGCATTTTCAATCACTTCTAAAGTTAAGCATAGGATAGATCAAGGTTAAGATCACAAGGATTCTGTGCATTAGAACCAAGTTCTCTCTGAAAATCCTCCTTAGCGCAGACTAAGTGTCAGGATATATTAGCTCACACTGTACCTCCTTCCTAGGATAGATAAAGTTAGGATGACAGTCATGCCAAGCCTTCTGTGAAGGACTATATTGAGGTAAAGAACATACGAGGTCATCCCTGTCCTCTTCAGTTGATCAGTCAAGGTAGCACAAGATGGATTCTGGAGGACAGACACAAGCTCCCTTCAGTCCTCCTCAGTAGGACAAACAGAGCTTGAGAGCACATGCTTTTACTCCTATTCTTCTTCATAGTACAGATTAAGTTAGGATAACATGGATGGTAAGAGACTGATTGACACTAATTCTCTCTAAGGCTTCCTCATATGTCAGACTAAGTGGCAAGCGCAGTAGGTTGCTTTTAATCTGCTACAGAAAAGAGACCAAGGATAATAGAACTTGGATGTTGAGATAGAGATACCAACTCCCTTCAATTCTCATCATTAAGACAGCAAAAATGAAAAACATAGAAGTTCACTCCTAACATTTTTCACAGAATACATCAATATAGGCTTGCATGCATTTTGTGGGACATAATCTAGCTCCCTTAATGACTCTGCCTTATGACATAGTGATGTTAAGGTCATACTAGGTCATTTGCTACCTGCTCTACAGTTTAGATCAATGTTTGTATGACATGCATTCTTAGAAGGACACTAGCTCTCTCCAAATCTCATCTTTGGGACATGCTAAAGTAGAATGTATTTTAGTTCACTCCTTCTCTCTGCATTAGAACAGAGTCAGCTAATCAAAAGATAAATTCAAAGAGACTGATACAAGCTGCCACCCTGCCTTCTCTCTAAAAGAGATTATTGTGTACAATATACGAGGACACTCTGATCCTTTGTAACAGGACATATCAGTTGATGAGGATGTGGATTCTTCTAAATTTATCTGTAGAACAGATCCAAATTAAGACATTGTAGATACTGAGAGAAAAACATTAGCCTTCTCCAATCTTCCTCTGTAGGACACACTGAGGCAGAAGAAACACTAACTCTATATTAAAGTTTTCAGTAGAACAAATCAAGTTAGGGCGGCATGTTTTCTGAGAGATACCAGCTCTCACTAAACCTCCTGTAGGACAGGCTGAGATGGAGAGCAAACCAGTTCATTCCTATCCCCTGTAATAAAATAAATCAATGTTAGGATGCCAATTCTGAGAGACAGTCACTATCTCTTTCCACACACCCAAAGCAAGACAAACTGAAGTAGTTGAGTACACTAGTTCCTTTCTAGTCATCTGTAGTACAGACCAATAATCAGATGAAATGGATTCTGAGAGACAGACATTAGCTCGAAAGTCCTACTCTGTGGGACACGCTAGAGTGCACAGTATGTTCATACTCTTTTAACCTTATTCGTAGGACAGATCAAAGTTAGGGCAACCTGAATTCGGAGAGAAAGAGAAAAGCTGACTCCATGTATCTTTAGTAATACAGACTGAGGTGGAGAACACAATAGTCCACTCATAACCTCCTCCATGAGAGATGTTAAGTTTCAGGAAAATGGGGATGATGTGGTAAAGTCCCTAGCTCCCTCCAAACCTCCTCTATAAATTATACTGTGGTGGAGAGTGCAGTACTTCAGTCCTGAACTCTGCCATGATAAAGATCAATTTAGAACAAAATGGACTCTGAGAGATAGATCCTAGCTCCTTACAATCCTCCTTTGTGAGACAGAATAAATTTGATAATTCCTCACTCCCTTTCTCCTTGGAATGACATATCAAAGTAAGGATGGCATGCATTTTGAGAGATAGGCACTATCTCCATCCAAGCCCCTCTGTAGAATCGGCTAAGGTAGAGAACACACTAGTTTATTTCTAACCTTATCCATATGATACATCAAGGATCAGACAGCATGGATTCCAAAAGTCAAACATATTTCCCCCCAGGACTCCTCTGTAAGACAGGCTTCAGTATAAACTAAGCTTGTTCACTCCAAACTTTCTCCATATCAAAATTTAATGGGATGGATTCTAGAATAAATTATAAGCTTGATCCATGCCACCTCTTTGGACAGAGAGAGGTGAGAGTGTACTAGCTTATTTCTGAGCTCTCCTGTAGACCAGATCAATATTTAGTTGACAAGGACTGAGAGATTGGACACTCACTCCTCCCAATCCTCCTTCCTAGGAGAGATTGACGTATAGTGCACAATTCATCACTCCTCTAATTAACCATAAAATAAATCCAGTTTAGGACAACATAGAATCTGAGAGACAGACTAGCTTTCTCCAAGCCATTTAGTAGGAGATAATGAGGTATAGTGCGGACTACTTCACACCTAACATCTTCAGTAGAACAGAGCAAAGATAGGATAGCATGGTTTCTAAGAAAATGACAGGAGGTCCCTTCAAGACTCTTCAGTATGAAAAAGGCAGGTGGATTGAACATTTGTTCACTGTTAGTGAACTATAAGAGAGATCAAAGTTAGGACAAAGAAACAAAGTTTCTGGCTGTGAGAAATTACCTCCAAATGTACTCAGTAGGACAGACTTAAGTAGAGAACATATTAACTTACTGCTAATTTCCTCCAAAACATAGAACACAGCAAGAATGACATGAAATCAAAGATAGACACTGCCTACTGCCTGTTAATTCTTTTTGTGACAGATTGAGATGGAAAGCTTGATATGTCACCACCATATTCTTTCTAGAACAGGTCAAGTATGGTGAGATAGCATGCAATTCACTGAAAGACTACACCATAAGATATACTTAGGTAGAGAACACATTAGTTCATTCCAAAACTCCTGCATTGGATCAAGTGAGGAAAAACAGGAACTCCGAGAGACAGAAACTAGCTCCCACCAATCCTCCTGTGAACAGACTGAGTATGCGAGGGTACTAGCTCACTCCTGTCCATGTTTGCAGTACAAATCAAGTTAATATGTCACTGATTCTCAGAGAAAAAGAAACAGTAGCTCCCTGCAAGTCTGCTCTCAAGAACAAATTGTAGTGGAAGATAACACTGGGTTACGTCTATCCTCCTTCACATTTCAGATAAAGTTAGCATCACATGGATTCTGAGAGAAAGACATGAGCTCTTGCCAAGCTTTATCTGTATGACAGAATGAGGTGACAAGCATACTACATCACTCCTAACTTCCAAGGTTGGACAGATCAAGGATAGATAGGGCAGCATGGATTCAAAGACACAAAGAGTAACTCTACCCTGTCTTCCTCAACAGGATATACTGAACTATTTATTGATCACACTAAGTTACTTTCATTCTTATCCATAGGGGAGATCAAGGTTAGGATACCATGGATTCTGAAAGACAGATATTAGCTCTTTCCAAGACTCCTCAGTAGATGAAACTGGGCTAGGAAGCAAACTATTTCTCTCTAAAATTCTGCCATAGAGTAAATGAAGTTACAAAGGTATTGATTCCGAATGATGGTGACTAGCTTCCACCAAGCCCCCTCTACTGGATGTACTGAGGTTAAGGCCACTATACTTGACTTCTACCCACCTCTCCTAGAAGGACCAAGATAGAATCATGAGGATTCTCAGAGACATCTGAGAGCTGCTTTCTATCCTCTTCTGTAGGGAAGACCCAAAGTGCAGAGCAAATAATTCCATTCCTAACCTCATATTTAGGAAAGAAAAAGAAAGGACAAAATGAATTTTAAGCGATAAACAATAGCTTCCTCCATGTCCCATGCAACAGACTGAGGTAGAAAGAACACTCATTAATTTCTATCCTCCTCACTAGGATGGATCAAGGTCAGGACAACATGGATTCTGAGAAACAGATGTTAGCTCCCTATAGCCTCTGCTTAGGATAGACTGTGCAGTACAGTACATAGGGTCACTCCTAAAGTTAACCCAAGGGCATATCCAGGTTAGCATGGCATGAATTCTGAGAGACAGACTCCTAAAGTTAATCCAAAAGCATATTCAGGTTAGCACGCCATGAATTCTGAGAGAGAGGCTTGACTGTCCTTTAAGCTTCTGTCATTGTATAGACTGAGGAGGTGAGCACCATAGTTCACTCTGTGCCTCTTCTACTGGAAGATGTAGTTTGAAATATTAGAAGATGGCAGAAATAAATGATCCCTCCATCTCTTTTATACAAGCTAGACTGGAGTAGATGAAGCTATTTCTTACTTTTATCCTTTTTCTGTAGCAAATAGATTAATGTGATAATAAACTTGAATGTTCAGAGATAGACAGTAACTCCCACCAATCTTTCTCCATAGCAAAGCCTGATGTAATGAACATACTAAATCATTCATAGCCTCCTCCCCAGCACGAGTCAAGCTTAGCACAATATGGATCCTGAGATACAGATACTAGTCACTCTAAGACTCTTCAGGACAGACATATGAGGTTTGAAACCTAGTTTACTTCTAACATTAACTGCAAGACTGATCAAAGAGTTAGGATAGCTATGAGAGAAACTAACTTCCTCAGAGTCTACTGAATAGGACAGAGAAAAGTAGAGAGCACATAATTTTACTTCTAATCTCTTCTACAGGACAGAGCAAAGTTAACACAACATAGATTCTGAGGGACAGTCGTTTGTTGTTGATCTGTCCTATAGAGGATTTGCTGATAGAAATTGTGTGTTCTGTCCCTAAGACCTTTCCACTAGTGAGGCTTGGAGGGAAATAATATCTGTCTCTCATAACCCATATTCTGCATTCCATAAGTATAGATTGAGGTTAGCACAAAATGAATTCTGGGTGACAGATATTAGCACCCTACAAACATCATCTTTATGAAGGAGTGAGGAGTAAAGCACACTATTCAACCCTCAACTTGTTCCATTGGAGTGATAAAAAAGGATGATGTGGATTCTGAGATACAAACATTAACCATCCCCTTTCAAGTATCCTTTGCAGAACAGAAGGAGGAAGAAAATACTTTATTGGTTCCTTTCAAAAATATTACATTTGGCATATCAGGATAGGACAACTTGGATCCTGAGAGATAGTCACTAGATTCTACAAAGCCACCTCCATGTACAGACTAAGGTGGAAAACACATTAGTTTACTCTTTCACCTCCTTTCTTTAACATACAGAATTAGAACTATGTGAAGTCTGAGAGACAGACTTCAGCTTCTTCTAATCTTCTTCATTAGGAAGACAGGAGTGAACAGCACACTAGTCCAACCTTAGTCTCCACTGTTGTATATGTTGGGTGTGGCTACATACATTCTGAGAAATAAGCTCCCTCCAAATGTTTTCCAAGGGATACACTATGATGTAGAGCAGTTTTCATTCTAGCCTTATCTGAAGTATTGATCATGGTTAATAGAACAGGGGTTCTGAGATGCAGACAGAATGGTTCTCTACCAGCATCCTCAGCTGAGCAAGCTGACACTGTGAGTCAGCAATTTCATCCATCACTCGATCCATAGGATACACAAAGGGCATTCTGGGAGAAGAGCAAGGGAGTAAGAGAGTGAGGATGAGAGAGGTAAAGACAAATGTAGAAAGAGAGAGATAACATCTCTCTTCAAGCCCCCTTTTATATGTCAGATTGATCTAGAGAGCACACTCTTTCCCTCCTAACTTTATCCATATGAAAGATGAGTATTAGTAAAACATGGGTTCTGTGAGAAACACACTAATTCATTACAAACTTCTCTTATATGACAGACTGATTTGGAGAACATACTAGTTCATTACTTACTCTATATGACGGGTCAAGGAATATAGAATATGGATTATGAGAGACAGACACTACTACCCTCGAAGCCTCAGCAGTGGAATGGTCTTAGGGACAGAACACACAGCTCCTCTCATTAAATCCTCTACAAGACAGATCAAGTTACAGTTACATAGATTCTGAGAGACAGCTCCAAGCTTCCTACAAGCCTCCTCATTAGGACAATCTGGAATGGAGAACACTCCAATCCATTTCTACATGACCGGTCAAGGAGAACATGACATGAGTTCTCAGCAAAAGGACTAGTCCTTCCTCCCCCACAAATATATCCTTTAGGGCAGGCTGAAATAGAGAGTGCACTAGTGCATTCTCAAATTATCATGGTTAGGACAACATGGATTCTGACAGACAGAACTAGTTTCCTTAAAACCTATAGGCTGAGGCGGAAACTGCATTAGTTCCCTTCTCAACTCTTAGGACATATCAAGTTAAAAATCATAGATTCTGAGAATTCAACACTAGCTTGCACCAAGCCTCCTCAACTATAAGATGGAGGTGGAAAACATACTGGTTTACGGTTTATCTCATTTGCTGAACAGACAGAGGTAGAATGACATGGCTTTTGAGAGACAAACTCAAGTTTGCTCAAACCTTCCTCATTAGGAGAGACTAGAGGGGAGAACACTATAGATCACACACCTCATAACCAACTTCCTCTCTTGTAGAGACCAAGTTTGAACTGCATGCATTCTGAGAAACTGACACTAGGTCCACCCATCTTTTCCATAGGATGTACTGAGTGAAAGGTAGTGCACACTAGGTCACCTCTGTCCTTATCCGTTAGATAGGTCATGGGTATTAAATCTTGGGTTCTGAAAGAGAAGGATTACCTCCCTACAATCCTCTTTAGTAAACTGGACTGGGTTGGAGATCCTCCAACTTCCCTCTTTAACTCCTCCATAGGGCAGATTAAGTTATGATGACATTGATTCTGAGAGTCAGAGCCTAGCTTACTCCAAGCCTCCTCCATTGGATACAGTGACAAGAAGAATACATTATATAACTCCTAACCCCCTATCTGGAACTGACCATGTTCGAGAATTCTAATAGACATTAGTTTCCTTCAATCCTCCATCTGATAGACTGAAACACAGAGCAAATTGACAACATGGATTCTGAGAAACAGACACTAGCTTCCTCTAAGGCTCATTCATACAGCAGTCTGAGTTGGAGAGCACACTCATTCGCTACTCTCCTCCTGTGTAGGACAGATCAAGGTTAGGGCAATGTTGACAGAAGTTTCTGTCCTGCCCGGTCCCACAGCTATTCAGTCCCAAAGAAACACACAGAGGCCTACATTAATTATAAAATGTTTGACCAATTATCTCAGCCTTCTTATTAACTAACTTTTATATCTTAAATTATCCCATAATTCTAGTCTGTGTTAGCCACGTGGCTTGGTACTTTTTATCAGTGAGGCATTCTCATATTGCTTCCTCTGCATCTGGGTGACAACTGCAGACTGAGCCTTTCCTCTTCCCAGAATTCTATCTTGTCACCTTGCATATACTTCCTACCTGACTACTGGTCAATCAGAATTTTATGAAACCAATACAAGTGACAAATCTTTATAGGTTACAAGACCATTGTCCCACAGTTGAACAATATGGATTCTCAGAGACAGACAGTATCTCCCTTAAACCCTACTCTGAACAATAGCTGGAGAACATGTTAGTTCTTTTCTGAACTCCTCCACAGGACGTATCAAGTCAGAAAAATGGGATTTTGAGACTCCATCCCTGGTTTCCTCTTGTCAGCCTTATTTGGGTAGACTAGACTGGAGAACAATACCAATTTATTCCTAACATTTCCTTAGCTTGAAAGACAACAAAACAGCATGAATTATGGATTCTGAGAGACAGTTGCTAGCTTCCTCCAATCTTCAATCTTAGGATAGGCTGGACTGGATAGCACACTACTTTACTCCTCATATCCTTTGTTGTACAGACTGTGTTTGAACTGCATTCACTGTGAGAGACAATATTAGCTCCCTTCATCTCTTTTCCATAGGATGTACTTAGGTATAAAGAACTGTGTAAATTCTATTTTTAGCTGTAGGATAGATCACAGATTTAAAAAAAAAAACAACTGCATTTGAGAGACACACACTAAATCCATCATAGTCTCCCCAGTAGAACAGAACGAGGATGGATATACAAGTTCATCCTAACTATAGGACAGATTGAGGTTAAAACAACATAGATTATGAGTGAGAGGAGGGAAGAAAGGCAAAGAAAGGCAGAGAAGGAGAAAGTGATATAGGTAGAAAGGTAGAGGGAGAGAAAGAGAGAAGAAGAAGAAAAAAAGAAGAAGAAGAAGAAGAAGAGGAAGAGAGAGAGAGAGAGAGAGAGAGAGAGAGAGACTAGCTCCTCCCAAGAACCTTTCACATATATAACTTATCTGAAAGGCATATTAGTTCATTTCTAATATTTTTCATGAGACAGATGAAGGTTATCAAAACACTGATTCTGTGAGACAGGCCCTACTTCCCTAAAAACCCCTTCTGTAGGACAGACTTATATGCAGGACATCCTAGAACATTCGTAACTTTATCTGTATGAAAAACCTATGGAGACACAAATCCCTCCCTTGTCTTCTTCCCACCCAAACTCCCCCTCTTCCATGCACCCACCATTGATGCCCAAACTTTTGGAGACCCAAATCCCTCCCTTTTCTTCTTCCCACCCAAACTCCCCCTCTTCCATGCACCCACCATTGATGCCCAAACTTTGGAGACCCAAATCCCTCCCTTGTCATCTACCCACCCAAACTCCCTCTCTTCCATGCACCCACAATTGATGCCCAAACCTTTGGAGACACAAATCCCTCCCTTGACTTCTACCCACCCAAACTCCCTCATTTTTCACACACTCACCATTACTGCCCCAAACCTTTGGAGACCCAAATCCCTTCCTTGTCTTCTTCCCACCCAAACTCCCACTCTTCCATGCACCCATCATTGATGCCCAAACATTTGGAGACCCAAATCCCTCCCTTGTCTTCTACCAACCCAAACTCCCCCTCTTCCATGCACCCACTATGACTGTTCCTAACCTAGTGAAGAACAAATCTCTCCGTTGCCATTCACCCACCCATCTTCCCTCTCTTCTCCTATAACCATCATTTTTCCTTCCCTTTCCTGGTTTCACCTTTAGTCACTGTAAAAGACACATAGCTTTTCAACTAAATTGAATTTATTTTCAATTTAAGAAATTTATACCAATGCAATTTTCTTTGTCATATTTGGGCATTCCCTGTCTTCATGATAGCCATCTTATTGGATCTCCCCCTCATCGGCTGCTGCGACCACGCTTGCTTCTCCAGTAGTGTGCACCTCGGCTTCCTTTTCAGGCTCTTTCTCCATAGGTTCAGGCATTGCAGTAACAGCTTTCACTTTGATTTTCTTCCGTTCGAGGGCAGCTGCCTCTTCGGCCTCCCCCTTCCTCTTGTTCTTCTTCTTCCTGTGTTTGCTTTTCTTGTGTGCCTGGAATGGCAAGAGGTGAACACAAGAATTAGTTAATAGAGGGAGAAGTCAGGAGAGGCATGTGAAGGACACTTTGTCGGAAGAGGTGAGAATTGATAAGGGATTTATGCCAGGAAGGAGAGAGGTAGTGACTTTAGGTAAGAGTAAATGAGTAGAGGAGGGAGCTGCAGTAGGGTTTGTCAACTCACCTTTCCGCACGACATGTAAGGTGGATACTGCTTTAGAGCTGCCTTTGTCTTCATCATAAGGACTGGCCCATTCGCTGCCATCGGAACATCACTACAGGATGTTGGGAGGTCCATGTCGGACAGTGATTCCTTAGATTCCTTTGCTAGACTCTCCATCACCAAGTCGCATGAGCGCGTGTTGTTTCTCCCTCGAGGGGCTGTGAACAACTTGCAGGGTAGGGAAGGCCACACCCTCAGACCTGAGTCATCATCAAGGTCTCGACCAATAGTAGGTGAGCTTGTGCTCTGACATCACAAAGCCTGGTTCTGACCCACAAGAATGCCTGGGGAAGGAAGGAACAAATAGTGGACTGTACCACTCCTGACACTTTGATGATAGGGGGAAGATATTGAGAAGGCAAAGAGAGTTTGGGTTTAGATGGAGACTTTGTTTAATAACTCTAAGGCAAATTTTCCACCTCAACCTTTTTTTACATATCTACCTTTGTTGTGGTAGAACACATGACAGATCATTTGCTTCTCCAAATTCTTCAACAATACCATCCCTGTCAATGGTTTAGTCCAAAATGTCCGCCTCAATCTTTGGCTAGTATCTTGAATGTCTTCCCTAAAATCATTCCCAAATAACATTCCTACTCCATGGCTTAGCCTGTTGACCGTACACACACACAGTCACACACACTCACACACACACACACACACACACACACACACGCGCGAATACTTCCATCTCCACATTCCTCTGTACCTAATGAATATACGCAAACCAGTGTCCATATCTTGTCTGGCTGTGTAGCAACAAATCATGGCCTCCAGGCTTCCACCTTATCCCAAGTCAGGTGACGCAGCCTAGCCTCAATATCTCTTTTAATGTGGTGAGCATACAGCCTCCTTTTATATACTCACTCACCTAAGGAGGCTTTCTACAACCAACATAAGCCCAGTCCATAACCAGGGTTCTCCTATCTTCTGGTGTCTAGCCTATTGAGAATATCACACAGTATTAGACACTTGATTTTTAACATTCTGTTATGTATAACCTGGAAACCACAAGAAATGTTCAATCTTGGTCTGGACTCCTTGCCTTATAGTAGTGAATTTTAGGCTTCAACATGTTGCAGCCTATTTAGAACATTTTTCCTATATTATAGAGAACATCTGGGCTACAGCCAGATATAATCCTATTTAGATAAACCAACAGGGGTCTTAGAGTTGCCCATACCTCTTCACACCATACCCAGACTTCCTATGTCCCCCTCCAGGATTTATCCAGGTGAAGATATCCATACTCTGTAATTGGTTTTCCATATTCAGTGGAATTTATCCTAGATTGAATAGTCCCTGTCCCATCAAAGAATGGACCCTTGCACTCTGCAGTAGTGATTTGTGGCATGTTTTAGGGACACAAATCTCAAAACACAGCATGATCCCACCAGCTACTACTATTCTGTAGCCAACACTGAGAGTTCCCCAACACTTATCATACCTGTACTGGCTAATGGAATAACCCCACTCCTTATGAAAAGTTATCGTGTCCTCCTAAAGTTCGAACCTAGTGAATATTTCCTGTTCCAAATACTGTTTTTCCACATCCCTCCAAACATAGCTCATATTGATGTGGGATTCCCTTTTGTATATCTATGTATCATTATGATCCATACCAGTAAGGCTCTCACTGGTAGCTGCTGGTTTTCTCCTTCAGCAGCTACATGGCATCTCCCTGACTCTGCCTACTTTCTCTCTATATCTCTGTTCAGATTTCCTGCCTGGCTATATTCTACTAATCGATTGCCCAAAGCATCTTCTTGAATAACCAATGGTAATAAAACATATTCATAGCATATAGGATTCCTAGTCCCATCAAATCCTCCTGTGCTGTAGACAACATATACATTCCCACTGAGACAACCCCAACCTCATCAAACCACAGGATCTCTGGCTGACTACATAATATCACAGCATGCCAAGACTGTCCAAATCCTTCTACAATGCCAAGAGAAGTAAGTGCACCTTTCGAGCAGATAATTCTTTTCCTACTCCAGTAGAGTCCAGACCTGATGAAACATCCAGTGAGAACTCTAAAAGAGCTGTTTTCTCACACTTACAGTGACTTTTAGCTGTTTGCTGAGTTCCAAACCCTAGGCTCCATCTTAGTCCTACCGTGCTTTGATAGATAGTTCTAAGCTTCTGCTGGCACTTTCCCTCCAACTGGCCTTGTCCTAGCACATTCTTTTGTGCTGTATCCAGCATCTACATTCCCAACAGTAACCATCCTACCTGAATCCATCTGCAGGATGATTCCGATGCCTAAACCACTTCATTATATAACCAGACATCCCACAACCACCAGGACCCAACTTTAGCCAATTGAGTAACCCACTACACACAAGTGAATATTTGATTTTCCACATGCTGTCTGACTTACAGCTGCCTCATGTGCCTTGCATTTGCAAATTTTAGGCCTGTGAAGGTTTTCAAAGCCTTCAGCCAAGACTAGGTCCAGCAACTCCTTCTTTGGTACAGTCAACAGTTAGGCTCCCCTGAATTTAACACACCTACACCCATGCATGAAATAGTTGCCCTGCTTTCACAACTCCATTTCCAATCCAGACTTTCCATATCTTCCCCAAAGACCAAGCCCAGAATATTTCCCCTACCAGATAGCGTTTCCCCATATGCCAACAAACAGATCATAAGTCACTACAAGTGTCCAAGTCTAGTTTTTGCCACTGATATTCTTGCATGTTGTAGTAATGCTCACAGGATTCAACAGAGTTCCAAATGTGAGGGCCGAATCCCAGCATCTACTCCTGTCCTCCAACCAACATACATTGTCCTACAAGGACCTGCGCTGCTTGAATCTACATATAGTACTCATTTTGCTAACTATCTTACCCGAATCCAAATTCTGTATTCCTGAGTCCTCCACCATGGTATGGCCTGGTAAGTACTCACTCCCTCACAACTAGATATTTCATATTCTATCTCTATCTGGATCTAGCCTCTTTCCCAAAGTCATTATACAAATTTAGTTTGATCACCTAAGTAGCAATATCTAGGCTTCTATAATTTCGGAAATCCCATGTCTTGGCCTTCCACGTGTGCGATTGCCGACATACATGCAGCAGACAAGTTGCTACCTTCACCCACCCACAGTACCCTCTGTGTTACCTGCAGCACCCTACTCTACCACATTCCTAATGTTCTCCTCCAGGAACTGGCTTCTTATTTAAGCCACCAACCAATACTTGTTTTCCATATCCATCTGCATCTAGCTTGAGTTTAACAGCCAGCACCCCTGCATAATCTGGCTGTTTGCCTCTTGAGTCAAGGGTCTTCTAGGGAGTATGGTCCCAAATAACTCAGCTCAGACTATTCTCAGGAATCCTCCTTTTCTGTCGTGAACATCTAGGCTTTGCTAGCACTTACCCTGCACTAATACATCCACGGGACACTTTAGGTACAGTATAGAGCATTATTCCTTATTCAGATTTTCTATGTCTTCCCAGGTTTTAACTTGTTTAGTTTAGTTACCCACTCAGTACTTTGTACATAGAGGGCTTGATCTACCCAAGTTGCAACAACCAGTGTCCTGGTCTTCTCCAGCTGCCTCTATAGCAATCTCCGGCATTCTTAGACCCATCAACTTTTTTTGTGCTGTTGACAGCATCTAGATTCCCACAAAGACTATCAGTCTCTCATAGAACCAGAGGAGTTGTGGCTGCCCTACATGACCATTCTATCCCCAGACTATCAGAATACTCCTCCATCGTCTAGATTTCAGAGCACTGCTCTGCATCCTATCATTGTTTTTCTAATACAGTGGAGTCCAGACTGGATGGAACATCCAGTGTCATCCCTAGATTTCAATAGTAGTGACTTCTAGCTGTTGGTAGGGTTCCAAATCCTTTGTTCCATCTTAGTCCCACCATGGTCTCTTAGGCTGAATGCAACATATAGTGTCCTGCATGAATCTCCTGAAACAACACTTACACACAGGACACTCTAGGCTACCTATACAACACAACTTAATACCCAGATTTCCCAGAATACCCATGTACTCCCCAGAGTCAAGCCTGTAGACTAACACCAAATGTACTCATCATACATGATTTTCTACAACTTGCTGAATTGATCACAGTACTCTAGCCTACATAGACAAACTATAACACATAATAGGTGCCTCTAGGATTCGGTAGGGTGTAAAATCTCACACCCCAGCACAGCCCTCCATCTATTCATGTGCTATAGTTAACATTTAGTTTTTCTACAATAGTTGTCCTATCTATGGCCACAGGACTAGATGTTCACTATACCATGGCACTCTATACACAAACTTCCCATCCACTCCCCAGAGTCTAGTTACTGAAACTCCAAACACAACCCAATATTTCTGTTTTCATGTCATGCAAAACATATATCCCATGCTGCATGCAGTTTGGCACAGATGTCTGGACACCTAGCCTTGCTCTAATGACCCCTAGAATTCAACAAGGTCCCCATTCCTTGGCCCTAGCCTATGCCAAGCATTTTGTCCTTGGCTGTAGCCTACATCTATGCTCCCATAGGGATGTACCCTAGCCCTGTCTACCCACATCTACTTTCAGAAAGCCTTGTGACACATAAAATACACCAATAAATACACAGACTTCCTGTGGTCTCCTCCTGGGTGAGCCTGGTGTTTACATCCCTATCTGACATTTTATTTTCTGGCGTAACTAGAATGGTCGAACATCCAGTGACCATGACTAGTGTTTCTATGAGTTCCTTGTACTTGATGGCTCTAGGCTTCTGCAGACTCTGGTTCCTCCAACTGACCTTGTCCTAGCCTATTCCTTTGTGCTATATCCAACTTCCATACTCTCAACTTGAACCATTCTACCTTCATTCAATCACAAGTGACATTTAAATGATTAAGCCACCTATCTTTGTCCCTAGACATCCCACATGCTCGGCCTCCAGGGTTTAGCCTAGTGAGTAATAACCAACACAAACATGAATACTTGTTTTTCCACATGCAGCCTGACCTACTAGAAACACACTTGCCTTCCATTTGTGAGCTTTAGGCATCTACAGGATTGAATGTGTGCAGACAAGCTTAGGCCCTACAACTTCTACTATGCTTTAGTGAACAGCTAGGCTCCCTCTGCACTCAACGTTCTTGCACACATGCCCAGACTCTCCATATCCTCCTATAAAGTCGATAGAGGTATGCACCCTTCTGCAAAGATAATTGTTTTCCCAAACTAGTGGAGTCCAGACAATCTAGTGGCATCCCTAGAATAGTGCTTGTTCTCCCTCGCAATGACTTACTTATATCTACCTATCTGTCTATCTATCTATCTATTTTTAATCTGAGGGAAGGCTTCTCTATGTAACTTTGAAGTCTATGTGTGCACTAGCTCTGTAGACCAGGTTGGCTTCACACTTACAGAGATCCTCCTGCCTCTGCCTCCCAAGTGCTATGATTAAAGTCATGCACCACCACCACCCATCCTTGTAGTGACTTCTAACTTTTGTCAATGTCCGAAATCCTTTGCTTCAGACTAGTACTACCATGTTCTTCTTTGCTATAGGTAAGATCTTGGTTCCTGCATGAAGTTCCTGTTACAACACTTAGCCACAGAACACTGTGTGCTGCCTATACAACCCAACTCTGTACTCAGATTCCCCATGACCACTCCAGAGTCAGGCCTGTTAATTATCCCTAACATACTCATCATAAATGTTCTTGCACATCCTGCTGAATCTATACCAGTACCCCAGCCTAGACAAACAACTTATACTTCAGAGCAGAGGCCTTCAGGCTTCATCATGGTCCCAAATCTCATACACCCCCAATTTCAGTGCTATAAGGAACAATTAGAGTGCCACTAGTACTTGCCCTATCCACAGGCACAGGACTAGATGTTGACTATACTACCCCTCTCTATACACAAACTTTCTGTGTTCTCTTCCAGGGCCTAGTCTATTGGATATTCCACATACATCCCAATATTTCTGTTTTCATATCCTGTAGCGTGTAAATCATGAGCCTTAGGCAGTGCCACCATAGTAGCCTGAAATCTTTGCCTTGCAGTAATGATCTCTAACTTCAACAAAGTCCTAAATCCTAGTTCCCAGTTTAGTCCCAGTATTTCATCCTTTGCTCTAGCCTACATGGTGTGCTCCTGGGAGGATCATCAGTCATCGTACCAAACTAAGAATATTGCATACTATATTAATGAACAACCTAGAAAGATATGTCCATGAATGCAATAGTGGTACAAACTTTCTGGGAATAATCAGCTCCTTAAGAGTGAATTTAAGGTCTACTCTACAGAAAGCAACACATGCCTGCTGCTGTAAGCTTTGTCGAGAACACATGGTTATGGAGTTCCAAGGCCCCAGTATTGAACCTCATACTATTATTTTGTTAAATGAATGAAGTATCAAGCTTCACTCTACATTCATACCTCGATAACTACAGATTAGTGCAGTTCTCAGACCTCCTCAGAGACCTTGGTGCAGTAGATTATGTTTAAAAAAGACATTCAAAACTGGTCATCCTGGAAAAAAAATGAGAGTATGTGCAATGGGATATTTGTAGCCCTCTCTTCAAGACTCAGGTACCATTGCAGGGAGCATTTAAAAAGATTTTATGAGTCTGAGGCTGCAGATGCCAAGAGTGAAATTGTGATCTCAAGACATGACAGAGTCATTGCTCTCACAAATACAGAGCCGTTGTGATTGCATGCAAAGGCCTGTGTAAGATGAGGCCAGGTCATATTCCAGTATGCTTGGTGACTAAGCACTCAAATATATGCCAGTATGGTTTCCATCCACATTAACTCTCACACTTCTCTAGAAGACACCAACTGTCAGGAGTTTGCCATTTAGACTCCGGAGCCCTCCTACAGTGCATCTTTGACTATGGGGGATGGCCCAGAAGTCTGTACCTCTAACTGACAAACTACTGACAGTTGCTGGCTTCTAGAGAAATGTGACAGTTAATGAAAGGGAATGAAAAACAGGCTCTCATGTACTTGAATACTTACTTAGTTACCAAGAAGTGCAACTGTTTGGGAAATTAGGAGGTGTGACCATGCTGGAATGCATATAGCCTTTGTGGATAATATATGTCACTGAGGGTGGGTTTTGAGGTTTACATTCCCACATCAGGCCTCGTCTCTCTCTCTCTCTCTACCTACTACTGATGAATCAGTTGGTATGGACTCAACAACAGGCCCAGTGCCGTGTTTGCCTGAATCCTGACATGATGATCATGAATTAATTTCCTAAAATTATAGGCAAGCATCCAATTAACTAGAGATAAAGAGATCCAGAGACCCTTTCAAGTCTCTTGCATCTTGAAGTCCTGAACTGAGATTAGAGTTTAGCTAGAGGGACAGGGTATTGACATATAAGCAGTTGTGGTCAGGAGGTGGCATCTACCCTCCCTTAGCTCACCCATCATTGTCTAATTGTTAGTCTTATCTGACAAGGTGGTTTGATAGTAGGAATTGTGTGAAATCTCTTTAAGGAGACAAGGTTTTCCTTTGGGTAGAGAACATTGCTTTACCTGGCATGAGATTTCTGTAGAAATACTCATTACGTTGAAGTCAATGATTTGACTGTTCTGATAGATCAAGCTACACAGTTGTCTCATTAGTATATCCTCATTTCTGCTAGGCCTGTTATGTAAGCAGCCCATTCTAAAAGCCCTATTAAAACACAAATTTTTTATAAAGGATAACCATGGGTAAACCTGTCACTTCAAATTACCATTCCTTTCACTGAGATGTGATCAGTAGATTTGAGTTTTTGGGTGATTATTGCTCCTGGGGAGATTTCCTTACTTACATTGGATGGTGAGGTATAAAACCAACATTCAAAAAAAGTTGCCAAACAGGAAACATAACAGCTATTTGTGGGGATAACTGTCACTCACACACTTCACCTCAGATAGGTTGAGACATTCATACTGTGAAGTTTTGCCCGGATCTTGCAAAATACATGGATGGTGGAGCACAGTCTTCTTCATCGGTATCTATGAGATTAGATAAATGTAGCAATTTGGATTCAATGCTCCATAATTACCTCTATGAGTCTTACAGTGCATGTGTGGTATGACCCTCAAATCTGTGGGAACCAAAGTCCCTTCTTTGTCATATGCTAACCCAATTTTTCTTCTTTTTATATATCAAACCATATTCCTTTTCTGGCCTCTATCCCTATAGTATACAAAATGTCAGATTTTCCATCTTCAACACCAAAGAGTCTTCTGTGTCATATACCCACCTAAATCAATTTTCTAGGCCTCAACTTGAAATTTGAGTTCAAGGTGTGGTTCATACAATACACGCAATCAAATCCATCTTTATCGTAAATTCATGAAAATTGTTTATCTGCCATCAAACTTTGTAAAACCATAATCTCTCTCATATCATATACCAACCCAATCTCTCTCTCTCTCTCTCTCTCTCTCTCTCTCTCTCTCTCTCTCTCTCTCCCCACTGTTGCTGCCTTCATCCTTATGAGACCACATCCCTCCTTTGTCATCTGCCTATCCACACTACCTCTCTTGCCATATAGCCAATATTTCTTCCCTAAAACCTTATCAGACACAAATCTCTCCCTTTCATTCAACCAAGTGAACTCCCTCTCTCGCCATGTACCCACTATTTCTGGACCCATCCTTCCAAGACACTCATTCCTCCTTAGCCATACACCAAACCTAATACTCTCTCTTATAATGTTTCCACCATTTCTTCCCCCAAACGTTGTGATGGCCCAATCTGCCCCATGTCATGTACTCACCCAAACTCCCTCGCTAGCCATATATCCACCATGTCTGCCCCCATCCTGCTGTGACCCAAATCCTTCTCTTGCCATATGCCCACTGAAAATTCTTCTATTTTCATGTAACCACACAATTTCCTGTCTTGTGATGTAACCAACATTTCTTCCCCCAAACATGTCAGACCCAAATATATCCATGTTTATAAGCCCAACAAAACCCCCTCTCTTGACATATACCCACCAAAACTCTGTTTCATGAAATATACCAATTATTTCTGCCCCAAACCTTAAGAGAACCAAACACCCCCTGGTCATACAGCTACCCAAACTCCTCTCTGGGCATATACCCATCATTTTGCCACCGGCTTTGTGAGACCCTAATCTCTCCATTGTCGTATGCCCATCCAAAGTATTTCTCTTGCTACATACTCACCATTGCTGCCCCTAAAGTGTATAAGACCCAAATCCCTCCCTTGTCATTTACCCAGCATACTCCCTCTGTTCCTATATATCCACCATTTCTGACCCCATCTTTCTGATACCCTAATCCCACCCTTCATATAATAACCCAAACTCCTCTCTTAACAGATACTCATGATTTCTGCCACCTGAGTATTTGAGAATCACATCCTTCCCTTGTCATGTACCCACCCAAATATCTCTTATCATTTACCCATCATTACACTCCCCAAAGTATATGAGATCCAACTCCCTTCCCTGGCATTACCCACCCATATTCCCACTCTTTCAAAGCTCTCACCATTACTGCCCCAAAATTTTGGAGTCACAAATCCCTCCCTTGTCTTATACCCACACAAAATCCCCCTCTTCAAGGCACCCACCATTGATGCCCAAACTTTTGGAGACACAAATCCCTCCCTTTTTTCCTACCCACCCAAACTCCCTCTCTTCCATGCACCCACAATTGATGCCCAAACCTTTGGAGACCCAAATCCCTCCCGTGTCTTCTACCCACCCAAACTCCCTCTCTTTCCATGCACTCACCATTACTGCTCCAAACATATGGAAACCCAAATCCCTCCCTTGTCTTCTTCCCACCCAAACTCCCCCTCTTCCATGCACCCACCATTGTTTCACAAACCTTTGGAGACCCAAATCCCTCCCGTGTCTTCTACCCACCCAAACTCCCTCTCTTTCCATGCACTCACCATTACTGCTCCAAACATATGGAAACCCAAATCCCTCCCTTGTCTTCTTCCCACCCAAACTCCCCCTCTTCCATGCACCCACCATTGTTTCACAAACCTTTGGAGACCCAAATCCCAACCTTGTCTTCTTCCCACCCGAACTCCCCTTCTTCCATGCACCCACCATTGTTGCCCAAACCTTTGGAGACCCAAATCCCACCCTTGTCTTCTTCCAACCCAAACATCCCCACTTTCATGCACCCACCATTGATGCCCAAACCTTTGGAGACCCAAATCCCTCCCTTGTCTTCTACCCACCCATGCTCCCTTTCTTTTCATGCACTCACCATTACTGCCCCAAAATCCCCCTCGTCCAGGCACCCACCAATGTTGCCCAAACGTTTGGAGACAAAAATCCCTCCCTTGTATTCTTCCCACCCAAACTCCCCCTCTTCCATGCACCCATCATTGATGCCCAAACCTTTAAAAACACAAAGCCCTGCCTTGTCTCCTACACACCCAAACTCCCTTTCTTCCATGCACCCACAAGTGATGCCCAAACCTTTGGAGACACAAATCCCTCCCTTGTCTTCTACCAACCCAAGTTCCCTTTCTTTTCATGCACTCACCATTACTGCCCAAATCCTTTGGAGACACAAATCCCTTCCTTGTCTTCTATCCACCCTAACTCCCCCTCCTCCATGCACCCACCATTGATGACCAATTCTTTGGAGACCCAAATCCCTCCCTTGTCATCTTCCCACCCAAACTCCCTTTCTTTTCATGCCCTCACCATTACTGCCCCAAAACTTTGGAGACCCAAATCCCTCCCTTGTCTTCTTCCCACCCAAACTCCCCGTCTTCCATGCACCCACCATTGATGCCCAAACCTTTGGAGACACAAATCCCTCCCTTGTCTCCTACCCACCAAAACTCCCTCTCTTTCCATGCTCTCACCGTTAAAGCCACAAAATTTTGGAGACCCTAATCCCTCCCTTGTCTTCTTCCCACACAAACTCGCCTCTTTTATGCACCCAGAATTAATGCCCAAACCTTTGTAGACCCAAATCCCTCCCTTGTCTTCTACCAACCCAAACTCCCCCTCTTTCCATGAACCCACTATGACTGTTCCAAACCTAGTGAAGAACAAATCTCTCCATTGCCATTCACCCACCCATCTTCCCTCTCTTCTCCTATAACCATCATTTTTCCTTCCCTTTCCTGGTTTCGCCTATAGTCACTGTAAAAGACACATAGCTTTTCAACTAAATTGAATTTATTTTCAATTTAAGAAATTTATACCAATGCAATTTTCTTTGTCATATTTGGGCATTCCCCGTCTTCATGATAGCCATCTTATTGGATCTCCCCCTCATCGGCTGCTGCGACCACGCTTGCTTCTCCAGTAGTGTGCACCTCGGCTTCCTTTTCAGGCTCCTCCTCCTTAGGTTCAGGCATTGCAGTAACAGCTTTCACTTTGATTTTCTTCCGTTCGAGGGCAGCTGCCTCTTCGGCCTCCCTCTTTCTCTTGTTCCTCTTCTTTGAGGAGTGCTTCCGGTGTTTGCTTTTCTTGTGTGCCTGGAATGGCAAGAGGTGAACACAAGAATTAGTTAATAGAGGGAGAAGTCAGGAGAGGCATGTGAAGGACACTTTGTCGGAAGAGGTGAGAATTGATAAGGGATTTATGCCAGGAAGGAGAGAGGTAGTGACTTTAGGTAAGAGTAAATGAGTAGAGGAGGGAGCTGCAGTAGGGTTCGTCAACTCACCTTTCCGCACGACATGTAAGGTGGATACTGCTTTAGAGCTGCCTTTGTCTTCACCATAAGGACTGGCCCGTTCGCTGCCATTGGAACATCACTACTGGATGTTGGGAGGTCCATGTCGGACAGTGATTCCTTAGGTTCCTTTGCTGGACTCTCCATCACCAAGTCGCGTGAGCGCGTGTTGTTTCTCCCTCGAGGGGCTGTGAACAACTGGCAGAGTAGGGAAGGCCACACCCTCAGACCTGAGTCATCATCAAGGTCTCGACCAATAGTAGGTGAGCTTGTGCTCTGACATCACAAAGCCTGGTTCTGACCCACAAGAATGCCTGGGGAAGGAAGGAACAAATAGTGGACTGTACCACTCCTGACACTTTGATGATAGGGGGAAGATATTGAGAAGGCAAAGAGAGTTTGGGTTTAGATGGAGACTTTGTTTAATAACTCTAAGGCAAATTTTCCACCTCAACCTTTTTTACATATCTACCTTTGTTGTGGTAGAACACATGACAGATCATTTGCTTCTCCAAATTCTTCAACAATGCTATCCCTGTCAATGGTTTAGTCCAAAATGTCCGCCTCAATCTTTGGCTAGTATCTTGAATGTCTTCCCTAAAATCATTCCCAAATAATATTCCTACTCCATGGCTTAGCCTGTTGACCGTACACACACACACACTCACACACACATACACACACACACACACACACACACACACACGAATACTTGAATCTCCACATTCCTCTGTACCTAATGAATATACACAAACCAGTGTCCATATCTTGTCTGGCTGTGTAGCAACAAATCATGGCCTCCAGGCTTCCACCTTATCCCAAGTCAGGTGACCCAGCCTAGCCTCAATATCTCTTTTACTGTGGTGAGCATACAGCCTCCTTTAATATACTCACTCACCTAAGGAGGCTTTCTACAACCAACATAAGCCCAGTCCATAACCAGGGTTCTCCTATCTTCTGGTGTCTAGCCTATTGAGAATATCACACAGTATTAGACACTTGATTTTTAACATTCTGTTATGTATAACCTGGAAACCATAAGAAATGTTCAATCTTGGTCTGGACTCCTTGCCTTATAGTAGTGAATTTTAGGCTTCAACATGTTGCAGCCTATTTAGAACATTTTTCCTATATTATAGAGAACATCTGGGCTACAGCCAGATATAATCCTATTTAGATAAACCAACAGGGGTCTTAGAGTTGCCCATACCTCTTCACACCATACCCAGACTTCCTATGTCCCCCTCCAGGATTTATCCAGGTGAAGATATCCATACTCTGTAATTGGTTTTCCATATTCAGTGGAATTTATCCTAGATTGAATAGTCCCTGTCCCATCAAAGAATGGGCCCTTGCACTCTGCAGTAGTGATTTTTGGCATGTTTTAGGGACACAAATCTCAAAACACAGCATGATCCCACCAGCTACTACTATTCTGTAGCCAACACTGAGAGTTCCCCAACACTTATCATACCTGTACTGGCTAATGGAATAACCCCACTCCTTATGAAAAGTTATCGTGTCCTCCTAAAGTTCGAACCTAGTGAATATTTCCTGTTCCAAATACTGTTTTTCCACATCCCTCCAAACATAGCTCATATTGATGTGGGATTCCCTTTTGTATATCTATGTATCATTATGATCCATTCCAGTAAGGCTCTCGCTGGTAGCTGCTGGTTTTCTCCTTCAGCAGCTACATGGCATCTCCCTGACTCTGCCTACTTTCTCTCTATATCTCTGTTCAGATTTCCTGCCTGGCTATATTCTACTAATCGATTGCCCAAAGCATCTTCTTGAATAACCAATGGTAATAAAACATATTCATAGCATATAGGATTCCTAGTCCCATCAAATCCTCCTGTGCTGTAGACAACATATACATTCCCACTGAGACAACCCCAACCTCATCAAACCACAGGATCTCTGGCTGACTACATAATATCACAGCATGCCAAGACTGTCCAAATCCTTCTACAATGCCAAGAGAAGTAAGTGCACCTTTCGAGCAGATAATTCTTTTCCTACTCCAGTAGAGTCCAGACCTGATGAAACATCCAGTGAGAACTCTAAAAGAGCTGTTTTCTCACACTTACAGTGACTTTTAGCTGTTTGCTGAGTTCCAAACCCTAGGCTCCATCTTAGTCCTACCGTGCTTTGATAGATAGTTCTAAGCTTCTGCTGGCACTTTCCCTCCAACTGGCCTTGTCCTAGCACATTCTTTTGTGCTGTATCCAGCATCTACATTCCCAACAGTAACCATCCTACCTGAATCCATCTGCAGGATGATTCCGATGCCTAAACCACTTCATTATATAACCAGACATCCCACAACCACCAGGACCCAACTTTAGCCAATTGAGTAACCCACTACACACAAATGAATATTTGATTTTCCACTTGCTGTCTGACTTACAGCTGCCTCATGTGCCTTGCATTTGCAAATTTTAGGCCTGTGAAGGTTTTCAAAGCCTTCAGCCAAGACTAGGTCCAGCAACTCCTTCTTTGGTATAGTCAACAGTTAGGCTCCCCTGAATTTAACACACCTACACCCATGTATGAAATAGTTGCCCTGCTTTCACAACTCCATTACCAATCCAGACTTTCCATATCTTCCCCAAAGACCAAGCCCAGAATATTTCCCTTACCAGATAGCGTTTCCCCATATGCCAACAAACAGATCATAAGTCACTACAAGTGTCCAAGTCTAGTTTTTGCCACTGATATTCTTGCATGTTGTAGTAATGCTCACAGGATTCAACAGAGTTCCAAATGCGAGGGCCGAATCCCAGCATCTAGTCCTGTCCTCCAACCAACATACATTGTCCTACAAGGACCTGCGCTGCGTGAATCTACATATAGTACTCATTTTGCTAACTATCTTACCCGAATCCAAATTCTGTATTCCTGAGTCCTCCACCATGGTATGGCCTGGTAAGTACTCACTCCCTCACAACCAGATATTTCATATTCTATCTCTACCTGGATCTAGCCTCTTTCCCAAAGTCATTATACAAATTTAGTTTGATCACCTAAGTAGCAATATCTAGGCTTCTATAATTTCGGAAATCCCATATCTTGGCCTTCCACATGTGCGATTGCCCACATACATGCAGCAGACAAGTTGCTACTTTCACCCACCCACAGTACCCTCTGTGTTACCTGCAGCACCCTACTCCACCACATTCCTAATGTTCTCCTCCAGGAACTGGCTTCTTATATATGCCACCAACCAATACTTGTTTTCCATATCCATCTGCATCTAGCTTGAGTTTAACAGCCAGCACCCCTGCATAATCTGGCTGTTTGCCTCTTGATTCAAGGGTCTTCTCGGGAGTATGGTCCCAAATAACTCAGCTCAGACTATTCTCAGGAATCCTCCTTTTCTGTCGTGAACATCTAGGCTTTGCTAGCACTTACCCTGCACTAATACATCCACGGGACACTTTAGGTACAATATAGAACATTATTCCTTATTCAGATTTTCTATGTCTTCCCAGGTTTTAACTTGTTTAGTTTAGTTACCCACTCAGTACTTTGTACATAGAGGGCTTGATCTACCCAAGAAGCAACAACCAGTGTCCTTGTCTTCTCCAGCTGCCTCCATAGCAATCTCCGGCATTCTTAGACCCATCAACTTTTTCTGTGCTGTTGACAGCATCTAGATTCCCACAAAGACTATCAATCTCTCATAAAACCAGAGGAGTTGTGGCTGCCCTACATGACCATTCTATACCCAGACTATCAGAATACTCCTCCATCGTCTAGATTTCAGAGCACTGCTCTGCATCCTATCATTGTTTTTCTAATCCAGTGGAGTCCAGACTGGATGGAACATCCAGTGTCATCCCTAGATTTCAATAGTAGTGACTTCTAGCTGTTGGTAGGGTTCCAAATCCTTTGTTCCATCTTAGTCCCACCATGGTCTCTTAGGCTGAATGCAACATATAGTGTCCTGCATGAATCTCCTGTAACAACACTTACACACAGGACACTCTAGGCTACCTATACAACACAACTTAATACCCAGATTACCCAGAATACCCATGTACTCCCCAGAGTCAAGCCTGTAGACTAACACCAAATGTACTCATCATACATGATTTTCTACAACTTGCTGAATTGATCACAGTACTTTAGCCTACATAGACAACCTATAACACATAACAGGTGCCTCTAGGATTCAGTAGGGTGTTAAATCTCGCACCCCAGCACAGCCCCTCCATCTATTCATGTGCTATAGTTAACATTTAGTTTTTCTACAATAGTTGTCCTATCTATGGCCACAGGACTAGATGTTCACTATACCATGGCACTCTATACACAAACTTCCCATCCACTCCCCAGAGTCTAGTTCCTGAAACTCCAAACACAACCCAATATTTCTGTTTTCATGTCATGCAAAACATAAATCCCATGCTGCATGCAGTTTGGCACAGATGTCTGGACTCCTAGCCTTGCTGTAATGACCCCTAGAATTCAACAAGGTCCCCATTCCTTGGCCCTAGCCTATGCCAAGCATTTTGTCCTTGGCTGTAGCCTACATCTATGCTCCCATAGGGATGTACCCTAGCCCTGTCTACCCACATCTACTTTCAGAAAGCCTTGTGACACATAAAATACACCAATAAATACACAGACTTCCTGTGGTCTCCTCCTGGGTGAGCCTGGTGTTTACATCCCTATCTGACATTTTATTTTCTGGCGTAACTAGAATGGTCGAACATCCAGTGACCATGACTAGTGTGGCTATGAGTTCCTTGTACTTGATGGCTCTAGGCTTCTGCAGACTCTGGTTCCTCCAACTGACCTTGTCCTAGCCTATTCCTTTGTGCTATATCCAACTTCCATACTCTCAACTTGAACCATTCTACCTTCATTCAATCACAAGTGACATTTAAATGATTAAGCCACCTATCTTTGTCCCTAGACATCCCACATGCTCGGCCTCCAGGGTTTAGCCTAGTGAGTAATAACCAACACAAACATGAATACTTGTTTTTCCACATGCAGCCTGACCTACTAGAACCACATTTGCCTTCCATTTGCGAGCTTTAGGCATCTACAGGTTTGAATGTGAGCAGACAAGCTTAGGCCCAGCAACTTCTACTATGCTTTAGTGAACAGCTAGGCTCCCTCTGCACGAAACGTTCGTGCACACATGCCCAGACTGTCCATATCCTCCTACAAAGACTATAGAGGTATGCACCCTTCTGCAGAGATAATTGTTTTCCCAAACTAGTGGAGTCCAGACCATCTACTGGCATCCCTAGAAGAGTGCTTGTTCTCCCTCGCAATGACTTACTTATATCTACCTATCTGTCTATCTATCTATCTATTTTTAATTCGAGAGAAGGCTTCTCTACGTAACTTTGAAGTCTATTTTTGCACTAGCTCTGTAGACCAGGTTGGCTTCACACTCACAGAGATCCTCCTGCCTCTGCCTCCCAAGTGCTATGATTAAAGTCATGCACCACCACCACCCATCCTTGTAGTGACTTCTAACTTTTGTCAATGTCCGAAATCCTTTGCTTCATGTTCTTCTTTGCTATAGGTAAGATCTTGGTTCCTGCATGAAGTTCCTGTTACAACACTTAGCCACAGAACACTGTGTGCTGCCTATACAACCCAACTCTGTACTCAGATTCCCCATGACCTCTCCAGAGTCAGGCCTGTTAATTATCCCTAATATACTCATCATAAATGTTTTTGCACTTCCTGCTGAATCTATACCAGTACCCCAGCCTAGACAAACAACTTATACTTCAGAGCAGAGGCCTTCAGGCTTCATCATGGTCCCAAATCTCATACACCCCCAATTTCAGTGCTATAAGGAACAATTAGAGTGCCACTAGTACTTGCCCTATCCACAGGCCCAGGACTAGATGTTGACTATACTACCCCTCTCTATACACAAACTTTCTGTGTTCTCTTCCAGGGCCTAGTCTATTGGATATTCCACATACATCCCAATATTTCTGTTTTCATATCCTGTAGCGTGTAAATCATGAGCCTTAGGCAGTGCCACCATAGTAGCCTGAAATCTTTGCTTGCAGTAATGATCTCTAACTTCAACAAAGTCCTAAATCCTAGTTCCCAGTTTAGTCCCAGTATTTCATCCTTTGCTCTAGCCTACATGGTGTGCTCCTGGGAGGATCATCAGTCGTCGTACCAAACTAAGAATATTGCATACTTTATTAATGAACAACCTAGAAAGATATGTCCATGAATGCAATAGTGGTACAAACTTTCTGGGAATAATCAGCTCCTTAAGAGTGAATTTAAGGTCTACTCTATAGAAAGCAACACATGCCTGCTGCTGTAAGCTTTGTCGAGAACATATGGTTATGGAGATCCAAGGCCCCAGTATTGAACCTCATACTATTATTTTGTTAAATGAATGAAGTATCAAGCTTCACTCTACATTCATACCTCGATAACTACAGATTAGTGCAGTTCTCAGACCTCCTCAGAGACCTTGGTGTAGTAGATTATGTTTAAAAAAGACATTCACAACTGGTCATCCTGGAAAAAAAATGAGAGTATGTGCAATGGGATATTTGTAGCCCTCTCTTCAAGACTCAGGTACCATTGCAGGGAGCATTTAAAAAGATTTTATGAGTCTGAGGCTGCAGATGCCAAGAGTGAAATTGTGATCTCAAGACATGACAGAGTCATTGCTCTCACAAATACAGAGCCATCGTGATTGCATGCAAAAGCCTGTGTAAGATGAGGCCAGGTCATATTCCAGTATGCTTGGTGACTAAGCACTCAAATATATGCCAGTATGGTTTCCATCCACATTAACTCTCACACTTCTCTAGAAGCCACCAACTGTCAGGAGTTTGCCAGTTAGACTCTCGAGCCCTCCTACAGTGCATCTTTGACTATGGGGGATGGCTCAGAAGTCTGTACCTCTAACTGACAAACTACTGACAGTTGGTGGCTTCTAGAGAAATGTGACAGTTAATGAAAGGGAATGAAAAACAGGCTCTCATGTACTTGAATACTTACTTAGTTACCAAGAAGTGCAACTGTTTGGGAAATTAGGAGGTGTGACCATGCTGGAATGCATATAGCCTTTGTGGATAATATATGTCACTGAGGGTGGGTTTTGAGGTTTACATTCCCACATCAGGCCTCGTCTCTCTCTCTCTCTCTCTACCTACTACTGATGAATCAGTTGGTATGGACTCAACAACAGGCCCAGTGCCGTGTTTGCCTGAATCCTGACATGATGACCATGAATTAATTTCCTAAAATTGTAGGCAAGCATCCAATTAACTAGTGATAAAGAGATCCAGAGACCCTTTAAAGTCTCTTGCATCTTGAAGTCCTGAACTGAGATTAGAGTTTAGCTAGAGGGACAGGGTATTGACATATAAGCAGTTGTGGTCAGGAGGTGGCATCTACCCTCCCTTAGCTCACCCATCATTGTCTAATTGTTAGTCTTATCTGACAAGGTGGTTTGATAGTAGGAATTGTGTGAAATCTCTTTAAGAAGACAAGGTTTTCCTTTGGGTAGAGAACATTGCTTTACCTGGCATGAGATTTCTGTAGAAATACTCATTACGTTGACGTCAATGATTTGACTGTTCTGATAGATCAAGCTACACAATTGTCTCATTAGTATATCCTCATTTCTGCTAGGCGTGTTATGTAAGCAGCCCATTCTAAAAGCCCTATTAAAACACAAATTTTTTATAAAGCATAAACAAGGGTAAACCTGTCACTTCAAATTACCATTCCTTTCACTGAGATGTGATCAGTAGATTTGAGTTTGCTGTTTGATTATTGCTCCTGGGGAGATTTCCTTACTTACATTGGATGGTGAGGTATAAAACCAACATTCAAAAAAAAGTTGCCAAACAGGAAACATAACAGCTATTTGTGGGGATAACTGTCACTCACACACTTCACCTCAGATAGGTTGAGACATTCATACTGTGAAGTTTTGCCCGGATCTTGCAAAATACATGGATGGTGGAGCACAGTCTACTTCATCCGTATCTATGAGATTAGATAAATGTAGCAATTTGGATTCAATGCTCCATAATTACCTCTATGAGTCTTACAGTGCATGTGTGGTATGACCCTCAAATCTGTGGGAACCAAAGTCCCTTCTTTGTCATATGCTAACCCAAATTTTCTTCTTTTTATATATCAAACCATATTCCTTTTCTGGCCTCTATCCCTATAGTATACAAAATGTCAGATTTTCCATCTTCAACACCAAAGAGTCTTCTGTGTCATATACCAACCTAAATCAATTTTCTAGGCCTCAACTTGAAATTTGAGTTCAAGGTGTGGTTCATACAATACACGCAATCAAATCCATCTTTATCGTAAATTCATGAAAATTGTTTATCTGCCATCAAACTTTGAAAAACCATAATCTCTCCCATATCATATACCAACCCAATCTCTCTCTCTCTCTCTCTCTCTCTCTCTCTCTCTCTCTCTCTCCCCACTGTTGCTGCCTTCATCCTTATGAGACCACATCCCTCCTTTGTCATCTGCCTATCCACACTACCTCTCTTGCCATATAGCCAATATTTCTTCCCTAAAACCTTATCAGACACAAATCTCTCCCTTTCATTCAACCAAGTGAACTCCCTCTCTCGCCATGTACCCACTATTTCTGGACCCATACTTCCAAGACACTCATTCCTCCTTAGCCATACACCAAACCTAATACTCTCTCTTATAATGTTTCCACCATTTCTTCCCCCAAAAGTTGTGAGGGCCCAATCTTCCCCATGTCATGTACTCACCCAAACTCCCTCGCTAGCCATATATCCACCATGTCTGCCCCCATCCTGCTGTGACCCAAATCCTTCTCTTGCCATATGCCCACTGAAAATTCTTCTATTTTCATGTAACCACACAATTTCCTGTTGTGATGTAACCACCATTTCTTCCCCCAAACATGTCAGACCCAAATATATCCATGTTTATAAGCCCAACAAAACCCCCTCTCTTGACATATACCCACCCAAACTCTGTTTCATGAAATATACCAATTATTTCTGCCTCAAACCTTAAGAGAACCAAACACCCCCTGGTCATACAGCTACCCAAACTCCTCTCTGGGCATATACCCATCATTTTGCCACCGGCATTGTGAGACCCTAATCTCTCCATAGTCGTATGCCCATCCAAAGTATTTCTCTTGCTACATACTCACCATTGCTGCCCCTAAAGTGTATAAGACCCAAATCCCTCCCTTGTCATTTACCCAGCATACTCCCTCTGTTGCTATATATCCAAAATTTCTGACCCCATCTTTCTGAGACCCTAATGCCACCCTTCAAATAATAACCCAAACTCCTCTCTTAACAGATACTCATGATTTCTGCCACCTGAGTATTTGAGAATCAAATCCTTCCCTTGTCATGTACCCACCCAAATGTCTCTTATCATTTACCCATCATTACACTCTCCAAAGTATATGAGATCCAACTCCCTTCCCTGGCATTACCCACCCATATTCCCACGCTTTCCAAGCTCTCACCATTACTGCCCCAAAATTTTGGAGACACAAACCCCTCCCTTGTCTTCTACAAACACAAAATCCCCCTCTTCAAGGCACCCACCATTGATGCCCAAACTTTTGGAGACACAAATCCCTCCCTTTTTTCCTACCCACACAAACTCCCTCTCTTCCATGCACCCACAATTGATGCCCAAACCTTTGGAGACCAAAATCCCTCCCTTGTCTTCTTCCCCCCAAACTCCCCCTCTTCCATGCACCCACCATTGTTTCCCAAACCTTTGGAGACCCAAATCCCAACCTTGTCTTCTTCCCACCCGAACTCCCCCTCTTCCATGCACCCACCATTGTTGCCCAAACCTTTGGAGACCCAAATCCCACCCTTGTCTTCTTGCAACCCAAACATCCCCACTTTCATGCACCAACCATTGATGCCCAAACCTTTGGAGACCCAAATCCCTCCCTTGTCTTCTACCCACCCATGCTCCCTTTCTTTTCATGCACTCACCATTACTGCCCCAAAATCCCCCTCATCCAGGCACCCACCAATGGTGCCCAAACGTTTGGAGACAAAAATCCCTCCCTTGTCTTCTTCCCACCCAAACTCCCCGTCTTCCATGCACCCACCATTGATGCCCAAACCTTTAAAAACACAAATCCCTCCCTTGTCTCCTACACACCCAAACTCCCTTTCTTCCATGCACCCACAAGTGATGCCCAAACCTTTGGAGACACAAATCCCTCCCTTGTCTTCTACCAACCCAAGTTCCCTTTCTATTCATGCACTCACCATTACTGCCCAAATCCTTTGGAGACACAAATCCCTTCCTTGTCTTCTATCCACCCTAACTCCCCCTCTTCCATGCACCCACCATTGATGACCAATTCTTTGGAGACCCAAATCCCTCCCTTGTCATCTTCCCACCCAAACTCCCTTTCTTTTCATGCCCTCACCATTACTGCCCCAAAACTTTGGAGACCCAAATCCCTCCCTTGTCTTCTTCCCACCCAAACTCCCCGTCTTCCATGCACCCACCATTGATGCCCAAACCTTTGGAGACACAAATCCCTCCCTTGTCTCCTACCCACCAAAACTCCCTCTCTTTCCATGCTCTCACCGTTAAAGCCACAAAACTTTGGAGACCCAAATCCCTCCCTTGTCTTCTTCCCACCCAAACTCCCCGTCTTCCATGCACCCACCATTGATGCCCAAACCTTTGGAGACACAAATCCCTCCCTTGTCTCCTACCCACCAAAACTCCCTCTCTTTCCATGCTCTCACCGTTAAAGCCACAAAATGTTGGAGACCCTAATCCCTCCCTTGTCTTCTTCCCACACAAACTCGCCTCTTTATGCACCCAGAATTAATGCCCAAACCTTTGTAGACCCAAATCCCTCCCTTGTCTTCTACCAACCCAAACTCCCCCTCTTTCCATGAACCCACTATGACTGTCCCAAACCTAGTGAAGAACAAATCTCTCCATTGCCATTCACCCACCCATCTTCCCTCCCTTCTCCTATAACCATCATTTTTCCTTCCCTTTCCTGGTTTCGCCTTTAGTCACTGTAAAAGACACATAGCTTTTCAACTAAATTGAATTTATTTTCAATTTAAGAAATTTATACCAATGCAATTTTCTTTGTCATATTTGGGCATTCCCCGTCTTCATGATAGCCATCTTATTGGCTCTCCCCCTCATCGGCTGCTGCGACCACGCTTGCTTCTCCAGTAGTGTGCACCTCGGCTTCCTTTTCAGGCTCTTCCTCCTTAGGTTCAGGCATTGCAGTAACAGCTTTCACTTTGATTTTCTTCCGTTCGAGGGCAGCTGCCTCTTTGGCCTCCCTCTTTCTCTTGTTCCTCTTCTTTGAGGAGTGCTTCCGGTGTTTGCTTTTCTTGTGTGCCTGGAATGGCAAGAGGTGAACACAAGAATTAGTTAATAGAGGGAGAAGTCAGGAGAGGCATGTGAAGGACACTTTGTCGGAAGAGGTGAGAATTGATAAGGGATTTATGCCAGGAAGGAGAGAGGTAGTGACTTTAGGTAAGAGTAAATGAGTAGAGGAGGGAGCTCCAGTAGGGTTCGTCAACTCACCTTTCCGCACGACATGTAAGGTGGATACTGCTTTAGAGCTGCCTTTGTCTTCACCATAAGGACTGGCCCGTTCGCTGCCATCGGAACATCACTACTGGATGTTGGGAGGTCCATGTCGGACAGTGATTCCTTAGGTTCCTTTGCTAGACTCTCCATCACCAAGTCGCGTGAGCGCGTGTTGTTTCTCCCTCGAGGGGCTGTGAACAACTGGCAGAGTAGGGAAGGCCACACCCTCAGACCTGAGTCATCATCAAGGTCTCGACCAATAGTAGGTGAGCTTGTGCTCTGACATCACAAAGCCTGGTTCTGACCCACAAGAATGCCTGGGGAAGGAAGGAACAAATAGTGGACTGTACCACTCCTGACACTTTGATGATAGGGGAAAGATATTGAGAAGGCAAAGAGAGTTTGGGTTTAGATGGAGACTTTGTTTAATAATTCTAAGGCAAATTTTCCACCTCAACCTTTTTTACATATCTACCTTTGTTGTGGTAGAACACATGACAGATCATTTGCTTCTCCAAATTCTTCAACAATACTATCCCTGTCAATGGTTTAGTCCAAAATGTCCGCCTCAATCTTTGGCTAGTATCTTGAATGTCTTCCCTAAAATCATTCCCAAATAACATTCCTACTCCATGGCTTAGCCTGTTGACCATACACACACACACTCACACACACATACACACACACACACACACACACACACACGAATACTTGCATCTCCACATTCCTCTGTACCTAATGAATATACGCAAACCAGTGTCCCTATCTTGTCTGGCTGTGTAGCAACAAATCATGGCCTCCAGGCTTCCACCTTATCCCAAGTCAGGTGACCCATCCTAGCCTCAATATCTCTTTTACTGTGGTGAGCATACAGCCTCCTTTAATATACTCACTCACCTAAGGAGGCTTTCTACAACCAACATAAGCCCAGTCCATAACCAGGGTTCACCTATCTTCTGGTGTCTAGCCTATTGAGAATATCCCACAGTATTAGACACTTGATTTTTAACATTCTGTTATGTATAACCTGGAAACCATAAGAAATGTTCAATCTTGGTCTGGACTCCTTGCCTTATAGTAGTGAATTTTAGGCTTCAACATGTTGCAGCCTATTTAGAACATTTTTCCTATATTATAGAGAACATCTGGGCTACAGCCAGATATAATCCTATTTAGATAAACCAACAGGGGTCTTAGAGTTGCCCATACCTCTTCACACCATACCCAGACTTCCTATGTCCCCCTCCAGGATTTATCCAGGTGAAGATATCCATACTCTGTAATTGGTTTTCCATATTCAGTGGAATTTATCCTAGATTGAATAGTCCCTGTCCCATCAAAGAATGGACCCTTGCACTCTGCAGTAGTGATTTGTGGCATGTTTTAGGGACACAAATCTCAAAACACAGCATGATCCCACCAGCTACTACTATTCTGTAGCCAACACTGAGAGTTCCCCAACACTTATCATACCTGTACTGGCTAATGGAATAACCCCACTCCTTATGAAAAGTTATCGTGTCCTCCTAAAGTTCGAACCTAGTGAATATTTCCTGTTCCAAATACTGTTTTTCCACATCCCTCCAAACATAGCTCATATTGATGTGGGATTCCCTTTTGTATATCTATGTATCATTATGATCCATTCCAGTAAGGCTCTCACTGGTAGCTGCTGGTTTTCTCCTTCAGCAGCTACATGGCATCTCCCTGACTCTGCCTACTTTCTCTCTATATCTCTGTTCAGATTTCCTGCCTGGCTATATTCTACTAATCGATTGCCCAAAGCATCTTCTTGAATAACCAATGGTAATAAAACATATTCATAGCATATAGGATTCCTAGTCCCATCAAATCCTCCTGTGCTGTAGACAACATATACATTCCCACTGAGACAACCCCAACCTCATCAAACCACAGGATCTCTGGCTGACTACATAATATCACAGCATGCCAAGACTGTCCAAATCCTTCTACAATGCCAAGAGAAGTAAGTGCACCTTTCGAGCAGATAATTCTTTTCCTACTCCAGTAGAGTCCAGACCTGATGAAACATCCAGTGAGAACTCTAAAAGAGCTGTTTTCTCACACTTATAGTGACTTTTAGCTGTTGCTGAGTTCCAAACCCTAGGCTCCATCTTAGTCCTACCGTGCTTTGATAGATAGTTCTAAGCTTCTGCTGGCACTTTCCCTCGAAATGGCCTTGTCCTAGCACATTCTTTTGTGCTGTATCCAGCATCTATATTCCCAACAGTAACCATCCTACCTGAATCCATCTGCAGGATGATTCCGATGCCTAAACCACTTCATTATATAACCAGACATCCCACAACCACCAGGACCCAACTTTAGCCAATTGAGTAACCCACTACACACAAGTGAATATTTGATTTTCCACATGCTGTCTGACTTACAGCTGCCTCATCTGCCTTGCATTTGCAAATTTTAGGCCTGTGAAGGTTTTCAAAGCCTTCAGCCAAGACTAGGTCCAGCAACTCCTTCTTTGGTATAGTCAACAGTTAGGCTACCCTAATTTAACACACCTACACCCATGCATGAAATAGTTGCCCTGCTTTCACAACTCCATTTCCAATCCAGACTTTCCATATCTTCCCTAAAGATCAAGTCCAGAAAATTTCCCCTACCAGATAGCGTTTCCCCATATGCCAACAAACAGATCATAAGTCACTACAAGTGTCCAAGTCTAGATTTGCCAATGATATTCTTGCATGTTGTAGTAATGCTCACAGGATTCAACAGAGTTCCAAATGTGAGGGCCGAATCCCAGCATCTACTCCTGTCCTCCAACCAACATACATTGTCCTACAAGGACCTGCGCTGCTTGAATCTACATATAGTACTCATTTTGCTATCTTACCCGAATCCAAATTCTGTATTCCTGAGTCCTTCACCATGGTATGGCCTGCTAAGTACTCACTCCCTCACAACCAGATATTTCATATTCTATCTCTACCTGGATCTAGCCTCTTTCCCAAAGTCATTATACAAATTTAGTTTGATCACCTAAGTAGCAATATCTAGGCTTCTATAATTTCGGAAATCCCATATCTTGGCCTTCCACGTGTGCGATTGCCGACATACATGCAGCAGACAAGTTGCTACCTTCACCCACCCACAGTACCCTCTCTGTTACCTGCAGCACCCTACTCCACCACATTCCTAATGTTCTCCTCCAGGAACTGGCTTCTTATATATGCCACCAACCAATACTTGTTTTCCATATCCATCTGCATCTACCTTGAGTTTAACAGCCAGCACCCCTGCATAATCTGGCTGTTTGCCTCTTGATTCAAGGGTCTTCTCGGGAGTATGGTCCCAAATAACTCAGCTCAGACTATTCTCAGGAATCCTCCTTTTCTGTCGTGAACATCTAGGCTTTGCTAGCACTTACCCTGCACTAGTACATCCACGGGACACTTTAGGTACAATATAGAACATTATTCCTTATTCAGATTTTCTATGTCTTCCCAGGTTTTAACTTGTTTAGTTTAGTTACCCACTGAGTACTTTGTTCATAGAGGGCTTGATCTACCCAAGTTGCAACAACCAGTGTCCTTGTCTTCTCCAGCTGCCTCCATAGCAATCTCCGGCATTCTTAGACCCATCAACTTTTTCTGTGCTGTTGACAGCATCTAGATTCCCACAAAGACTATCAGTCTCTCATAGAACCAGAGGAGTTGTGGCTGCCCTACATGACCATTCTATCCCCAGACTATCAGAATACTCCTCCATCGTCTTGATTTCAGAGCACTGCTCTGCATCCTATCATTGTTTTTCTAATCCAGTGGAGTCCAGACTGGATGGAACATCCAGTGTCATCCCTAGATTTCAATAGTAGTGACTTCTAGCTGTTGGTAGGGTTCCAAATCCTTTGTTCCATCTTAGTCCCACCATGGTCTCTTAGGCTGAATGCAACATATAGTGTCCTGCATGAATCTCCTGTAACAACACTTACACACAGGACACTCTAGGCTACCTATACAACACAACTTAATACCCAGATTTCCCAGAATACCCATGTCCTCCCCAGAGTCAAGCCTGTAGACTAACACCAAATGTACTCATCATACATGATTTTCTACAACTTGCTGAATTGATCACAGTACTTTAGCCTACATAGACAACCTATAACACATAACAGGTGCCTCTAGGATTCAGTAGGGTGTAAAATCTCACACCCCAGCACAGCCCTCCATCTATTCATGTGCTATAGTTAACATTTAGTATTTCTACAATAGTTGTCCTATCTATGGCCACAGGACTAGATGTTCACTATACCATGGCACTCTATACACAAACTTCCCATCCACTCCCCAGAGTCTAGTTACTGAAACTCCGAACACAACACAATATTTCTGTTTTCATGTCATGCAAAACATAAATCCCATGCTGCATGCAGTTTGGCACAGATGTCTGGACTCCTAGCCTTGCTGTAATGACCCCTAGAATTCAACAAGGTCCCCATTCCTTGGCCCTAGCCTATGCCAAGCATTTTGTCCTTGGCTGTAGCCTACATCTATGCTCCCATAGGGATGTACCCTAGCCCTGTCTACCCACTTCTACTTTCAGAAAGCCTTGTGACACATAAAATACACCAATAAATACACAGACTTCCTGTGGTCTCCTCCTGGGTGAGCCTGGTGTTTACATCCCTATCTGACATTTTATTTTCTGGCGTAACTAGAATGGTCGAACATCCAGTGACCATGACTAGTGTGGCTATGAGTTCCTTGTACTTGATGGCTCTAGGCTTCTGCAGACTCTGGTTCCTCCAACTGACCTTGTCCTAGCCTATTCCTTTGTGCTATATCCAACTTCCATACTCTCAACTTGAACCATTCTACCTTCATTCAATCACAAGTGACATTTAAATGATTAAGCCACCTATCTTTGTCCCTAGACATCCCACATGCTCGGCCTCCAGGGTTTAGCCTAGTGAGTAATAACCAACACAAACATGAATACGTGTTTTTCCACATGCAGCCTGACCTACTAGAACCACATTTGCCTTCCATTTGCGAGCTTTAGGCATCTACAGGTTTGAATGTGTGCAGACAAGCTTAGGCCCAGCAACTTCTACTATGCTTTAGTGAACAGCTAGGCTCCCTCTGCACTAAACGTTCTTGCACACATGCCCAGACTGTCCATATCCTCCTACAAAGACTATAGAGGTATGCACCCTTCTGCAGAGATAATTGTTTTCCCAAACTAGTGGAGTCCAGACAATCTAGTGGCATCCCTAGAATAGTGCTTGTTCTCCCTCTCAATGACTTACTTATATCTACCTATCTGTCTATCTATCTATCTATCTATCTATCTATTTTTAATTCGAGAGAAGGCTTCTCTACGTAACTTTGAAGTCTATTTTTGCACTAGCTCTGTAGACCAGGTTGGCTTCACACTCACAGAGATCCTCCTGCCTCTGCCTCCCAAGTGCTATGATTAAAGTCATGCACCACCACCACCCATCCTTGTAGTGACTTCTAACTTTTGTCAATGTCCGAAATCCTTTGCTTCATGTTCTTCTTTGCTATAGGTAAGATCTTGGTTCCTGCATGAAGTTCCTGTTACAACACTTAGCCACAGAACACTGTGTGCTGCCTATACAACCCAACTCTGTACTCAGATTCCCCATGACCTCTCCAGAGTCAGGCCTATTAATTATCCCTAACATACTCATCATAAATGTTTTTGCACATGCTGCTGAATCTATACCAGTACCCCAGCCTAGACAAACAACTTATACTTCAGAGCAGAGGCCTTCAGGCTTCATCATGGTCCCAAATCTCATACACCCCCAATTTCAGTGCTATAAGGAACAATTAGAGTGCCACTAGTACTTGCCCTATCCACAGGCACAGGACTAGATGTTGACTATACTACCCCTCTCTATACACAAACTTTCTGTGTTCTCTTCCAGGGCCTAGTCTATTGGATATTCCACATACATCCCAATATTTCTGTTTTCATATCCTGTAGCGTGTAAATCATGAGCCTTAGGCAGTGCCACCTTAGTAGCCTGAAATCTTTGCCTTGCGGTAATGATCTCTAACTTCATCAAAGTCCTAAATCCTAGTTCCCAGTTTAGTCCCAGTATTTCATCCTTTGCTCTAGCCTACATGGTGTGCTCCTGGGAGGATCATCAGTCGTCGTACCAAACTAAGAATATTGCATACTATATTAATGAACAACCTAGAAAGATATGTCCATGAATGCAATAGTGGTACAAACTTTCTGGGAATAATCAGCTCCTTAAGAGTGAATTTAAGGTCTACTCTATAGAAAGCAACACATGCCTGCTGCTGTAAGCTTTGTGGAGAACACATGGTTATGGAGATCCAAGGCCCCAGTATTGAACCTCATACTATTATTTTGTTAAATGAATGAAGTATCAAGCTTCACTCTACATTCATACCTCGATAACTACAGATTAGTGCAGTTCTCAGACCTCCTCAGAGACCTTGGTGCAGTAGATTATGTTTAAAAAAGACATTCACAACTGGTCATCCTGGAAAAAAAATGAGAGTATGTGCAATGGGATATTTGTAGCCCTCTCTTCAAGACTCAGGTACCATTGCAGGGAGCATTTAAAAAGATTTTATGAGTCTGAGGCTGCAGATGCCAAGAGTGAAATTGTGATCTCAAGACATGACAGAGTCATTGCTCTCACAAATACAGAGCCGTTGTGATTGCATGCAAAGGCCTGTGTAAGATGAGGCCAGGTCATATTCCAGTATGCTTGGTGACTAAGCACTCAAATATATGCCAGTATGGTTTCCATCCACATTAACTCTCACACTTCTCTAGAAGCCACCAACTGTCAGGAGTTTGCCAGTTAGACTCTCGAGCCCTCCTACAGTGCATCTTTGACTATGGGGGATGGCTCAGAAGTCTGTACCTCTAACTGACAAACTACTGACAGTTGGTGGCTTCTAGAGAAATGTGACAGTTAATGAAAGGGAATGAAAAACAGGCTCTCATGTACTTGAATACTTACTTAGTTACCAAGAAGTGCAACTGTTTGGGAAATTAGGATGTGTGACCATGCTGGAATGCATATAGCCTTTGTGGATAATATATGTCACTGAGGGTGGGTTTTGAGGTTTACATTCCCACATCAGGCCTCGTCTCTCTCTCTCTCTACCTACTACTGATGAATCAGTTGGTATGGACTCAACAACAGGCCCAGTTCCCTGTTTGCCTGAATCCTGACATGATGACCATGAATTAATTTCCTAAAATTATAGGCAAGCATCCAATTAACTAGTGATAAAGAGATCCAGAGACCCTTTCAAGTCTCTTGCATCTTGAAGTCCTGAACTGAGATTAGAGTTTAGCTAGAGGGACAGGGTATTAACATATAAGCAGTTGTGGTCAGGAGGTGGCATCTACCCTCCCTTAGCTCACCCATCATTGTCTAATTGTTAGTCTTATCTGGCAAGGTGGTTTGATAGTAGGAAATGTGTGAAATCTCTTTAAGAAGACAAGGTTTTCCTTTGGGTAGAGAACATTGCTTTACATGGCATGAGATTTCTGTAGAAATACTCATTACGTTGACGTCAATGATTTGACTGTTCTGATAGATCAAGCTACACAATTGTCTCATTAGTATATCCTCATTTCTGCTAGGCCTGTTATGTAAGCAGCCCATTCTAAAAGCCCTATTAAAACACAAATTTTTTATAAAGGATAACCAAGGGTAAACCTGTCACTTCAAATTACCATTCCTTTCACTGAGATGTGATCAGTAGATTTGAGTTTGCTGGGTGATTATTGCTCCTGGGGAGATTTCCTTACTTACATTGGATGGTGAGGTATAAAACCAACATTCAAAAAAAGTTGCCAAACAGGAAACATAACAGCTATTTGTGGGGATAACTGTCACTCACACACTTCACCTCAGATAGGTTGAGACATTCATACTGTGAAGTTTTCCCCGGATCTTGCAAAATACATGGATGGTGGAGCACAGTTTTCTTCATCGGTATCTATGAGATTAGATAAATGTAGCAATTTGGATTCAATGCTCCATAATTACCTCTATGAGTCTTACAGTGCATGTGTGGTATGACCCTCAAATCTGTGGGAACCAAAGTCCCTTCTTTGTCATATGCTAACCCAAATTTTCTTCTTTTTATATATCAAACCATATTCCTTTTCTGGCCTCTATCCCTATAGTATACAAAATGTCAGATTTTCCATCTTCAACACCAAAGAGTCTTCTGTGTCATATACCCACCTAAATCAATTTTCTAGGCCTCAACTTGAAATTTGAGTTCAAGGTGTGGTTCATACAATACACGCAATCAAATCCATCTTAATCGTAAATTCATGAAAATTGTTTATCTGCCATCAAACTTTGAAAAACCATAATCTCTCCCATATCATATACCAACCCAATCTCTCTCTCTCTCTCTCTCTCTCTCTCTCTCTCTCTCTCTCTCTCCCCACTGTTGCTGCCTTCATCCTTATGAGACCACATCCCTCCTTTGTCATCTGCCTATCCACACTACCTCTCTTGCCATATAGCCAATATTTCTTCCCTAAAACCTTATCAGACACAAATCTCTCCCTTTCATTCAACCAAGTGAACTCCCTCTCTCGCCATGTACCCACTATTTCTGGACCCATCCTTCCAAGACACTCATTCCTCCTTAGCCATACACCAAACCTAATACTCTCTCTTATAATGTTTCCACCATTTCTTCCCCCAAAAGTTGTGAGGGCCCAATCTTCCCCATGTCATGTACTCACCCAAACTCCCTCGCTAGCCATATATCCACCATGTCTGCCCCCATCCTGCTGTGACCCAAATCCTTCTCTTGCCATATGCCCACTGAAAATTCTTCTATTTTCATGTAACCACACAATTTCCTGTTGTGATGTAACCACCATTTCTTCCCCCAAACATGTCAGACCCAAATATATCCATGTTTATAAGCCCAACAAAACCCCCTCTCTTGACATATACCCACCCAAACTCTGTTTCATGAAATATACCAATTATTTCTGCCTCAAACCTTAAGAGAACCAAACACCCCCTGGTCATACAGCTACCCAAACTCCTCTCTGGGCATATACCCATCATTTTGCCACCGGCATTGTGAGACCCTAATCTCTCCATAGTCGTATGCCCATCCAAAGTATTTCTCTTGCTACATACTCACCATTGCTGCCCCTAAAGTGTATAAGACCCAAATCCCTCCCTCGTCATTTACCCAGCATACTCCCTCTGTTGCTATATATCCAAAATTTCTGACCCCATCTTTCTGAGACCCTAATGCCACCCTTCAAATAATAACCCAAACTCCTCTCTTAACAGATACTCATGATTTCTGCCACCTGAGTATTTGAGAATCAAATCCTTCCCTTGTCATGTACCCACCCAAAGGTCTCTTATCATTTACCCATCATTACACTCTCCAAAGTATATGAGATCCAACTCCCTTCCCTGGCATTACCCACCCATATTCCCACGCTTTCCAAGCTCTCACCATTACTGCCCCAAAATTTTGGAGACACAAACCCCTCCCTTGTCTTCTACAAACACAAAATCCCCCTCTTCAAGGCACCCACCATTGATGCCCAAACTTTTGGAGACACAAATCCCTCCCTTTTTTCCTACCCACCCAAACTCCCTCTCTTCCATGCACCCACAATTGATGCCCAAACCTTTGGAGACCCAAATCCCTCCCTTGTCTTCTACCCACCCAAACTCCCTCCCTTTCCATGCACTCACCATTACTGCTCCAAACATATGGAAACCCAAATCCCTCACTTGTCTTCTTCCCACCCGAACTCCCCCTCTTCCATGCACCCACCATTGTTGCCCAAACCTTTGGAGACCCAAATCCCACCCTTGTCTTCTTCCAACCCAAACATCCCCACTTTCATGCACCCACCATTGATGCCCAAACCTTTGGAGACCCAAATCCCTCCCTTGTCTTCTAGCCACCCATGCTCCCTTTCTTTTCATGCACTCACCATTACTGCCCCAAAATCCCCCTCATCCAGGCAGCCACCAATGTTGCCCAAACGTTTGGAGACAAAAATCCCTCTCTTGTCTTCTTCCCACCCAAACTCCCCCTCTTCCATGCACCCATCATTGATGCCCAAACCTTTAAAAACACAAATCCCTCCCTTGTCTCCTACACACCCAAACTCCCTTTCTTCCATGCACCCACAAGTGATGCCCAAACCTTTGGAGACACAAATCCCTCCCTTGTCTTCTACCAACCCAAGTTCCCTTTCTTTTCATGCACTCACCATTACTGCCCAAATCCTTTGGAGACACAAATCCCTCCCTTGTCTCCTACCCACCAAAACTCCCTCTCTTTCCATGCTCTCACCGTTAAAGCCACAAAATTTTGGAGACCCTAATCCCTCACTCGTCTTCTTCCCACACAAACTCGCCTCTTTTATGCACCCACAATTAATGCCCAAACCTTTGTAGACCCAAATCCCTCCCTTGTCTTCTACCAACCCAAACTCCCCCTCTTTCCATGAACCCACTATGACTGTCCCAAACCTAGTGAAGAACAAATCTCTCCATTGCCATTCACCCACCCATCTTCCCTCTCTTCTCCTATAACCATCATTTTTCCTCCCCTTTCCTGGTTTCGCCTTTAGTCACTGTAAAAGACACATAGCTTTTCAACTAAATTGAATTTATTTTCAATTTAAGAAATTTATACCAATGCAATTTTCTTTGTCATATTTGGGCATTCCCCGTCTTCATGATAGCCATCTTATTGGCTCTCCCCCTCATCGGCTGCTGCGACCACGCTTGCTTCTCCAGTAGTGTGCACCTCGGCTTCCTTTTCAGGCTCCTCCTCCTTAGGTAAAGGCATTGCAGTAACAGCTTTCACTTTGATTTTCTTCCTTTCGAGGGCAGCTGCCTCTTCGGCCTCCCTCTTTCTCTTGTTCCTCTTCTTTGAGGAGTGCTTCCGGTGTTTGCTTTTCTTGTGTGCCTGGAATGGCAAGAGGTGAACACAAGAATTAGTTAATAGAGGGAGAAGTCAGGAGAGGCATGTGAAGGACACTTTGTCGGAAGAGGTGAGAATTGATAAGGGATTTATGCCAGGAAGGAGAGAGGTAGTGACTTTAGGTAAGAGTAAATGAGTAGAGAAGGGAGCTCCAGTAGGGTTCGTCAACTCACCTTTCCGCACGACATGTAAGGTGGATACTGCTTTAGAGCTGCCTTTGTCTTCACCATAAGGACTGGCCCGTTCGCTGCCATCGGAACATCACTACTGGATGTTGGGAGGTCCATGTCGGACAGTGATTCCTTAGGTTCCTTTGCTAGACTCTCCATCACCAAGTCGCGTGAGCCCATGTTGTTTCTCCCTCGAGGGGCTGGGAACAACTGGCAGAGTAGGGAAGGCCACACCCTCAGACCTGAGTCATCATCAAGGTCTCGACCAATAGTAGGTGAGCTTGTGCTCTGACATCACAAAGCCTGGTTCTGACCCACAAGAATGCCTGGGGAAGGAAGGAACAAATAGTGGACTGTACCACTCCTGACACTTTGATGATAGGGGGAAGATATTGAGAAGGCAAAGAGAGTTTGGGTTTAGATGGAGACTTTGTTGAATAACTCTAAGGCAAATTTTCCACCTCAACCTTTTTTACATATCTACCTTTGTTGTGGTAGAACACATGACAGATCATTTGCTTCTCCAAATTCTTCAACAATGCTATCCCTGTCAATGGTTTAGTCCAAAATGTCCGCCTCAATCTTTGGCTAGTATCTTGAATGTCTTCCCTAAAATCATTCCCAAATAACATTCCTACTCCATGGCTTAGCCTGTTGACCGTACACACACACACACTCACACACATACACACACACACACACACACACACACACACACACACACACACGAATACTTGCATCTCCACATTCCTCTGTACCTAATGAATATATGCAAACCAGTGTCCATATCTTGTCTGGCTGTGTAGCAACAAATCATGGCCTCCAGGCTTCCACCTTATCCCAAGTCAGGTGACCCAGCCTAGCCTCAATATCTCTTTTACTGTGGTGAGCATACAGCCTCCTTTAATATACTCACTCACCTAAGGAGGCTTTCTACAACCAACATAAGCCCAGTCCATAACCAGGGTTCTCCTATCTTCTGGTGTCTAGCCTATTGAGAATATCACACAGTATTAGACACTTGATTTTTAACATTCTGTTATGTATAACCTGGAAACCATAAGAAATGTTCAATCTTGGTCTGGACTCCTTGCCTTATAGTAGTGAATTTTAGGCTTCAACATGTTGCAGCCTATTTAGAACATTTTCCCTATATTATAGAGAACATCTGGGCTACAGCCAGATATAATCCTATTTAGATAAACCAACAGGGGTCTTAGAGTTGCCCATACCTCTTCACACCATACCCAGACTTCCTATGTCCCCCTCCAGGATTTATCCAGGTGAAGATATCCATACTCTGTAATTGGTTTTCCATATTCAGTGGAATTTATCCTAGATTGAATAGTCCCTGTCCCATCAAAGAATGGACCCTTGCACTCTGCAGTAGTGATTTTTGGCATGTTTTAGGGACACAAATCTCAAAACACAGCATGATCCCAACAGCTACTACTATTCTGTAGCCAACACTGAGAGTTCCGCAACACTTATCATACCTGTACTGGCTAATGGAATAACCCCACTCCTTATGAAAAGTTATCGTGTCCTCCTAAAGTTCGAACCTAGTGAATATTTCCTGTTCCAAATACTGTTTTTCCACATCCCTCCAAACATAGCTCATATTGATGTGGGATTCCCTTTTGTATATCTATGTATCATTATGATCCATACCAGTAAGGCTCTCACTGGTAGCTGCTGGTTTTCTCCTTCAGCAGCTACATGGCATCTCCCTGACTCTGCCTACTTTCTCTCTATATCTCTGTTCAGATTTCCTGCCTGGCTATATTCTACTAATCGATTGCCCAAAGCATCTTCTTGAATAACCAATTGTAATAAAATATATTCATAGCATATAGGATTCCTAGTCCCATCAAATCCTCCTGTGCTGTAGACAACATATACATTCCCACTGAGACAACCCCAACCTCATCAAACCACAGGATCTCTGGCTGACTACATAATATCACAGCATGCCAAGACTGTCCAAATCCTTCTACAATGACAAGAGAAGTAAGTGCACCTTTCGAGCAGATAATTCTTTTCCTACTGCAGTAGAGTCCAGACCTGATGAAACATACAGTGAGAACTCTAAAAGAGCTGTTTTCTCACACTTATAGTGACTTTTAGCTGTTTGCTGAGTTCCAAACCCTAGGCTCCATCTTAGTCCTACCGTGCTTTGATAGATAGTTCTAAGCTTCTGCTGGCACTTTCCCTCCAACTGGCCTTGTCCTAGCACATTCTTTTGTGCTGTATCCAGCATCTACATTCCCAACAGTAACCATCCTACCTGAATCCATCTGCAGGATGATTCCGATGCCTAAACCACTTCATTATATAACCAGACATCCCACAACCACCAGGACCCAACTTTAGCCAATTGAGTAACCCACCACACACAAATGAATATTTGATTTTCCACATGCTGTCTGACTTACAGCTGCCTCATTTGCCTTGCATTTGCAAATTTTAGGCCTGTGAAGGTTTTCAAAGCCTTCAGCCAAGACTAGGTCCAGCAACTCCTTCTTTGGTATAGTCAACAGTTAGGCTCCCCTGAATTTAACACACCTACACCCATGCATGAAATAGTTGCCCTGCTTTCACAACTCCATTTCCAATCCAGACTTTCCATATCTTCCCCAAAGACCAAGCCCAGAATATTTCCCCAACCAGATAGCGTTTCCCCATATGCCAACAAACAGATCATAAGTCACTACAAGTGTCCAAGTCTAGTTTTTGCCACTGATATTCTTGCATGTTGTAGTAATGCTCACAGGATTCAACAGAGTTCCAAATGCGAGGGCCGAATCCCAGCATCTACTCCTTTCCTCCAACCAACATACATTGTCCTACAAGGACCTGCGCTGCTTGAATCTACATATAGTACTCATTTTGCTAACTATCTTACCCGAATCCAAATTCTGTATTCCTGAGTCCTCCACCATGGTATGGCCTGGTAAGTACTCACTCCCTCACAACCAGATATTTCATATTCTATCTCTACCTGGATCTAGCCTCTTTCCCAAAGTCATTATACAAATTTAGTTTGATCACCTAAGTAGCAATATCTAGGCTTCTATAATTTCGGAAATCCCATGTCTTGGCCTTCCACGTGTGCGATTGCCGACATACATGCAGCAGACAAGTTGCTACCTTCACCCACCCACAGTACCCTCTGTGTTACCTGCAGCACCCTACTCTACCACATTCCTAATGTTCTCCTCCAGGAACTGGCTTCTTATATAAGCCACCAACCAATACTTGTTTTCCATATCCATCTGCATCTAGCTTGAGTTTAACAGCCAGCACCCCTGCATAATCTGGCTGTTTGCCTCTTGAGTCAAGGGTCTTCTCGGGAGTATGGTCCCAAATAACTCAGCTCAGACTATTCTCAGGAATCCTCCTTTTCTGTCGTGAACATCTAGTCTTTGCTACCACTTACCCTGCACTAATACATCCACGGGACACTTTAGGTACAGTATAGAGCATTAATCCTTATTCAGATTTTCTATGTCTTCCCAGGTTTTAACTTGTTTAGTTTAGTTCCCCACTCAGTACTTTGTACAAAGAGGGCTTGATCTACCCAAGTTGCAACAGCCAGTGTCCTGGTCTTCTCCAGCTGCCTCTATAGCAATCTCCGGCATTCTTAGACCCATCAACTTTTTCTGTGCTGTTGACAGCATCTAGATTCCCAAAAAGACTATCAGTCTCTCATAGAACCAGAGGAGTTGTGGCTGCCCTACATGACCATTCTATCCCCAGACTATCAGAATACTCCTCCATCGTCTCGATTTCAGAGCACTGCTCTGCATAATATCATTGTTTTTCTAATCCAGTGGAGTCCAGACTGGATGGAACATCCAGTGTCATCCCTAGATTTCAATAGTAGTGACTTCTAGCTGTTGGTAGGGTTCCAAATCCTTTGTTCCATCTTAGTCCCACCATGGTCTCTTAGGCTGAATGCAACATATAGTGTCCTGCATGAATCTCCTGTAACAACACTTACACACAGGACACTCTAGGCTACCTATACAACACAACTTAATACCCAGATTTCCCAGAATACCCATGTACTCCCCAGAGTCAAGCCTGTAGGCTAACACCAAATGTACTCATCATACATGATTTTCTACAACTTGCTGAATTGATCACAGTACTTTAGCCTACATAGACAACCTATAACACATAACAGGTGCCTCTAGGATTCAGTAGGGTGTAAAATCTCACACCCCAGCACAGCCCCTCCATCTATTCATGTGCTATAGTTAACATTTAGTATTTCTACAATAGTTGTCCTATCTATGGCCACAGGACTAGATGTTCACTATACCATGGCACTCTATACACAAACTTCCCATCCACTCCCCAGAGTCTAGTTCCTGAAACTCCAAACACAACCCAATATTTCTGTTTTCATGTCATGCAAAACATAAATCCCATGCTGCATGCAGTTTGGCACAGATGTCTGGACTCCTAGCCTTGCTGTAATGACCCCTAGAATTCAACAAGGTCCCCATTCCTTGGCCCTAGCCTATGCCAAGCATTTTGTCCTTGGCTGTAGCCTACATCTATGCTCCCATAGGGATGTACCCTAGCCCTGTCTACCCACATCTACTTTCAGAAAGCCTTGTGACACATAAAATACACCAATAAATACACAGACTTCCTGTGGTCTCCTCCTGGGTGAGCCTGGTGTTTACATCCCTATCTGACATTTTATTTTCTGGCGTAACTAGAATGGTCGAACATCCAGTGACCATGACTAGTGTGGCTATGAGTTCCTTGTACTTGATGGCTCTAGGCTTCTGTAGACTCTGGTTCCTCCAACTGACCTTGTCCTAGCCTATTCCTTTGTGCTATATCCAAATTCCATACTCTCAACTTGAACCATTCTACCTTCATTCAATCACAAGTGACATTTAAATGATTAAGCCACCTATCTTTGTCCCTAGACATCCCACATGCTCGGCCTCCAGGGTTTAGCCTAGTGAGTAATAACCAACACAAACATGAATACGTGTTTTTCCACATGCAGCCTGACCTACTAGAACCACATTTGCCTTCCATTTGCGAGCTTTAGGCATCTACAGGTTTGAATGTTTGCAGACAAGCTTAGGCCCAGCAACTTATACTATGCTTTAGTGAACAGCTAGGCTCCCTCTGCACTAAACGTTCTTGCACACATGCCCAGACTGTCCATATCCTCCTACAAAGACTATAGAGGTATGCACCCTTCTGCAGAGATAATTGTTTTCCCAAATTAGTGGAGTCCAGACAATCTAGTGGCATCCCTAGAATAGTGCTTGTTCTCCCTTGCAATGACTTACTTATATCTACCTATCTGTCTATCTATCTATCTATTTTTAATTCGAGAGAAGGCTTCTCTACGTAACTTTGAAGTCTATTTTTGCACTAGCTCTGTAGACCAGGTTGGCTTCACACTTACAGAGATCCTCCTGCCTCTGCCTCCCAAGTGCTATGATTAAAGTCATGCACCACCACCACCCATCCTTGTAGTGACTTCTAACTTTTGTCAATGTCCGAAATCCTTTGCTTCATGCTCTTCTTTGCTATAGGTAAGATCTTGGTTGCTGCATGAAGTTCCTGTTACAACACTTAGCCACAGAACACTCTGTGCTGCCTATACAACCCAACTCTGTACTCAGATTCCCCATGACCTCTCCAGAGTCAGGCCTGTTAATTATCCCTAACATACTCATCATAAATGTTTTTGCACATCCTGCTGAATCTATACCAGTACCCCAGCCTAGACAAACAACTTATACTTCAGAGCAGAGGCCTTCAGGCTTCATCATGGTCCCAAATCTCATACACCCCCAATTTCAGTGCTATAAGGAACAATTAGAGTGCCACTAGTACTTGCCCTATCCACAGGCACAGGACTAGATGTTGACTATACTACCCCTCTCTATACACAAACTTTCTGTGTTCTCTTCCAGGGCCTAGTCTATTGGATATTCCACATACATCCCAATATTTCTGTTTTCATATCCTGTAGCGTGTAAATCATGAGCCTTAGGCAGTGCCACCATAGTAGCCTGAAATCTTTGCCTTGCAGTAATGATCTCTAACTTCAACAAAGTCCTAAATCCTAGTTCCCACTTTAGTCCCAGTATTTCATCTTTGCTCTAGCCTACATGGTGTGCTCCTGGGAGGATCATCAGTCGTCGTACCAAACTAAGAATATTGCATACTATATTATTGAACAACCTAGAAAGATATGTCCATGAATGCAATAGTGGTACAAACTTTCTGGGAATAATCAGCTCCTTAAGAGTGAATTTAAGGTCTACTCTATAGAAAGCAACACATGCCTGCTGCTGTAAGCTTTGTCGAGAACATATGTTTATGGAGATCCAAGGCCCCAGTATTGAACCTCATACTATTATTTTGTTAAATGAATGAAGTATCAAGCTTCACTCTACATTCATATCTCGATAACTACAGATTAGTGCAGTTCTCAGACCTCCTCAGAGACCTTGGTGCAGTAGATTATGTTTAAAAAAGACATTCACAACTGGTCATCCTGGAAAAATAATGAGAGTATGTGCAATGGGATATTTGTAGCCCTCTCTTCAAGACTCAGGTACCATTGCAGGGAGCATTTAAAAAGATTTTATGAGTCTGAGCCTGCAGATGCCAAGAGTGAAATTTTGATCTCAAGACATGACAGAGTCATTGCTCTCACAAATACAGAGCCATCGTGATTGCATGCAAAGGCCTGTGTAAGATGAGGCCAGGTCACTCATTACGTTGAAGTCAATGATTTGACAGTTCTGATAGATCAAGCTACACAATTGTCTCATTAGTATATCCTCATTTCTGCTAGGCCTGTATGTAAGCATCCCATTCTAAAAGCCCTATTAAAACACAAATTTTTTATAAAGCATAACCAAGGGTAAACCTGTCACTTCAAATTACCATTCCTTTCACTGAGATGTGATCAGTAGATTTGAGTTTCCTGGGTGATTATTGCTCCTGGGGAGATTTCCTTACTTACATTGGATGGTGAGGTATAAAACCAACATTCAAAAAAAGTTGCCAAACAGGAAACATAACAGCTATTTGTGGGGATAACTGTCACTCACACACTTCACCTCAGATAGGTTGAGACATTCATACTGTGAAGTTTTGCCCGGATCTTGCAAAATACATGGATGGTGGAGCACAGTCTTCTTCATCGGTATCTATGAGATTAGATAAATGTAGCAATTTGGATTCAATGCTCCATAATTACCTCTATGAGTCTTACAGTGCATGTGTGGTATGACCCTCAAATCTGTGGGAACCAAAGTCCCTTCTTTGTCATATGGTAACCCAAATTTTCTTCTTTTTATATATCAAACCATATTCCTTTTCTGGCCTCTATCCCTATAGTATACAAAATGTCAGATTTTCCATCTTCAACACCAAAGAGTCTTCTGTGTCATATACCCACCTAAATCAATTTTCTAGGCCTCAACTTGAAATTTGAGTTCAAGGTGTGGTTCACACAATACACGCAATCAAATCCATCTTTATCGTAAATTCATGAAAATTGTTTATCTGCCATCAAACTTTGAAAAACCATAATCTCTCCCATATCATATACCAACCCAATCTCTCTCTCTCTCTCTCTCTCTCTCTCCCTCTCTCTCTCTCTCTCTCTCTCCCCACTGTTGCTGCCTTCATCCTTATGAGACCACATCCCTCCTTTGTCATCTGCCTATCCACACTACCTCTCTTGCCATATAGCCAATATTTCTTCCCTAAAACCTTATCAGACACAAATCTCTCCCTTTCATTCAACCAAGTGAACTCCCTCTCTCGCCATGTACCCACTATTTCTGGACCCATCCTTCCAAGACACTCATTCCTCCTTAGCCATACACCAAACCTAATACTCTCTCTTATAATGTTTCCACCATTTCTTCCCCCAAACGTTGTGATGGCCCAATCTGCCCCATGTCATGTACTCACCCAAACTCCCTCGCTAGCCATATATCCACCATGTCTGCCCCCATCCTGCTGTGACCCAAATCCTTCTCTTGCCATATGCCCACTGAAAATTCTTCTATTTTCATGTAACCACACAATTTCCTGTCTTGTGATGTAAACACCATTTCTTCCCCCAAACATGTCAGACCCAAATATATCCATGTTTATAAGCCCAACCAAACCCCCTCTCTTGACATATACCCACCCAAACTCTGTTTCATGAAATATACCAATTATTTCTGCCCCAAACCTTAAGAGACCCAAACACCCCCTGGTCATACAGCTACCCAAACTCCTCTCTGGGCATATACCCATCATTTTGCCACCAGCTTTGTGAGACCCTAATCTCTCCATTGTCGTATGCCCATCCAAAGTATTTCTCTTGCTACATACTCACCATTGCTGCCCCTAAAGTGTATAAGACCCAAATCCCTCCCTTGTCATTTACCCAGCATACTCCCTCTGTTGCTATATATCCACCATTTCTGACCCCATCTTTCTGAGACCCTAATCCCACCCTTCATATAATAACCCAAACTCCTCTCTTAACAGATACTCATGATTTCTGCCACCTGAGTATTTGAGAATCAAATCCTTCCCTTGTCATGTACCCACCCAAATATCTCTTATCATTTACCCATCATTACACTCTACAAAGTATATGAGATCCAACTCCCTTCCCTGGCATTACCCACCCATATTCCCACTCTTTCCAAGCTCTCACCATTACTGCCCAAAATTTTGGAGACACAAACCCCTCCCTTGTCTTCTACCCACACAAAATCCCCCTCTTCAAGGCACCCACCCTTGATGCCCAAACATTTGGAGACACAAATCCCTCCCTTTTTTCCTACCCACCAAAACTCCCTCTCTTCTATGCACCCACAATTGATGCCCAAACCTTTGGAGACCCAAATCCCTCCCTTGTCTTCTACCCACCCAAACTCCCTCCCTTTCCATGCACTCAAAATTACTGCTCCAAACATATGGAAACCCAAATCCCTCACTTGTCTTCTTCCCACCCGAACTCCCCCTCTTCCATGCACCCACCATTGTTGCCCAAACCTTTGGAGTCCCAAATCCCACCCGTGTCTTCTTCCAACCCAAACAGCCCCACTTTCATGCACCCACCATTGATGCCCAAACCTTTGGAGACCCAAATCCCTCCCTTGTCTTCTACCCACCCATGCTCCCTTTCTTTTCATGCACTCACCATTACTGCCCCAAAATCCCCCTCATCCAGGAACCCACGAATGATGCCCAAACGTTTGGAGACAAAAATCCCTCCCTTGTCTTCTTCCCACCCAAACTCCCCCTATTCCATGCACCCATCATTGATGCCCAAACCTTTAAAAACACAAATCCCTCCCTTGTCTCCTACACACCCAAATTCCCTTTCATCCATGCACCCACAATGATGCCCAAACCTTTGGAGACACAAATCCCTCCCTTGTTTTCTACCAACCCAAGTTCCCTTTCTTTTCATGCACTCACCATTACTGCCCAAATCCTTTGGAGACACAAATCCCTTCCTTGTCTTCTATCCACCCTAACTCCCCGTCTTCCATGCACCCACCATTGATGACCAATTCTTTGGAGACCCAAATCCCTCCCTTGTCATCTTCCCACCCAAACTCCCTTTCTTTTCATGCCCTCACCATTACTGCCCCAAAACTTTGGAGACCCAAATCCCTCCCTTGTCTTCTTCCCACCCAAACTCCCCGTCTTCCATGCACCCACCATTGATGCCCAAACCTTTGGAGACACAAATCCCTCCCTTGTCTCCTACCCACCAACACTCCCTCTCTTTCCATGCTCTCACCGTTAAAGCCACAAAATTTTGGAGACCCTAATACCTCCCTTGTCTTCTTCCCACACAAACTCGCCTCTTTTATGCACCCACAATTAATGCCCAAACCTTTGTAGACCCAAATCCCTCCCTTGTCTTCTACCAACCCAAACTCCCCCTCTTTCCATGAACCCACTATGACTGTCCCAAACCTAGTGAAGAACAAATCTCTCCATTGCCATTCTCCCACCCATCTTCCCTCTCTTCTCCTATAACCATCATTTTTCCTTCCCTTTCCTGGTTTCGCCTTTAGTCACTGTAAAAGACACATAGCTTTTCAACTAAATTGAATTTATTTTCAATTTAAGAAATTTATACCAATGCAATTTTCTTTGTCATATTTGGGCATTCCCCGTCTTCATGATGGCCATCTTATTGGCTCTCCCCCTCATCGCCTGCTCCGACCACGCTTGCTTCTCCAGTAGTGTGCACCTCGGCTTCCTTTTCAGGCTCCTCCTCCTTAGGTTCAGGCATTGCAGTAACAGCTTTCACTTTGATTTTCTTCCGTTTGAGGGCAGCTGCCTCTTTGGTCTCCCTCTTTCTCTTGTTCCTCTTCTTTGAGGAGTGCTTCCGGTGTTTGCTTTTCTTGTGTGCCTGGAATGGCAAGAGGTGAACACAAGAATTAGTTAATACAGGGAGAAGTCAGGAGAGGCATGTGAAGGACACTTTGTCGGAAGATGTGAGAATTGATGAGGGATTTATGCCAGGAAGGAGAGAGGTAGTGACTTTAGGTAAGAGTAAATGGGTAGAGGAGGGAGCTCCAGTAGGGTTCGTCAACTCACCTTTCCGCACGACATGTAAGGTGGATACTGCTTTAGAGCTGCCTTTGTCTTCACCATAAGGACTGGCCCGTTCGCTGCCATCGGAACATCACTACTGGATGTTGGGAGGTCCATGTCGGACAGTGATACCTTAGGTTCCTTTGCTAGACTCTCCATCACCAAGTCGCGTGAGCGCGTGTTGTTTCTCCCTCGAGGGGCTGTGAACAACTGGCAGAGTAGGGAAGGCCACACCCTCAGACCTGAGTCATCATCAAGGTCTCGACCAATAGTAGGTGAGCTTGTGCTCTGACATCACAAAGCCTGGTTCTGACCCACAAGAATGCCTGGGGAAGGAAGGAACAAATAGTGGACTGTACTACTCCTGACACTTTGATGATAGGGGGAAGATATTGAGAAGGCAAAGAGAGTTTGGGTTTAGATGGAGACTTTGTTTAATATCTCTAAGGCAAATTTTCCACCTCAACCTTTTTTACATATCTACCTTTGTTGTGGTAGAACACATGACAGATCATTTGCTTCTCCAAATTCTTCAACAATACTATCCCTGTCAATGGTTTAGTCCAAAATGTCCGCCTCAATCTTTGGCTAGTATCTTGAATGTCTTCCCTAAAATCATTCCCAAACAACATTCCTACTCCATGGCTTAGCCTGTTGACTGTACACACACACACTCACTCACACATACACACACACACACACACACACACATGAATACTTGCATCTCCACATTCCTCTGTACCTAATGAATATACGCAAACCAGTGTCCATATCTTGTCTGGCTGTGTAGCAACAAATCATGGCCTCCAGGCTTCCACCTTATCCCAAGTCAGGTGACCCAGCCTAGCCTCAATATCTCTTTTACTGTGGTGAGCATACAGCCTCCTTTAATATACTCACTCACCTAAGGAGGCTTTCTACAACCAACATAAGCCCAGTCCATAACCAGGGTTCTCCTATCTTCTGGTGTCTAGCCTATGGAGAATATCACACAGTATTAGACACTTGATTTTTAACATTCTGTTATGTATAACCTGGAAACCATAAGAAATGTTCAATCTTGGTCTGGACTCCTTGCCTTATAGTAGTGAATTTTAGGCTTCAACATGTTGCAGCCTATTTAGAACATTTTTCCTATATTATAGAGAACATCTGGGCTACAGCCAGATATAATCCTATTTAGATAAACCAACAGGGGTCTTAGAGTTGCCCATACCTCTTCACACCATACCCAGACTTCCTATGTCCCCCTCCAGGATTTATCCAGGTGAAGATATCCATACTCTGTAATTGGTTTTCCATATTCAGTGGAATTTATCCTAGATTGAATAGTCCCTGTCCCATCAAAGAATGGACCCTTGCACTCTGCAGTAGTGATTTGTGGCATGTTTTAGGGACACAAATCTCAAAACACAGCATGATCCCACCAGCTACTACTATTCTGTAGCCAACACTGAGAGTTCCCCAACACTTATCATACCTGTACTGGCTAATGGAATAACCCCACTCCTTATGAAAAGTTATCGTGTCCTCCTAAAGTTCGAACCTAGTGAATATTTCCTGTTCCAAATACTGTTTTTCCACATCCCTCCACACATAGCTCATATTGATGTGGGTTTCCCTTTTGTATATCTATGTATCATTATAATCCATACAAGTAAGGCTCTCACTGGTAGCTGCTGGTTTTCTCCTTCAGCAGCTACATGGCATCTCCCTGACTCTGCCTACTTTCTCTCTATATCTCTGTTCAGATTTCCTGCCTGGCTATATTCTACTAATCGATTGCCCAAAGCATCTTCTTGAATAACCAATGGTAATAAAACATATTCATAGCATATAGGATTCCTAGTCCCATCAAATCCTCCTGTGCTGTAGACAACATATACATTCCCACTGAGACAACCCCAACCTCATCAAACCACAGGATCTCTGGCTGACTACATAATATCACAGCATGCCAAGACTGTCCAAATCCTTCTACAATGCCAAGAGAAGTAAGTGCACCTTTCGAGCAGATAATTCTTTTCCTACTCCAGTAGACTCCAGACCTGATGAAACATCCAGTGAGAACTCTAAAAGAGCTGTTTTCTCACACTTATAGTGACTTTTATCTGTTTGCTGAGTTCCAAACCCTAGGCTCCATCTTAGTCCTACCGTGCTTTGATAGATAGTTCTAAGCTTCTGCTGGCACTTTCCCTCCAACTGGCCTTGTCCTAGCACATTCTTTTGTGCTGTATCCAGCATCTACATTCCCAACAGTAACCATCCTACCTGAATCCATCTGCAGGATGATTCCGATGCCTAAACCACTTCATTATATAACCAGACATCCCACAACCACCAGGACCCAACTTTAGCCAATTGAGTAACCCACTACACACAAGTGAATATTTGATTTTCCACATGCTGTCTGACTTACAGCTGCCTCATCTGCCTTGCATTTGCAAATTTTAGGCCTGTGAAGGTTTTCAAAGCCTTCAGCCAAGACTAGGTCCAGCAACTCCTTCTTTGGTATAGTCAACAGTTAGGCTCCGCTGTATTTAACACACCTACACCCATGCATGAAATAGTTGCCCTGCTTTCACAACTCCATTTCCAATCCAGACTTTCCATATCTTCCCCAAGACCAAGCCCAGAATATTTCCCCTACCAGATTGCGTTTCCCCATATGCCAACAAACAGATCATAAGTCACTACAAGTGTCCAAGTCTAGTTTTTGCCACTGATATTCTTGCATGTTGTAGTAATGCTCACAGGATTCAACAGAGTTCCAAATGTGAGGGCCGAATCCCAGCATCTACTCCTGTCCTCCAACCAACATACATTGTCCTACAAGGACCTGCGCTGCTTGAATCTACATATAGTACTCATTTTGCTAACTATCTTACCCGAATCCAAATTCTGTATTCCTGAGTCCTCCACCATGGTATGGCCTGGTAAGTACTCACTCCCTCACAACCAGATATTTCATATTCTATCTCTACCTGGATCTAGCCTCTTTCCCAAAGTCATTATACAAATTTAGTTTGATCACCTAAGTAGCAATATCTAGGCTTCTATAATTTCGGAAATCCCATGTCTTGGCCTTCCACGTGTGCGATTGCCGACATACATGCAGCAGACAAGTTGCTACCTTCACCCACCCACAGTACCCTCTGTGTTACCTGCAGCACCCTACTCTACCACATTCCTAATGTTCTCCTCCAGGAACTGGCTTCTTATATAAGCCACCAACCAATACTTGTTTTACATATCCATCTGCATCTAGCTTGAGTTTAACAGCCAGCACCCCTGCATAATCTGGCTGTTTGCCTCTTGATTCAAGGGTCTTCTAGGGAGTATGGTCCCAAATAACTCAGCTCAGACAATTCTCAGGAATCCTCCTTTTCTGTCGTGAACATCTAGTCTTTGCTAGCACTTACCCTGCACTAATACATCCACGGGACACTTTAGGTACAGTATAGAGCATTATTCCTTATTCAGATTTTCTATATCTTCCCAGGTTTTAACTTGTTTAGTTTACTTACCCACTCAGTACTTTGTACATAGAGGGCTTGATCTACCCAAGTTGCAACAACCAGTGTCCTGGTCTTCTCCAGCTGCCTCTATAGCAAACTCCGGCATTCTTAGACCCATCAACTTTTTCTGTGCTGTTGACAGCATCTAGATTCCCACAAAGACTATCAGTCTCTCATAGAACCAGAGGAGTTGTGGCTGCCCTACATGACCATTCTATCCCCAGACTATCAGAATACTCCTCCATCGTCTAGATTTCAGAGCACTGCTCTGCATCCTATCATCGTTTTTCTAATCCAGTGGAGTCCAGACTGGATGGAACATCCAGTGTCATCCCTAGATTTCAATAGTAGTGACTTCTAGCTGTTGGTAGGGTTCCAAATCCTTTGTTCCATCTTAGTCCCACCATGGTCTCTTAGGCTGAATGCAACATATAGTGTCCTGCATGAATCTCCTGAAACAACACTTACACACAGGACACTCTAGGCTACCTATACAACACAACTTAATATCCAGATTACCCAGAATACCCATGTACTCCCCAGAGTCAAGCCTGTAGACTAACACCAAATGTTCTCATCCTACATGATTTTCTACAACTTGCTGAATTGATCACAGTACTCTAGCCTACATAGACAAACTATAACACATAACAGGTGCCCCTAGGATTCAGTAGGGTGTAAAATCTCACACCCCAGCACAGCCCTTCAACTATTCATGTGCTATAGTTAACATTTAGTATTTCTACAATAGTTGTCCTATCTATGGCCACAGGACTAGATGTTCACTATACCATGGCACTCTATACACAAACTTCCCATCCACTCCCCAGAGTCTAGTTACTGAAACTCCAAACACAACCCAATATTTCTGTTTTCATGTCATGCAACACATAAATCCCATGCTGCATGCAGTTTGGCACAGATGTCTGGACTCCTAGCCTTGCTGTAATGACCCCTAGAATTCAACAAGGTCCCCATTCCTTGGCCCTAGCCTATGCCAAGCATTTTGTCCTTGGCTGTAGCCTACATCTATGCTCCCATAGGGATGTACCCTAGCCCTGTCTACCCACATCTACTTTCAGAAAGCCTTGTGACACATAAAATACACCAATAAATACACAGACTTCCTGTGGTCTCCTCCTGGGTGAGCCTGGTGTTTACATCCCTATCTGACATTTTATTTTCTGGCGTAACTAGAATGGTCGAACATCCAGTGACCATGACTAGTGTTTCTATGAGTTCCTTGTACTTGATGGCTCTAGGCTTCTGCAGACTCTGGTTCCTCCAACTGACCTTGTCCTAGCCTATTCCTTTGTGCTATATCCAACTTCCATACTCTCAACTTGAACCATTCTACCTTCATTCAATCACAAGTGACATTTAAATGATTAAGCCACCTATCTTTGTCCCTAGACATCCCACATGCTCGGCCTCCAGGGTTTAGCCTAGTGAGTAATAACCAACACAAACATGAATACTTGTTTTTCCACATGCAGCCTGACCTACTAGAACCACATTTGCCTTCCATTTGCGAGCTTTAGGCATCTACAGGTTTGAATGTGTGCAGACAAGCTTAGGCCCAGCAACTTCTACTATGCTTTAGTGAACAGCTAGGCTCCCTCTGCACTCAACGTTCTTGCACACATGCCCAGACTGTCCATATCCTCCTACAAAGACTATAGAGGTATGCACCCTTCTGCAGAGATAATTGTTTTCCCAAACTAGTGGAGTCCAGACAATCTAGTGGCATCCCTAGAATAGTGCTAGTTCTCCCTCGCAATGACTTACTTATATCTACCTATCTGTCTATCTATCTATCTATTTTTAATTCGAGAGAAGGCTTCTCTACGTAACTTTGAAGTCTATTTTTGCACTAGCTCTGTAGACCAGGTTGGCTTCACACTCACAGAGATCCTCCTGCCTCTGCCTCCCAAGTGCTATGATTAAAGTCATGCACCACCACCACCCATCCTTGTAGTGACTTCTAACTTTTGTCAATGTCCGAAATCCTTTGCTTCATGTTCTTCTTTGCTATAGGTAAGATCTTGGTTCCTGCATGAAGTTCCTGTTACAACACTTAGCCACAGAACACTGTGTGCTGCCTATACAACCCAACTCTGTACTCAGATTCCCCATGACCTCTCCAGAGTCAGGCCTGTTAATTATCCCTAACATACTCATCATAAATGTTTTTGCACATCCTGCTGAATCTATACCAGTACCCCAGCCTAGACAAACAACTTATACTTCAGAGCAGAGGCCTTCAGGCTTCATCATGGTCCCAAATCTCATACACCCCCAATTTCAGTGCTATAAGGAACAATTAGAGTGCCACTAGTACTTGCCCTATCCACAGGCACAGGACTAGATGTTGACTATACTACCCCTCTCTATACACAAACTTTCTGTGTTCTCTTCCAGGGCCTAGTCTATTGGATATTCCACATACATCCCAATATTTCTGTTTTCGTATCCTGTAGCGTGTAAATCATGAGCCTTAGGCAGTGCCACCATAGTAGCCTGAAATCTTTGCCTTGCGGTAATGATCTCTAACTTCAACAAAGTCCTAAATCCTAGTTCCCAGTTTAGTCCCAGTATTTCATCCTTTGCTCTAGCCTACATGGTGTGCTCCTGGGAGGATCATCAGTCGTCGTACCAAACTAAGAATATTGCATACTATATTAATGAACAACCTAGAAAGATATGTCCATGAATGCAATAGTGGTACAAACTTTCTGGGAATGATCAGCTCCTTAAGAGTGAATTTAAGGTCTATTCTATAGAATGCAACACATGCCTGCTGCTGTAAGCTTTGTCGAGAACATATGGTTATGGAGATCCAAGGCCCCAGTATTGAACCTCATACTATTATTTTGTTAAATGAATGAAGTATCAAGCTTCACTCTACATTCATATCTCGATAACTACAGATTAGTGCAGTTCTCAGACCTCCTCAGAGACCTTGGTGCAGTAGATTATGTTTAAAAAAGACATTCAGTACTGGTCATCCTGGAAAAAAAATGAGAGTATGTGCAATGGGATATTTGTAGCCCTCTCTTCAAGACTCAGGTACCATTGCAGGGAGCATTTAAAAAGATTTTATGAGTCTGAGGCTGCAGATGCCAAGAGTGAAATTGTGATCTCAAGACATGACAGAGTCATTGCTCTCACAAATACAGAGCCATCGTGATTGCATGCAAAGGCCTGTGTAAGATGAGGCCAGGTCATATTCCAGTATGCTTGGTGACTAAGCACTCAAATATATGCCAGTATGGTTTCCATCCACATTAACTCTCACACTTCTCTAGAAGCCACCAACTGTCAGGAGTTTGCCAGTTAGACTCTCGAGCCCTCCTACAGTGCATCTTTGACTATGGGGGATGGCTCAGAAGTCTGTACCTCTAACTGACAAACTACTGACAGTTGCTGGCTTCTAGAGAAATGTGACAGTTAATGAAAGGGAATGAAAAACAGGCTCTCATGTACTTGAATACTTACTTAGTTACCAAGAAGTGCAACTGTTTGGGAAATTAGGAGGTGTGACCATGCTGGAATGCATATAGCCTTTGTGGATAATATATGTCACTGAGGGTGGGTTTTGAGGTTTACATTCCCACATCAGGCCTCGTCTCTCTCTCTCTCTACCTACTACTGATGAATCAGTTGGTATGGACTCAACAACAGGCCCAGTGCCGTGTTTGCCTGAATCCTGACATGATGATCATGAATTAATTTCCTAAAATTATAGGCAAGCATCCAATTAACTAGTGATAAAGAGATCCAGAGACCCTTTCAAGTCTCTTGCATCTTGAAGTCCTGAACTGAGATTAGAGTTTAGCTAGAGGGACAGGGTATTGACATATAAGCAGTTGTGGTCAGGAGGTGGCATCTACCCCCCCTTAGCTCACCCATCATTGTCTAATTGTTAGTCTTATCTGGCAAGGTGGTTTGATGGTAGGAATTGTGTGAAATCTCTTTAAGGAGACAAGGTTTTCCTTTGGGTAGAGAACATTGCTTTACATGGCATGAGATTTCTGTAGAAATACTCATTACGTTGACGTCAATGATTTGACTGTTCTGATAGATCAAGCTACACAATTGTCTCATTAGTATATCCTCATTTCTGCTAGGCCTGTTATGTAAGCAGCCCATTCTAAAAGCCCTATTAAAACACAAATTTTTTATAAAGGATAACCAAGGGTAAACCTGTCACTTCAAATTACCATTCCTTTCACTGAGATGTGATCAGTAGATTTGAGTTTGCTGGGTGATTATTGCTCCTGGGGAGATTTCCTTACTTACATTGGATGGTGAGGTATAAAACCAACATTCAAAAAAAGTTGCCAAACAGGAAACATAACAGCTATTTGTGGGGATAACTGTCACTCACACACTTCACCTCAGATAGGTTGAGACATTCATACTGTGAAGTTTTGCCCGGATCTTGCAAAATACATGGATGGTGGAGCACAGTCTTCTTCATCGGTATCTATGAGATTAGATAAATGTAGCAATTTGGATTCAATGCTCCATAATTACCTCTATGAGTCTTACAGTGCATGTGTGGTATGACCCTCAAATCTGTGGGAACCAAAGTCCCTTCTTTGTCATATGGTAACCCAAATTTTCTTCTTTTTATATATCAAACCATATTCCTTTTCTGGCCTCTATCCCTATAGTATACAAAATGTCAGATTTTCCATCTTCAACACCAAAGAGTCTTCTGTGTCATATACCCACCTAAATCAATTTTCTAGGCCACAACTTGAAATTTGAGTTCAAGGTGTGGTTCATACAATACACGCAATCAAATCCATCTTTATCGTAAATTCATGAAAATTGTTTATCTGCCATCAAACTTTGAAAAACCATAATCTCTCCCATATCATATACCAACCCAATCTCTCTCTCTCTCTCTCTCTCTCTCTCTCTCTCTCTCACCACTGTTGCTGCCTTCATCCTTATGAGTCCACATCCCTCCTTTTCATCTGCCTATCCACACTACCTCTCTTGCCCTATAGCCAATATTTCTTCCCTAAAACCTTATCAGACACAAATCTCTCCCTTTCATTCAACCAAGTGAACTCCCTCTCTCGCCATGTACCCACTATTTCTGGACCCATCCTTCCAAGACACTCATTCCTCCTTAGCCATACACCAAACCTAATACTCTCTCTTATAATGTTTCCACCATTTCTTCCCCCAAACGTTGTGATGGCCCAATCTGCCCCATGTCATGTACTCACCCAAACTCCCTCGCTAGCCATATATCCACCATGTCTGCCCCCATCCTTCTGTGACCCAAATCCTTCTCTTGCCATATTCCCACTGAAAATTCTTCTATTTGCATGTAACCACACAATTTCCTGTCTTGTGATGTAACCACCATTTCTTCCCCCAAACATGTCAGACCCAAATATATCCATGTTTATAAGCCCAACAAAACCCCCTCTCTTGACATATACCCACCCAAACTCTGTTTCATGAAATATACCAATTATTTCTGCCACAAACCTTAAGAGACCCAAACACCCCCTGGTCATACCGCTACCCAAACTCCTCTCTGGGCATATACCCATCATTTTGCCACCGGCTTTGTGAGACCCTAATCTCTCCATTGTCGTATGCCCATCCAAAGTATTTCTCTTGCTACATACTCACCATTGCTGCCCCTAAAGTGTATAAGACCCAAATCCCTCCCTTGTCATTTACCCAGCATACTCCCTCTGTTACTATATATCCACCATTTCTGACCCCATCTTTCTGAGACCCTAATCCCACCCTTCATATAATAACCCAAACTCCTCTCTTAACAGATACTCATGATTTCTGCCACCTGAGTATTTGAGAATCAAATCCTTCCCTTGTCATGTACCCACCCAAATGTCTCTTATCATTTACCCATCATTACACTCTCCAAAGTATATGAGATCCAACTCCCTTCCCTGGCATTACCCACCCATATTCCCACTCTTTCCAAGCTCTCACCATTACTGCCCCAAAATTTTGGAGACACAAATCCCTCCCTTGTCTTCTACCCACACAAAATCCCCCTCTTCAAGGCACCCACCATTGATGCCCAATTTTGGAGACACAAATCCCTCCCTTTTTTCCTACCCACCCAAACTCCCTCTCTTCCATGCACCCACAATTGATGCCCAAACCTTTGGAGACCCAAATCCCTCCCGTGTCTTCTACCCACCCAAACTCCCTCTCTTTCCATGCACTCACCATTACTGCTCCAAACATATGGAAACCCAAATCCCTCCCTTGTCTTCTTCCCACCCAAACTCCCCCTCTTCCATGCACCCAACATTGTTGCCCAAACCTTTGGAGACCCAAATCCCAACCTTGTCTTCTTCCCACCCTAACTCCCCTCTTCCATGCACCCACCATTGTTGCCCAAACCTTTGGAGACCGAAATCCCTCCCTTGTCTTCTACCCACCCATGCTCCCTTACTTTTCATGCACTCACCATTACGGCCCAAAAATCCCCCTCGTCCAGGCACCCACCAATGATGCCCAAACTTTTGGAGACAAAAATCCCTCCCTTGTCTCCTACACACCCAAAATCCCTTTCTTCCATGCACCCACAAGTGATGCCCAAACCTTTGGAGACACAAATCCCTCCCTTGTCTTCTACCAACCCAAGTTCCCTTTCTTTTCATGCACTCACCATTACTGCCCAAATCCTTTGGAGACACAAATCCCTTCCTTGTCTTCTATCCACCCTAACTCCCCCTCTTCCATGCACCCACCATTGATGACCAATTCTTTGGAGACCCAAATCCCTCCCTTGTCTTCTTCCCACCCAAACTCCCCGTCTTCCATGCACCCACCATTGATGCCCAAACCTTTGGAGACACAAATCCCTCCCTTGTCTCCTACCCACCAAAACTCCCTCTCTTTCCATGCTCTCACCGTTAAAGCCACAAAATTTTGGAGACCCTAATCCCTCCCTTGTCTTCTTCCCACACAAACTCGCCTCTTTTATGCACCCACAATTAATGCCCAAACCTTTGTAGACCCAAATCCCTCCCTTGTCTTCTACCAACCCAAACTCCCCCTCTTTCCATGAACCCACTATGACTGTCCCAAACCTAGTGAAGAACAAATCTCTCCATTGCCATTCACCCACCCATCTTCCCTCTCTTCTCCTATAACCATCATGTTTCCTTCCCTTTCCTGGTTTCGCCTTTAGTCACTGTAAAAGACACATAGCTTTTCAACTAAATTGAATTTATTTTCAATTTAAGAAATTTATACCAATGCAATTTTCTTTGTCATATTTGGGCATTCCCCGTCTTCATGATAGCCATCTTATTGGCTCTCCCCCTCATCAGCTGCTGCGACCACGCTTGCTTCTCCAGTAGTGTGCACCTCGGCTTCCTTTTCAGGCTCCTCCTCCTTAGGTTCAGGCATTGCAGTAACAGCTTTCACTTTGATTTTCTTCCGTTCGAGGGCAGCTGCCTCTTCGGCCTATCTCTTTCTCTTGTTCCTCTTCTTTGAGGAGTGCTTCCGGTGTTTGCTTTTCTTGTGTGCCTGGAATGGCAAGAGGTGAACACAAGAATTAGTTAATAGAGGGAGAAGTCAGGAGAGGCATGTGAAGGACACTTTGTCGGAAGAGGTGAGAATTGATAAGGGATTTATGCCAGGAAGGAGAGAGGTAGTGACTTTAGGTAAGAGTAAATGAGTAGAGGAGGGAGCTCCAGTAGGGTTCGTCAACTCACCTTTCCGCACGACATGTAAGGTGGATACTGCTTTAGAGCTGCCTTTGTCTTCACCATAAGGATTGGCCCATTCGCTGCCATCGGAACATCACTACTGGATGTTGGGAGGTCCATGTCGGACAGTGATTCCTTAGGTTCCTTTGCTAGACTCTCCATCACCAAGTCGCGTGAGCGCGTGTTGTTTCTCCCTCGAGGGGCTGTGAACAACTGGCAGAGTAGGGAAGGCCACACCCTCAGACCTGAGTCATCATCAAGGTCTCGACCAATAGTAGGTGAGCTTGTGCTCTGACATCACAAAGCCTGGTTCTGACCCACAAGAATGCCTGGGGAAGGAAGGAACAAATAGTGGACTGTACCACTCCTGACACTTTGATGATAGGGGGAAGATATTGAGAAGGCAAAGAGAGTTTGGGTTTAGATGGAGACTTTGTTTAATAACTCTAAGGCAAATTTTCCACCTCAACCTTTTTTACATATCTACCTTTGTTGTGGTAGAACACATGACAGATCATTTGCTTCTCCAAATTCTTCAACAATACTATCCCTGTCAATGGTTTAGTCCAAAATATCCGCCTCAATCTTTGGCTAGTATCTTGAATGTCTTCCCTAAAATCATTCCCAAATAACATTCCTACTCCATGGCTTAGCCTGTTGACCGTACACACACACACACACACTCACACACACATTCACACACACACACACACACACACACACACGAATACTTGCATCTCCACATTCCTCTGTACCTAATGAATATACGCAAACCAGTGTCCATATCTTGTCTGGCTGTGTAGCAACAAATCATGGCCTCCAGGCTTCCACCTTATACCAAGTCAGGTGACCCAGCCTAGCCTCAATATCTCTTTTACTGTGGTGAGCATACAGCCTCCTTTAATATACTCACTCACCTAAGGAGGCTTTCTACAACCAACATAAACCCTGTCCATAACCAGGGTTCTCCTATCTTCTGGTGTCTAGCCTATTGAGAATATCACACAGTATTAGACACTTGATTTTTAACATTCTGTTATGTATAACCTGGAAACCATAAGAAATGTTCAATCTTGGTCTGGACTCCTTGCCTTATAGTAGTGAATTTTAGGCTTCAACATGTTGCAGCCTATTTAGAACATTTTTCCTATATTATAGAGAACATCTGGGCTACAGCCAGATATAATCCTATTTAGATAAACCAACAGGGGTCTTAGAGTTGCCCATACCTCTTCACACCATACCCAGACTTCCTATGTCCCCCTCCAGGATTTATCCAGGTGAAGATATCCATACTCTGTAATTGGTTTTCCATATTCAGTGGAATTTATCCTAGATTGAATAGTCCCTGTCCCATCAAAGAATGGACCCTTGCACTCTGCAGTAGTGATTTGTGGCATGTTTTAGGGACACAAATCTCAAAACACAGCATGATCCCACCAGCTACTACTATTCTGTAGCCAACACTGAGAGTTCCCCAACACTTATCATACCTGTACTGGCTAATGGAATAACCCCACTCCTTATGAAAAGTTATCGTGTCCTCCTAAAGTTCGAACCTAGTGAATATTTCCTGTTCCAAATACTGTTTTTCCACATCCCTCCAAACATAGCTCATATTGATGTGGGATTCCCTTTTGTATATCTATGTATCATTATGATCCATACCAGTAAGGCTCTCACTGGTAGCTGCTGGTTTTCTCCTTCAGCAGCTACATGGCATCTCCCTGACTCTGCCTACTTTCTCTCTATATCTCTGTTCAGATTTCCTGCCTGGCTATATTCTACTAATCGATTGCCCAAAGCATCTTCTTGAATAACCAATGGTAATAAAACATATTCATAGCATATAGGATTCCTAGTCCCATCAAATCCTCCTGTGCTGTAGACAACATATACATTCCCACTGAGACAACCCCAACCTCATCAAACCACAGGATCTCTGGCTGACTACATAATATCACAGCATGCCAAGACTGTCCAAATCCTTCTACAATGCCAAGAGAAGTAAGTGCACCTTTCGAGCAGATAATTCTTTTCCTACTCCAGTAGAGTCCAGACCTGATGAAACATCCAGTGAGAACTCTAAAAGAGCTGTTTTCTCACACTTACAGTGACTTTTGGCTGTTTGCTGAGTTCCAAACCCTAGGCTCCATCTTAGTCCTGCCGTGCTTTGATAGATAGTTCTAAGCTTCTGCTGGCACTTTCCCTCCAACTGGCCTTGTCCTAGCACATTCTTTTGTGCTGTATCCAGCATCTACATTCCCAACAGTAACCATCCTACCTGAATCCATCTGCAGGATGATACCGATGCCTAAACCACTTCATTATACAACCAGACATCCCACAACCACCAGGACCCAACTTTAGCCAATTGAGTAACCCACTACACACAAATGAATATTTGATTTTCCACTTGCTGTCTGACTTACAGCTGCCTCATGTGCCTTGCATTTGCAAATTTTAGGCCTGTGAAGGTTTTCAAAGCCTTCAGCCAAGACTAGGTCCAGCAACTCCTTCTTTGGTATAGTCAACAGTTAGGCTCCCCTGAATTTAACACACCTACACCCATGCATGAAATAGTTGCCCTGCTTTCACAACTCCATTTCCAATCCAGACTTTCCATATCTTCCCCAAAGACCAAGCCCAGAATATTTCCCTTACCAGATAGCGTTTCCCCATATGCCAACAAACAGATCATAAGTCACTACAAGTGTCCAAGTCTAGTTTTTGCCACTGATATTCTTGCATGTTGTAGTAATGCTCACAGGATTCAACAGAGTTCCAAATGCGAGGGCTTAATCCCAGCATCTACTCCTGTCCTCCAACCAACATACATTGTCCTACAAGGACCTGCGCTGCTTGAATCTACATATAGTACTCATTTTGCTATCTTACCCGAATCCAAATTCTGTATTCCTGAGTCCTCCACCATGGTATGGCCTGGTAAGTACTCACTCCCTCACAACCAGATATTTCATATTCTATCTCTACCTGGATCTAGACTCTTTCCCAAAGTCATTATACAAATTTAGTTTGATCACCTAAGTAGCAATATCTAGGCTTCTATAATTTCGGAAATCCCATGTCTTGGCCTTCCACGTGTGCGATTGCCGACATACATGCAGCAGACAAGTTGCTACCTTCACCCACCCACAGTACCCTCTGTGTTACCTGCAGCACCCTACTCTACCACATTCCTAATGTTCTCCTCCAGGAACTGGCTTCTTATATAAGCCACCAACCAATACTTGTTTTCCATATCCATCTGCATCTAGCTTGAGTTTAACATCTAGCACGCCTGCATAATCTGGCTGTTTGCCTCTTGAGTCAAGGGTCTTCTAGGGAGTATTGTCCCAAATAACTCAGCTCAGACTATTCTCAGGAATCCTCCTTTTCTGTCGTGAACATCTAGGCTTTGCTAGCACTTACCCTGCACCAATACATCCACGGGACACTTTAAGTACAGTATAGAGCGTTATTCCTTATTCAGATTTTCTATGTCTTCCCAGGTTTTAACTTGTTTAGTTTAGTTACCCACTCAGTACTTTGTACATAGAGGGCTTGATCTACCCAAGTTGCAACAACCAGTGTCCTGGTCTTCTCCAGCTGCCTCTATAGCAATCTCCGGCATTCTTAGACCCATCAACTTTTTCTGTGCTGTTGACAGCATCTAGATTCCCACAAAGACTATCAGTCTCTCATAGAACCAGAGGAGTTGTGGCTGCCCTACATGACCATTCTATCCCCAGACTATCAGAATACTCCTCCATCGTCTAGATTTCAGAGCACTGCTCTGCATCCTATCATTGTTTTTCTAATCCAGTGGAGTCCAGACTGGATGGAACATCCAGTGTCATCCCTAGATTTCAATAGTAGTGACTTCTAGCTGTTGGTAGGGTTCCAAATCCTTTGTTCCATCTTAGTCCCACCATGGTCTCTTAGGCTGAATGCAACATATAGTGTCCTGCATGAATCTCCTGAAACAACACTTACACAAAGGACACTCTAGGCTACCTATACAACACAACTTAATACCCAGATTACCCAGAATACCCATGTACTCCCCAGAGTCAAGCCTGTAGACTAAGACCAAATGTACTCATCATACATGATTTTCTACAACTTGCTGAATTGATCACAGTACTCTAGCCTACATAGACAAACTATAACACATAACAGGTGCCTCTAGGATTCAGTAGGGTGTAAAATCTCACACCCCAGCACAGCCCTCCATCTATTCATGTTCTATAATTAACATTTAGTATTTCTACAATAGTTATCCTATCTATGGCCACAGGACTAGATGTTCACTATACCATGGCACTCTATACACAAACTTCCCATCTACTCCCCAGAATCTAGTTACTGAAACTCCAAACACAACCCAATATTTCTGTTTTCATGTCATGCATAACATAAATCCCATGCTGCACGCAGTTTGGCACAGATGTCTGGACTCCTAGCCTTGCTGTAATGACCCCTAGAATTCAACAAGGTCCCCATTCCTTGGCCCTAGCCTATGCCAAGCATTTTGTCCTTGGCTGTAGCCTACATCTATGCTCCCATAGGGACGTACCCTAGCCCTGTCTACCCACATCTACTTTCAGAAAGCCTTGTGACACATAAAATACACCAATAAATACACAGACTTCCTGTGGTCTCCTCCTGGGTGAGCCTGGTGTTTACATCCATATCTGACATTTTATTTTCTGGCGTAACTAGAATGGTCGAACATCCAGTGACCATGACTAGTGTGGCTATGAGTTCCTTGTACTTGATGGCTCTAGGCTTCTGCAGACTCTGGTTCCTCCAACTGACCTTGTCCTAGCCTATTCCTTTGTGCTATATCCAACTTCCATACTCTCAACTTGAACCATTCTACCTTCATTCAATCACAAGTGACATTTAAATGATTAAGCCACCTATCTTTGTCCCTAGACATCCCACATGCTCGGCCTCCAGGGTTTAGCATAGTGAGTAATAACCAACACAAACATGAATACTTGTTTTTCCACATGCGGCCTGACCTACCTGAAACACATTTGCCTTCCATTTGTGAGCTTTAGGCATCTACAGGATTGAATATGTGCAGACAAGCTTAGTCCCTACAACTTCTACTATGCTTTAGTGAACAGCTAGGCTCCCTCTGCACTCAACGTTCTTGCACACATGCCCAGCCTGTCCATATCTCCTATAAAGTCGATAGAGGTATGCACCCTTCTGCAAAGATAATTGTTTTCCCAAACTAGTGGAGTCCAGACCATCTAGTGGCATCCCTAGAATAGTGCTTGTTCTCACTCGCAATGACTTACTTATATCTACCTATCTGTCTATCTATCTATCTATTTTTAATTCGAGAGAAGGCTTCTCTATGTAACTTTGAAGTCTATGTTTGCACTCGCTCTGTAGACCAGGTTGGCTTCACACTTACAGAGATCTTCCTGCCTCTTCCTCCCAAGTGCTATGATTAAAGTCATGCACCACCACCACCCATCCTTATAGTGACTTCTAACTTTTGTCAATGTACAAAATCCTTTGCTTCAGACTAGTACTACCATGTTCTTCTTTGCTATAGGTAAGATCTTGGTTCCTGCATGAAGTTCCTGTTACAACACTTAGCCACAGAACACTGTGTGCTGCCTATACAACCCAACTCTGTACTCAGATTCCCCATGACCTCTCCAGAGTCAGGCCTGTTAATTATCCCTAACATACTCATCATAAATGTTTTTGCACATACTGCTGAATCTATACCAGTACCCCAGCCTAGACAAACAACTTATTCTTCAGAGCAGAGGCCTTCAGGCTTCATCATGGTCCCAAATCTCATACACCCCCAATTTCAGTGCTATAAGGAACAATTAGAGTGCCACTAGTACTTGCCCTATCCACAGGCACAGGACTAGATGTTGACTATACTACCACTCTCTATACACAAACTTTCTGTTTTCTCTTCCAGGGCCTAGTCTATTGGATATTCCACATACATCCCAATATTTCTGTTTTCATATCCTGTAGCGTGTAAATCATGAGCCTTAGGCAGTGCCACCATAGTAGCCTGAAATCTTTGCTTGCAGTAATGATCTCTAACTTCAACAAAGTCCTAAATCCTAGTTCCCAGTTTAGTCCCAGTATTTCATCCTTTGCTCTAGCCTACATGGTGTGCTCCTGGGAGGATCATCAGTCGTCGTACCAAACTAAGAATATTGCATACTATATTAATGAACAACCTAGAAAGATATGTCCATGAATGCAATAGTGGTACAAACTTTCTGGGAATAATCAGCTCCTTAAGAGTGAATTTAAGGTCTACTCTACAGAAAGCAACACATGCCTGCTGCTGTAAGCTTTGTCGAGAACACATGGTTATGGAGATCCAAGGTCCCAGTATTGAACCTCATACTATTATTTTGTTAAATGAATGAAGTATCAAGCTTCACTCTACATTCATACCTCGATAACTACAGATTAGTGCAGTTCTCAGACCTCCTCAGAGACCTTGGTGCAGTAGATTATGTTTAAAAAAGACATTCACAACTGGTCATCCTGGAAAAAATATGAGAGTATGTGCAATGGGATATTTGTAGCCCTCTCTTCAAGACTCAGGTACCATTGCAGGGAGCATTTAAAAAGATTTTATGAGTCTGAGGCTGCAGATGCCAAGAGTGAAATTGTGATCTCAAGACATGACAGAGTCATTGCTCTCACAAATACAGAGCAATCGTGATTGCATGCAAAGGCCTGTGTAAGATGAGGCCAGGTCATATTCCAGTATGCTTGGTGACTAAGCACTCAAATATATGCCAGTATGGTTTCCATCCACATTAACTCTCACACTTCTCTAGAAGCCACCAACTGTCAGGAGTATGCCAGTTCGACTCTCGAGCCCTCCTACAGTGCATCTTTGACTATGGGGGATGGCTCAGAAGTCTGTACCTCTAACTGACAAACTACTGACAGTTGGTGGCTTCTAGAGAAATGTGACAGTTAATGAAAGGGAATGAAAAACAGGCTCTCATGTACTTGAATACTTACTTAGTTACCAAGAAGTGCAACTGTTTGGGAAATTAGGAGGTGTGACCATGCTGGTATGGAAATAGCCTTTGTGGCAAATATATGTCACTGAGGGTGGGTTTTGAGGTTTACATTCCCACATCAGGCCTCGTCTCTCTCTCTCTCTACCTACTACTGATGAATCAGTTGGTATGGACTCAACAACAGGCCCAGTGCCATGTTTGCCTGAATCCTGACATGATGATCATGAATTAATTTCCTAAAATTATAGGCAAGCATCCAATTAACTAGTGATAAAGAGATCCAGAGACCCTTTCAAGTCTCTTGCATCTGAAGTCCTGAACTGAGATTAGAGTTTAGCTAGAGGGACAGGGTATTGACATATAAGCAGTTGTGGTCAGAGGGGGCATCTACCCTCCCTTTGCTCACCCATCATTGTCTAATTGTTAGTCTTATCTGGCAAGGTGGTTTGATAGTAGGAATTGTGTGAAATCTCTTTAAGGAGACAAGGTTTTCTTTTGGGTAGAGAACATTGCTTTACCTGGCATGAGATTTTTGTAGAAATACTCATTACGTTGACGTCAATGATTTGACTGTTCTGATAGATCAAGCTACACAATTGTCTCATTAGTATATCCTCATTTCTGCTAGGCCTGTTATGTAAGCAGCCCATTCTAAAAGCCCTATTAAAACACAAATTTTTTATAAAGGATAACCAAGGGTAAACCTGTCACTTCAAATTACCATTCCTTTCACTGAGATGTGATCAGTAGATTTGAGTTTGCTGGGTGATTATTGCTCCTGGGGAGATTTCCTTACTTACATTGGATGGTGAGGTATAAAACCAACATTCAAAAAAAGTTGCCAAACAGGAAACATAACAGCTATTTGTGGGGATAACTGTCACTCACACACTTCACCTCAGATAGGTTGAGACATTCATACTGTGAAGTTTTGCCCGGATCTTGCAAAATACATGGATGGTGGAGCACAGTCTTCTTCATCCGTATCTATGAGATTAGATAAATGTAGCAATTTGGATTCAATGCTCCATAATTACCTCTATGAGTCTTACAGTGCATGTGTGGTATGACCCTCAAATCTGTGGGAACCAAAGTCCCTTCTTTGTCATATGCTAACCCAAATTTTCTTCTTTTTATATATCAAACCATATTCCTTTTCTGGCCTCTATCCCTATAGTATACAAAATGTCAGATATTCCATCTTCAACACCAAAGAGTCTTCTGTGTCATATACCCACCTAAATCAATTTTCTAGGCCTCAACTTGAAATTTGAGTCCAAGGTGTGGTTCATACAATACACGCAATCAAATCCATCTTTATCGTAAATTCATGAAAATTGTTTATCTGCCATCAAACTTTGTAAAACCATAATCTCTCTCATATCATATACCAACCCAATCTCTCTCTCTCTCTCTCTCTCTCTCTCTCTCTCTCTCTCTCTCCCCACTGTTGCTGACTTCATCCTTATGAGACCACATCCCTCCTTTGTCATCTGCCTATCCACACTACCTCTCTTGCCATATAGCCAATATTTCTTCCCTAAAACCTTATCAGACACAAATCTCTCCCTTTCATTCAACCAAGTGAACTCCCTCTCTCGCATGTACCCACTATTTCTGGACCCATCCTACCAAGACACTCATTCCTCCTTAGCCATACACCAAACCTAATACTCTCTCTTATAATGTTTCCACCATTTCTTCCCCCAAACGTTGTGATGGCCCAATCTGCCCCATGTCATGTACTCACCCAAACTCCCTCGCTAGCCATATATCCACCATGTCTGCCCCCATCCTGCTGTGACCCAAATCCTTCTCTTGCCATATGCCCACTGAAAATTCTTCTATTTTCATGTAACCACACAATTTCCTGTCTTGTGATGTAACCACCATTTCTTCCCCCAAACATGTCAGACCCAAATATATCCATGTTTATAAGCCCAACAAAACCCCCTCTCTTGACATATACCCACCCAAACTCTGTTTCATGAAATATACCAATTATTTCTGCCCCAAAACTTAAGAGACCCAAACACCCACTGGTCATACAGCTACCCAAACTCCTCTCTGGGCATATACCCATCATTTTGCCACCAGCTTTGTGAGACCCTAATCTCTCCATTGTCGTATGCCCATCCAAAGTATTTCTCTTGCTACATACTCACCATTGCTGCCCCTAAAGTGTATAAGACCCAAATCCCTCCCTTGTCATTTACCCAGCATACTCCCTTTGTTGCTATATATCCACCATGTCTGACCCCATCTTTCTGAGACCCTAATCCCACCCTTCATATAATAACCCAAACTCCTCTCTTAACAGATACTCATGATTTCTGCCACCTGAGTATTTGAGAATCAAATCCTTCCCTTGTCATGTACCCACCCAAATATCTCTTATCATTTACCCATCATTACACTCTCAAAAGTATATGAGATCCAACTCCCTTCCCTGGCATTACCCACCCATATTCCCACACTTTCCAAGCTCTCATCATTACTGCCCCAAAATTTTGGAGACACAAACCCCTCCATTGTCTTCTACCCACACAAAATCCCCCTCTTCAAGGCACCCACCATTGATGCCCAAACTTTTGGAGACACAAATCCCTCCCTTTTTTCCTACCCACCAAAACTCCCTCTCTTCCATGCACCCACAATTGATGCCCAAACCTATGGAGACCCAAATCCCTCCCGTGTCTTCTACCCACCCAAACTCCCTCTCTTTGCATGCACTCACCATTACTGCTCCAAACATATGGAGACACAAATCCCTCCCTTGTCTTCTTCCCACCCAACCTCCCCCTCTTCCATTCACGCACCATTGTTTCTCAACCCTTTGGAGACCCAAATCCCAAACTTGTCTTCTTTCCACCCGAACTCCCCCTCTTCCATGCACCCACCATTGTTGCCCAAACCTTTGGAGACCCAAATCCCACCCTTTTCTTCTTCCAACCCAAACATCCCCACTTTCATGCACCCACCATTGATGCCCAAACCTTTGGAGACCCAAATCCCTCCCTTGTCTTCTACCCACCCATGCTCCCTTTCTTTTCATGCACTCACCATTACTGCCCCAAAATCCCCCTCATCCAGGCACCCACCAATGATGCCCAAACCTTTGGAGACAAAAATCCCTCCCTTGTCTTCTTCCCACCCAAACTCCCCCTCTTCCATGCACCCATCATTGATGCCCAAACCTTTAAAAACACAATCCCTCCCTTGTCTCCTACACACCCAAACTCCCTTTCTTCCATGCACCCACAAGTGATGCCCAAACCTTTGGAGACACAAATCCCTCCCTTGTCTTCTACCAACCCAAGTTCCCTTTCTTTTCATGCACTCACCATTACTGCCCAAATCCTTTGGAGACACAAATCCCTTCCTTGTCTTCTATCCACCCTAACTCCCCCTCTTCCATGCACCCACCATTGATGACCAATTCTTTGGAGACCCAAATCCCTCCCTTGTCATCTTCCCACCCAAACTCCCTTTCTTTTCATGCCCTCACCATTACTGCCCCAAAACTTTGGAGACCCAAATCCCTCCCTTGTCTTCTTCCCACCCAAACTCCCCGTCTTCCATGAACCCACCATTGATGCCCAAACCTTTGGAGACACAAATCCCTCCCTTGTCTCCTACCCACCAAAACTCCCTCTCTTTCCATGCTCTCACCGTTAAAGCCACAAAATTTTGGAGACCCTAATCCCTCCCTTGTCTTCTTCCCACACAAACTCGCCTCTTTTATGCACCCACAATTAATGCCCAAACCTTTGTAGACCCAAATCCCTCCCTTGTCTTCTACCAACCCAAACTCCCCCTCTTTCCATGAACCCACTATGACTGTCCCAAACCTAGTGAAGAACAAATCTCTCCATTGCCATTCACCCACCCATCTTCCCTCTCTTCTCCTATAACCATCATTTTTCCTTCCCTTTCCTGGTTTCGCCTTTAGTCCCTGTAAAAGACACATAGCTTTTCAACTAAATTGAATTTATTTTCAATTTAAGAAATTTATACCAATGCAATTTTCTTTGTCATATTTGGGCATTCCCCGTCTTCCTGATAGCCATCTTATTGGCTCTCCCCCTCATTGGCTGCTGCGACCAGGCTTGCTTCTCCAGTAGTGTGCACCTCGGCTTCCTTTTCAGGCTCCTCCTCCTTAGGTTCAGGCATTGCAGTAACAGCTTTCACTTTGAATTTCTTCCGTTCGAGGACAGCTGCCTCTTCGGCCTCCCTCTTTCTCTTGTTCCTCTTCTTTGAGGAGTGCTTCCGGTGTTTGCTTTTCTTGTGTGCCTGGAATGGCAAGAGGTGAACACAAGAATTAGTTAATAGAGGGAGAAGTCAGGAGAGGCATGTGAAGGACACTTTGTCGGAAGAGGTGAGAATTGATAAGGGATTTATGCCAGGAAGGAGAGAGGTAGTGACTTTAGGTAAGAGTAAATGAGTAGAGGAGGGAGCTCCAGTAGGGTTCGTCAACTCACCTTTCCGCACGACATGTAAGGTGGATACTGCTTTAGAGCTGCCTTTGTCTTCACCATAAGGACTGGCCCGTTCGCTGCCATCGGAACATCACTACTGGATGTTGGGAGGTCCATGTCGGACAGTGATTCCTTAGGTTCCTTTGCTAGAGTCTCCATCACCAAGTCGCGTGAGCGCGTGTTGTTTCTCCCTCGAGGGGCTGTGAACAACTGGCAGACTAGGGAAGGCCACACCCTCAGACCTGAGTCATCATCAAGGTCTCGACCAATAGTAGGTGAGCTTGTGCTCTGACATCACAAAGCCTGGTTCTGACCCACAAGAATGCCTGGGGAAGGAAGGAACAAATAGTGGACTGTACCACTCCTGACACTTTGATGATAGGGGGAAGATATTGAGAAGGCAAAGAGAGTTTGGGTTTAGATGGAGACTTTGTTTAATATCTCTAAGGCAAATTTTCCACCTCAACCTTTTTTACATATCTACCTTTGTTGTGGTAGAACACATGACAGATCATTTGCTTCTCCAAATTCTTCAACAATACTATCCCTGTCAATGGTTTAGTCCAAAATGTCCGCCTCAATCTTTGGCTAGTATCTTGAATGTCTTCCCTAAAATCATTCCCAAACAACATTCCTACTCCATGGCTTAGCCTGTTGACCGTACACACACACACTCACACACACATACACACACACACACACACACACACACACACACACACACACACACACGAATACTTGCATCTCCACATTCCTCTGTACCTAATGAATATACGCAAACCAGTGTCCATATCTTGTCTGGCTGTGTAGCAACAAATCATGGCCTCCAGGCTTCCACCTTATCCCAAGTCAGGTGACCCAGCCTAGCCTCAATATCTCTTTTACTGTGGTGAGCATACAGCCTCCTTTAATATACTCACTCACCTAAGGAGGCTTTCTACAACCAACATAAGCCCAGTCCATAACCAGGGTTCTCCTATCTTCTGGTGTCTAGCCTATTGAGAATATCACACAGTATTAGACACTTGATTTTTAACATTCTGTTATGTATAACCTGGAAACCATAAGAAATGTTCAATCTTGGTCTGGACTCCTTGCCTTATAGTAGTGAATTTTAGGCTTCAACATGTTGCAGCCTATTTAGAACATTTTTCCTATATTATAGAGAACATCTGGGCTACAGCCAGATATAATCCTATTTAGATAAACCAACAGGGGTCTTAGAGTTGCCCATACCTCTTCACACCATACCCAGACTTCCTATGTCCCCCTCCAGGATTTATCCAGGTGAAGATATCCATACTCTGTAATTGGTTTTCCATATTCAGTGGAATTTATCCTAGATTGAATAGTCCCTGTCCCATCAAAGAATGGACCCTTGCACTCTGCAGTAGTGATTTTTGGCATGTTTTAGGGACACAAATCTCAAAACACAGCATGATCCCACCAGCTACTACTATTCTGTAGCCAACACTGGGAGTTCCCCAACACTTATTATACCTGTACTGGCTAATGGAATAACCCCACTCCTTATGAAAAATTATCGTGTCCTCCTAAAGTTCGAACCTAGTGAATATTTCCTGTTCCAAATACTGTTTTTCCACATCCCTCCAAACATAGCTCATATTGATGTGGGATTCCCTTTTGTATATCTATGTATCATTATGATCCATACCAGTAAGGCTCTCACTGGTAGCTGCTGGTTTTCTCCTTCAGCAGCTACATGGCATCTCCCTGACTCTGCCTACTTTCTCTCTATATCTCTGTTCAGATTTCCTGCCTGGCTATATTCTACTAATCGATTGCCCAAAGCATCTTCTTGAATAACCAATGGTAATAAAACATATTCATAGCATATAGGATTCCTAGTCCCATCAAATCCTCCTGTGCTGTAGACAACATATACATTCCCACTGAGACAACCCCAACCTCATCAAACCACAGGATCTCTGGCTGACTACATAATATCACAGCATGCCAAGACTGTCCAAATCCTTCTACAATGCCAAGAGAAGTAAGTGCACCTTTCGAGCAGATAATTCTTTTCCTACTCCAGTAGAGTCCAGACCTGATGAAACATCCAGTGAGAACTCTAAAAGAGCTGTTTTCTCACACTTATAGTGACTTTTAGCTGTTTGCTGAGTTCCAAACCCTAGGCTCCATCTTAGTCCTACCGTGCTTTGATAGATAGTTCTAAGCTTCTGCTGGCACTTTCCCTCCAACTGGCCTTGTCCTAGCACATTCTTTTGTGCTGTATCCAGCATCTACATTCCCAACAGTAACCATCCTACCTGAATCCATCTGCAGGATGATTCCGATGCCTAAACCACTTCATTATATAACCAGACATCCCACAACCACCAGGACCCAACTTTAGCCAATTGAGTAACCCACTACACACAAGTGAATATTTCATTTTCCACATGCTGTCTGACTTACAGCTGCCTCATGTGCCTTGCATTTGCAAATTTTAGGCCTGTGAAGGTTTTCAAAGCCTTCAGCCAAGACTAGGTCCAGCAACTCCTTCTTTGGTATAGTCAACAGTTAGGCTCCCCTGAATTTAACACACCTACACCCATGCATGAAATAGTTGCCCTGCTTTCACAACTCCATTTCCAATCCAGACTTTCCATATCTTCCCCAAAGACCAAGCCCAGAATATTTCCCCTACCAGATAGCGTTTCCCCATATGCCAACAAACAGATCATAAGTCACTACAAGTGTCCAAGTCTAGTTTTTGCCACTGATATTCTTGCATGTTGTAGTAATGCTCACAGGATTCAACAGAGTTCCAAATGCGAGGGCCGAATCCCAGCATCTACTCCTGTCCTCCAAACAAAATACATTGTCCTACAAGGACCTGCGCTGCTTGAATCTACATATAGTACTCATTTTGCTAACTATCTTACCCGAATCCAAATTCTGTATTCCTGAGTCCTCCACCATGGTATGGCCTGGTAAGTACTCACTCCCTCACAACCAGATATTTCATATTCTATCTCTACCTGGATCTAGCCTCTTTCCCAAAGTCATTATACAAATTTAGTTTGATCACCTAAGTAGCAATATCTAGGCTTCTATAATTTCGGAAATCCCATATCTTGGCCTTCCACGTGTGCGATTGCCGACATACATGCAGCAGACAAGTTGCTACCTTCACCCACCCACAGTACCCTCTGTGTTACCTGCAGCACCCTACTCTACCACATTCCTAATGTTCTCCTCCAGGAACTGGCTTCTTATATAAGCCACCAACCAATACTTGTTTTCCATATCCATCTGCATCTAGCTTGATTTTAACAGCCAGCACCCCTGCATAATCTGGCTGTTTGCCTCTTGAGTCAAGGGTCTTCTCGGGAGTATGGTCCCAAATAACTCAGCTCAGACTATTCTCAGGAATCCTCCTTTTCTGTCGTGAACATCTAGTCTTTGCTAGCACTTACCCTGCACTAATACATCCACGGGACACTTTAGGTACAGTATAGAGCATTATTCCTTATTCAGATTTTCTATGTCTTCCCAGGTTTTAACTTGTTTAGTTTAGTTACCCACTCAGTACTTTGTACATAGAGGGCTTGATCTACCCAAGTTGCAACAGCCAGTGTCCTTGTCTTCTCCAGCTGCCTCTATAGCAATCTCCGTTATTCTTAGACCCATCAACTTTTTCTGTGCTGTTGACAGCATCTAGATTCCCACAAAGACTATCAGTCTCTCATAGAACCAGAGGAGTTGTGGCTGCCCTACATGACCATTCTATCCCCAGACTATCAGAATACTCCTCCATCGTCTAGATTTCAGAGCACTGCTCTGCATCCTATCATCATTTTTCTAATCCAGTGGAGTCCAGACTGGATGGAACATCCAGTGTCATCCCTAGATTTCAATAGTAGTGACTTCTAGCTGTTGGTAGGGTTCCAAATCCTTTGTTCCATCTTAGTCCCACCATGGTCTCTTAGGCTGAATGCAACATATAGTGTCCTGCATGAATCTCCTGAAACAACACTTACACACAGGACACTCTAGGCTACCTATACAACACAACTTAATACCCAGATTACCCAGAATACCCATGTACTCCCCAGAGTCGAGCCTGTAGACTAACACCAAATGTACTCATCATACATGATTTTCTACAACTTGCTGAATTGATCACAGTACTCTAGCCTACATAGACAAACTATAACACCTAACAGGTGCCTCTAGGATTCAGTAGGGTGTAAAATCTCACACCCCAGCACAGCCCTCCATCTATTCATGTGCTATAGTTAACATTTAGTATTTCTACAATAGTTGTCCTATCTATGGCCACAGGACTAGATGTTCACTATACCATGGCACTCTATACACAAACTTCCCATCTACTCCCCAGAGTCTAGTTACTGAAACTCCAAACACAACCCAATATTTCTGTTTTCATGTCATGCAAAACATAAATCCCATGCTGCATGCAGTTTGGCACAGATGTCTGGACTCCTAGCCTTGCTGTAATGACCCCTAGAATTCAACAAGGTCCCCATTCCTTGGCCCTAGCCTATGCCAAGCATTTTGTCCTTGGCTGTAGCCTACATCTATGCTCCCATAGGGATGTACCCTAGCCCTGTCTACCCACATCTACTTTCAGAAAGCCTTGTGACACATAAAATACACCAATAAATACACAGACTTCCTGTGGTCTCCTCCTGGGTGAGCCTGGTGTTTACAACCCTATCTGACATTTTATTTTCTGGCGTAACTAGAATGGTCGAACATCCAGTGACCATGACTAGTGTGGCTATGAGTTCCTTGTACTTGATGGCTCTAGGCTTCTGCAGACTCTGGTTCCTCCAACTGACCTTTTCCTAGCCTATTCCTTTGTGCAATATCCAACTTCCATACTCTCAACTTGAAACATTCTACCTTCATTCAATCACAAGTGACATTTAAATGATTAAGCCACCTATCTTTGTCCCTAGACATCCCACATGCTCGGCCTCCAGGGTTTAGCCTAGTGAGTAATAACCAACACAAACATGAATAAGTGTTTTTCCACATGCAGCCTGACCTACTAGAAACACACTTGCCTTCCATTTGTGAGCTTTAGGCATCTACAGGATTGAATGTGTGCAGACAAGCTTAGGCCCTACAACTTCTACTATGCTTTAGTGAACAGCTTGGCTCCCTCTGCACGAAATGTTCTTGCACACATGCCCAGCCTGTCCATATCCTCCTATAAAGTCGATAGAGGTATGCACCCTTCTGCAAAGATAATTGTTTTCCCAAACTAGTGGAGTCCAGACCATCTAGTGGCATCCCTAGAATAGTGCTTGTTCTCCCTCGCAATGACTTACTTATATCTACCTATCTGTCTATCTATCTATCTATTTTTAATTCGAGAGAAGGCTTCTCTACGTAACTTTGAAGTCTATTTTTGCACTAGCTCTGTAGACCAGGTTGGCTTCACACTCACAGAGATCCTCCTGCCTCTGCCTCCCAAGTGCTATGATTAAAGTCATGCACCACCACCACCCATCCTTGTAGTGACTTCTAACTTTTGTCAATGTCCGAAATCCTTTGCTTCATTTTCTTCTTTGCTATAGGTAAGATCTTGGTTCCTGCATGAAGTTCCTGTTACAAGACTTAGCCACAGAACACTGTGTGCTGCCTATACAACCCAACTCTGTACTCAGATTCCCCATGACCTCTCCAGAGTCAGGCCTGTTAATTATCCCTAACATACTCATCATAAATGTTTTTGCACATCCTGCTGAATCTATACCAGTAGCCCATCCTAGACAAACAACTTATACTTCAGAGCAGAGGCCTTCAGGCTTCATCATGGTCCCAAATCTCATACACCCCCAATTTCAGTGCTATAAGGAACAATTAGAGTGCCACTAGTACTTGCCCTATCCACAGGCACAGGACTAGATGTTGACTATACTACCCCTCTCTATACACAAACTTTCTGTGTTCTCTTCCAGGGCCTAGTCTATTGGATATTCCACATACATCCCAATATTTCTGTTTTCATATCCTGTAGCGTGTAAATCATGAGCCTTAGGCAGTGCCACCATAGTAGCCTGAAATCTTTGCCTTGCAGTAATGATCTCTAACTTCAACAAAGTCCTAAATCCTAGTTCCCAGTTTAGTCCCAGTATTTCATCCTTTGCTCTAGCCTACATGGTGTGCTCCTGGGAGGATCATCAGTCATCGTACCAAACTAAGAATATTGCATACTATATTAATGAACAACCTAGAAAGATATGTCCATGAATGCAATAGTGGAACAAACTTTCTGGGAATAATCAGCTCCTTAAGAGTGAATTTAAGGTCTACTCTAAAGAAAGCCACACATGCCTGCTGCTTTGTCGAGAACATATGGTTATGGAGATCCAAGGCCCCAGTATTGAACCTCACACTATTATTTTGTTAAATGAATGAAGTATCAAGCTTCACTCTACATTCATACCTCGATAACTACAGATTAGTGCAGTTCTCAGACCTCCTCAGAGACCTTGGTGCAGTAGATTATGTTTAAAAAAGACATTCAAAACTGGTCATCCTGGAAAAAAAATGAGAGTATGTGCAATGGGATATTTGTAGCCCTCTCTTCAAGACTCAGGTACCATTGCAGGGAGCATTTCAAAAGATATTATGAGTCTGAGGCTGCAGATGCCAAGAGTGAAATTGTGATCTCAAGACATGACAGAGTCATTGCTCTCACAAATACAGAGCCATCGTGATTGCATGCAAAGGCCTGTGTAAGATGAGGCTAGGTCATATTCCAGTATGCTTGGTGACTAAGCACTCAAATATATGCCAGTATGGTTTCCATCCACATTAACTCTCACACTTCTCTAGAAGCCACCAACTGTCAGGAGTTTGCCAGTTAGACTCTCGAGCCCTCCTACAGTGCATCTTTGACTATGGGGGATGGCTCAGAAGTCTGTACCTCTAACTGACAAACTACTGACAGTTGGTGGCTTCTAGAGAAATGTGACAGTTAATGAAAGGGAATGAAAAACAGGCTCTCATGTACTTGAATACTTACTTAGTTACCAAGAAGTGCAACTGTTTGTTAAATTAGGAGGTGTGACCATGCTGGAATGGATATAGCCTCTGTGGAAAATATATGTCACTGAGGGTGGGTTTTGAGGTTTACATTCCCACATCAGGCCTCGTCTCTCTCTCTCTCTACCTACTACTGATGAATCAGTTGGTATGGACTCAACAACAGGACCAGTGCCATGTTTGCCTGAATCCTGACATGATGATCATGAATTAATTTCCTAAAATTATAGGCAAGCATCCAATTAACTAGTGATAAAGAGATCCAGAGACCCTTTCAAGTCTCTTGCATCTTGAAGTCCTGAACTGAGATTAGAGTTTAGCTAGAGGGACAGGGTATTGACATATAAACAGTTGTGGTCAGAGGGGGCATCTACCCTCCCTTAGCTCACCCATCATTGTCTAATTGTTAGTCTTATCTGGCAAGGTGGTTTGATAGTAGGAATTGTGTGAAATCTCTTTAAGGAGACAAGGTTTTCCTTTGGGTAGAGAACATTGCTTTACATGGCATGAGATTTCTGTAGAAATACTCATTACGTTGACGTCAATGATTTGACTGTTCTGATAGATCAAGCTACACAATTGTCTCATTAGTATATCCTCATTTCTGCTAGGCCTGTTATGTAAGCAGCCCATTCTAAAAGCCCTATTAAAACACAAATTTTTTATAAAGGATAACCATGGGTAAACCTGTCACTTCAAATTACCATTCCTTTCACTGAGATGTGATCAGTAGATTTGAGTTTGCTGGGTGATTATTGCTCCTGGGGAGATTTCCTTACTTACATTGGATGGTGAGGTATAAAACCAACATTCAAAAAAAGTTGCCAAACAGGAAACATAACAGCTATTTGTGGGGATAACTGTCACTCACACACTTCACCTCAGATAGGTTGAGACATTCATACTGTGAAGTTTTGCCCGGATCTTGCAAAATACATGGATGGTGGAGCACAGTCTTCTTCATCCGTATCTATGAGATTAGATAAATGTAGCAATTTGGATTCAATGCTCCATAATTACCTCTATGAGTCTTACAGTGCATGTGTGGTATGACCCTCAAATCTGTGGGAACCAAAGTCCCTTCTTTGTCATATGGTAACCCAAATTTTCTTCTTTTTATATATCAAACCATATTCCTTTTCTGGCCTCTATCCCTATAGTATACAAAATGTCAGATTTTCCATCTTCAACACCAAAGAGTCTTCTGTGTCATATACCCACCTAAATCAATTTTCTAGGCATCAACTTGAAATTTGAGTTCAAGGTGTGGTTCATACAATACACGCAATCAAATCCATCTTTATCGTAAATTCATGAAAATTGTTTATCTGGCATCAAACTTTGAAAAACCATAATCTCTCCAATATCATATACCAACCCAATCTCTCTCTCTCTCTCTCTCTCTCTCTCTCTCTCTCTCTCTCCCCACTGTTGCTGCCTTCATCCTTATGAGACCACATCCCTCCTTTGTCATCTGCCTATCCACACTACCTCTCTTGCCATATAGCCAATATTTCTTCCCTAAAACCTTATCAGACACAAATCTCTCCCTTTCATTCAACCAAGTGAACTCCCTCTCTCGCCATGTACCCACTATTTCTGGACCCATCCTTCCAAGACACTCATTCCTCCTTAGCCATACACCAAACCTAATACTCTCTCTTATAATGTTTCCACCATTTCTTCCCCCAAACGTTGTGATGGCCCAATCTGCCCCATGTCATGTACTCACCCAAACTCCCTCGCTAGCCATATATCCACCATGTCTGCCCCCATCCTGCTGTGACCCAAATCCTTCTCTTGCCATATGCCCACTGAAAATTCTTCTATTTTCATGTAACCACACAATGTCCTGTCTTGTGATGTAACCACCATTTCTTCCCCCAAACATGTCAGACCCAAATATATCCATGTTTATATGCCTAACAAAACCCCCTCTCTTGACATATACCCACCCAAACTCTGTTTCATGAAATATACCAATTATTTCTGCCCCAAACCTTAAGAGACCCAAAAACCCACTGGTCATACAGCTACCCAAACTCCTCTCTGGGCATATACCCATCATTTTGCCACCAGCTTTGTGAGACCCTAATCTCTCCATTGTCGTATGCCCATCCAAAGTATTTCTCTTGCTACATACTCACCATTGCTGCCCCGAAAGTGTATAAGACCCAAATCCCTCCCTTGTCATTTACCCAGCATACTCCCTTTGTTGCTATATATCCACCATTTCTGACCCCATCTTTCTGAGACCCTAATCCCACCCTTCATATAATAACCCAAACTCCTCTCTTAACAGATACTCATGATTTCTGCCACCTGAGTATTTGAGAATCAAATCCTTCCCTTGTCATGTACCCACAAAAATGTCTCTTATCATTTACCGATCATTACACTCTCCAAAGTATATGGGATCCAACTCCCTTCCCTGGCATTACCCACCCATATTCCCACTCTTTCCAAGCTCTCACCATTACTGCCCCAAAATTTTGGAGACACAAACCCCTCCCTTGTCTTCTACCCACACAAAATCCCCCTCTTCAAGGCACCCACCATTGATGCCCAAACTTTTGGAGACACAAATCCCTCCCTTTTTTCCTACCACCCAAACTACATCTCTTCCATGCACCCACAATTGATGCCCAAACCTTTGGAGACCCAAATTCCTCCCGTGTCTTCTACCCACCCAAACTCCCTCTCTTTCCATGCACTCACCATTACTGCTCCAAACATATGGAGACCCAAATCCCTCCCTTGTCTTCTTCCCACCCACACTCCCCTTCTTCCATGCATGCACCATTGTTTCGCAACACTTTGGAGACCCAAATCCCAAACTTGTCTTCTTCCCACCCGAACTCCCCCTCTTCCATGCACCCACCATTGTTGCCCAAACCTTTGGAGACCCAAATCCCACCCTTGTCTTCTTCCAACCCAAACATCCCCACTTTCATGCACCCACCATTGATGCCCAAACCTTTGGAGACCCAAATCCCTCCCTTGTCTTCTACCCACCCATGCTCCCTTTCTTTTCATGCACTCACCATTACTGCCCCAAAATCCCCCTCATCCAGGCACCCACCAATGATGCCCAAACGTTTGGAGACAAAAATCCCTCCCTTGTCTTCTTCCCACCCAAACTCCCCCTCTTCCATGCACCCATCATTGATGCCCAAACCTTTAAAAACACAAATCCCTCCCTTGTCTCCTACACACCCAAACTCCCTTTCTTCCATGCACCCACAAGTGATGCCCAAACCTTTGGAGACACAATTCCCTCCCTTGTCTTCTACCAACCCAAGTTCCCTTTCTTTTCATGCACTCACCATTACTGCCCAAATCCTTTGGAGACACAAATCCCTTCCTTGTCTTCTATCCACCCTAACTCCCCCTCTTCCATGCACCCACCATTGATGACCAATTCTTTGGAGACCCAAATCCCTCCCTTGTCATCTTCCCACCCAAACTCCCTTTCTTTTCATGCCCTCACCATTACTGCCCCAAAACTTTGGAGACCCAAATCCCTCCCTTGTCTTCTTCCCACCCAAACTCCCCGTCTTCCATGCACCCACCATTGATGCCCAAACCTTTGGAGACACAAATCCCTCCCTTGTCTCCTACCCACCAAAACTCCCTCTCTTTTCATGCTCTCACCGTTAAAGCCACAAAATTTTGGAGACCCTAATCCCTCCCTTGTCTTCTTCCCACACAAACTCGCCTCTTTTATGCACCCACAATTAATGCCCAAACCTTTGTAGACCCAAATCCCTCCCTTGTCTTCTACCAACCCAAACTCCCCCTCTTTCCATGAACCCACTAAGACTGTCCCAAACCTAGTGAAGAACAAATCTCTCCATTGCCATTCACCCACCCATCTTCCCTCTCTTCTCCTATAACCATCATTTTTCCTTCCCTTTCCTGGTTTCGCCTTTAGTCACTGTAAAAGACACATAGCTTTTCAACTAAATTGAATTTATTTTCAATTTAAGAAATTTAAACCAATGCAATTTTCTTTGTCATATTTGGGCATTCCCCGTCTTCATGATAGCCATCTTATTGGCTCTCCCCCTCATCGGCTGCTGCGACCACGCTTGCTTTTCCAGTAGTGTGCACCTCGGCTTCCTTTTCAGGCTCCTCCTCCTTAGGTTCAGGCATTGCAGTAACAGCTTTCACTTTGATTTTCTTCCATTCGAGGGCAGCTGCCTCTTCGGCCTCCCTCTTTCTCTTGTTCCTCTTCTTTGAGGAGTGCTTCCGGTGTTTGCTTTTCTTGTGTGCCTGGAATGGCAAGAGGTGAACACAAGAATTAGTTAATAGAGGGAGAAGTCAGGAGAGGCATGTGAAGGACACTTTGTCGGAAGAGGTGAGAATTGATAAGGGATTTATGCCAGGAAGGAGAGAGGTAGTGACTTTAGGTAAGAGTAAATGAGTAGAGGAGGGAGCTCCAGTAGGGTTCGTCAACTCACCTTTCCGCACGACATGTAAGGTGGATACTGCTTGAGAGCTGCCTTTGTCTTCACCATAAGGACTGGCCCGTTCGCTGCCATGGGAACATCACTACTGGATGTTGGGAGGTCCATGTCGGACAGTGATTCCTTAGGTTCCTTTTCTAGACTCTCCATCACCAAGTCGCGTGAGCGCGTGTTGTTTCTCCCTCGAGGGGCTGTGAACAACTGGCAGAGTAGGGAAGGCCACACCCTCAGACCTGAGTCATCATCAAGGTCTCGACCAATAGTAGGTGAGCTTGTGCTCTGACATCACAAAGCCTGGTTCTGACCCACAAGAATGCCTGGGGAAGGAAGGAACAAATAGTGGACTGTACCACTCCTGACACTTTGATGATAGGGGGAAGATATTCAGAAGGCAAAGAGAGTTTGGGTTTAGATGGAGACTTTGTTTAATAACTCTAAGGCAAATTTTCCACCTCAAACTTTTTTACATATCTACCTTTGTTGTGGTAGAACACATGACAGATCATTTGCTTCTCCAAATTCTTCAACAATGCTATCCCTGTCAATGGTTTAGTCCAAAATGTCCGCCTCAATCTTTGGCTAGTATCTTGAATGTCTTCCCTAAAATCATTCCCAAATAACATTCCTACTCCATGGCTTAGCCTGTTGACCATACACACACACACTCACACACACATACACACACACACACACACACACACACACACACACGAATACTTGCATCTCCACATTCCTCTGTACCTAATGAATATACGCAAACCAGTGTCCATATCTTGTCTGGCTGTGTAGCAACAAATCATGGCCTCCAGGCTTCCACCTTATCCCAAGTCAGGTGACCCAGCCTAGCCTCAATATCTCTTTTACTGTGGTGAGCATACAGCCTCCTTTAATATTCTCACTCACCTAAGGAGGCTTTCTACAACCAACATAAGCCCAGTCCATAACCAGGGTTCTCCTATCTTCTGGTGTCTAGCCTATTGAGAATATCACACAGTGTTAGACACTTGATTTTTAACATTCTGTTATGTATAAACTGGAAACCATAAGAAATGTTCAATCTTGGTCTGGACTCCTTGCCTTATAGTAGTGAATTTTAGGCTTCAACATGTTGCAGCCTATTTAGAACATTTTTCCTATATTATAGAGAACATCTGGGCTACAGCCAGATATAATCCTATTTAGATAAACCAACAGGGGTCTTAGAGTTGCCCATACCTCTTCACACCATACCCAGACTTCCTATGTCCCCCTCCAGGATTTATCCAGGTGAAGATATCCATACTCTGTAATTGGATTTCCATATTCAGTGGAATTTATCCTAGATTGAATAGTCCCTGTCCCATCAAAGAATGGACCCTTGCACTCTGCAGTAGTGATTTGTGGCATGTTTTAGGGACACAAATCTCAAAACACAGCATGATCCCACCAGCTACTACTATTCTGTAGCCAACACTGAGAGTTCCCCAACACTTATCATACCTGTACTGGCTAATGGAATAACCCCACTCCTTATGAAAAGTTATCGTGTCCTCCTAAAGTTCGAACCTAGTGAATATTTCCTGTTCCAAATACTGTTTTTCCACATCCCTCCAAACATAGCTCATATTGATGTGGGATTCCCTTTTGTATATCTATGTATCATTAGGATCCATACCAGTAAGGCTCTCACTGGTAGCTGCTGGTTTTCTCCTTCAGCAGCTACATGGCATCTCCCTGACTCTGCCTACTTTCTCTCTATATCTCTGTTCAGATTTCCTGCCTGGCTATATTCTACTAATCGATTGCCCAAAGCATCTTCTTGAATAACCAATGGTAATAAAACATATTCATAGCATATAGGATTCCTAGTCCCATCAAATCCTCCTGTGCTGTAGACAACATATACATTCCCACTGAGACAACCCCAACCTCATCAAACCACAGGATCTCTGGCTGACTACATAATATCACAGCATGCCAAGACTGTCCAAATCCTTCTAAAATGCCAAGAGAAGTAAGTGCACCTTTCGAGCAGATAATTCTTTTCCTACTCCAGTAGAGTCCAGACCTGATGAAACATCCAGTGAGAACTCTAAAAGAGCTGTTTTCTCACACTTATAGTGACTTTTAGCTGTTTGCTGAGTTCCAAACCCTAGGCTCCATCTTAGTCCTACCGTGCTTTGATAGATAGTTCTAAGCTTCTGCTGGCACTTTCCCTCCAACTGGCCTTGTCCTAGCACATTCTTTTGTGCTGTATCCAGCATCTACATTCCCAACAGTAACCATCCTACCTGAATCCATCTGCAGGATGATACCGATGCCTAAACCACTTCATTATATAACCAGACATCCCACAACCACCACGACCCAACTTTAGCCAATTGAGTAACCCACTACACACAAATGAATATTTGATTTTCCACTTGCTGTCTGACTTACAGCTGCCTCATGTGCCTTGCATTTGCAAATTTTAGGCCTGTGAAGGTTTTCAAAGCCTTCAGCCAAGACTAGGTCCAGCAACTCCTTCTTTGGTATAGTCAACAGTTAGGCTCCCCTGAATTTAACACACCTACACCCATGCATGAAATAGTTGCCCTGCTTTCACAACTCCATTTCCAATCCAGACTTTCCATATCTTCCCCAAAGACCAAGCCCAGAATATTTCCCTTACCAGATAGCGTTTCCCCATATGCCAACAAACAGATCATAAGTCACTACAAGTGTCCAAGTCTAGTTTTTGCCACTGATATTCTTGCATGTTGTAGTAATGCTCACAGGATTCAACAGAGTTCCAAATGCGAGGGCCGAATCCCAGCATCTACTACTGTCCTCCAACCAACATACATTGTCCTACAAGGACCAGCGCTGCTTGAATCTACATATAGTACTCATTTTGCTAACTATCTTACCCGAATCCAAATTCTGTATTCCTGAGTCCTCCACCATGGTATGGCCTGGAAAGTACTCACTCCCTCACAACCAGATATTTCATATTCTATCTCTATCTGGATCTAGCCTCTTTCCCAAAGTCATTATACAAATTTAGTTTGATCACCTAAGTAGCAATATCTAGGCTTCTATAATTTCGGAAATCCCATGTCTTGGCCTTCCACGTGTGCGATTGCCGACATACATGCAGCAGACAAGTTGCTACCTTCACCCACCCACAGTACCCTCTGTTACCTGCAGCACCCTACTCTACCACATTCCTAATAACTCCTCCAGGAACTGGCTTCTTATATAAGCCACCAACCAATACTTGTTTTCCATATCCATCTGCATCTAGCTTGAGTTTAACAGCCAGCACCCCTGCATAATCTGGCTGTTTGCCTCTTGAGTCAAGGGTCTTCTCGGGAGTATGGTCCCAAATAACTCAGCTCAGACTATTCTCAGGAATCCTCCTTTTCTGTCGTGAACATCTAGTCTTTGCTAGCACCTACTCTGCATTAATACATCCACGGGACACTTTAGGTACAGTATAGAGCATTATTCCTTATTCAGATTTTCTATGTCTTCCCAGGTTTTAACTTGTTTAGTTTAGTTACCCACTCAGTACTTTGTACATAGAGGGCTTGATCTACCCAAGTTGCAACAACAAGTGTCCTGGTCTTCTCCAGCTGCCTCTATAGCAATCTCCGGCATTCTTAGACCCATCAACTTTTTCTGTGCTGTTGACAGCATCTAGATTCCCACAAAGACTATCAGTCTCTCATAGAACCAGAGGAGTTGTGGCTGCCCTACATGACCATTCTATCCCCAGACTATCAGAATACTCCTCCATCGTCTAGATTTCAGAGCACTGCTCTGCATCCTATCATCGTTTTTCTAATCCAGTGGAGTCCAGACTGGATGGAACATCCAGTGTCATCCCTAGATTTCAATAGTAGTGACTTCTAGCTGTTGGTAGGGTTCCAAATCCTTTGTTCCATCTTAGTCCCACCATGGTCTCTTAGGCTGAATGCAACAAATAGTGTCCTGCATGAATCTCCTGAAACAACACTTACACACAGGACACTCTAGGCTACCTGTACAACACAACTTAATACCCAGATTACCCAGAATACCCATGTACTCCCCAGAGTCAAGCCTGTAGACTAACACCAAATGTACTCATCATACATGATTTTCTACAACTTGCTGAATTGATCACAGTACTCTAGCCTACATAGACAAACTATAACACATAACAGGTGCCTCTAGGATTCAGTAGGGTGTAAAATCTCACACCCCAGCACAGCACTCCATCTATTCATGTGCTATAGTTAACATTTAGTATTTCTACAATAGTTGTCCTATCTATGGCCACAGGACTAGATGTTCACTATACCATGGCACTCTATACACAAACTCCCCATCTACTCCCCAGAGTCTAGTTACTGAAACTCCAAACACAACCCAATATTTCTGTTTTCATGTCATGCAAAACATAAATCCCATGCTGCATTCAGTTTGGCACAGATGTCTGGACTCCTAGCCTTGCTGTAATGACCCCTAGAATTCAACAAGGTCCCCATTCCTTGGCCCTAGCCTATGCCAAGCATTTTGTCCTTGGCTGTAGCCTACATCTATGCTCCCATAGGGATGTACCCTAGCCCTGTCTACCCACATCTACTTTCAGAAAGCCTTGTGACACATAAAATACACCAATAAATACACAGACTTCCTGTGGTCTCCTCCTGGGTGAGCCTGGTGTTTACATCCCTATCTGACATTTTATTTTCTGGCGTAACTAGAATGGTCGAACATCCAGTGACCATGACTAGTGTGGCTATGAGTTCCTTGTACTTGATGGCTCTAGGCTTCTGCAGACTCTGGTTCCTCCAACTGACCTTTTCCTAGCCTATTCCTTTGTGCTATATCCAACTTCCATACTCTCAACTTGAACCATTCTACCTTCATTCAATCACAAGTGACATTTAAATGATTAAGCCACCTAACTTTGTCCCTAGACTTCCCACATGCTCGGCCTCCAGGGTTTAGCCTAGTGAGTAATAACCAACACAAACATGAATACTTGTTTTTCCACATGCAGCCTGACCTACTAGAACCACATTTGCCTTCCATTTGCGAGCTTTAGGCATCTACAGGATTGAATGTGTGCAGACAAGCTTAGGCCCTACAACTTCTACTATGCTTTAGTGAACAGCTAGGCTCCCTCTGCACGAAACGTTCTTGCACACATGCTCAGACTGTCCATATCCTCCTACAAAGACTATAGAGGTATGCACCCTTCTGTAGAGATAATTGTTTTCCCAAACTAGTGGAGTCCAGACAATCTAGTGGCATCCCTAGAATAGTGCTTGTTCTCCCTCGCAATGACTTACTTATATCTACCTATCTGTCTATCTATCTATCTATTTTTAATTCGAGAGAAGGCTTCTCTACGTAACTTTGAAGTCTATTTTTGCACTAGCTCTGTAGACCAGGTTGGCTTCACACTCACAGAGATCCTCCTGCCTCTGCCTCCCAAGTGCTATGATTAAAGTCATGCACCACCACCACCCATCCTTGTAGTGACTTCTAACTTTTGTCAATGTCCGAAATCCTTTGCTTCAGACTAGTACTACCATGTTCATCTTTGCTATAGGTAAGATCTTGGTTCCTGCATGAAGTTCCTGTTACAAGACTTAGCCACAGAACACTGTGTGCTGCCTATACAACCCAACTCTGTACTCAGATTCCCCATGACCTCTCCAGAGTCAGGCCTGTTAATTATCCCTAACATACTCATCATAAATGTTTTTGCACATCCTGCTGAATCTATACCAGTAGCCCATCCTAGACAAACAACTTATACTTCAGAGCAGAGGCCTTCAGGCTTCATCATGGTCCCAAATCTCATACACCCCCAATTTCAGTGCTATAAGGAACAATTAGAGTGCCACTAGTACTTGCCCTATCCACAGGCACAGGACTAGATGTTGACTATACTACCCCTCTCTATACACAAACTTTCTGTGTTCTCTTCCAGGGCCTAGTCTATTGGATATTCCACATACATCCCAATATTTCTGTTTTCATATCCTGTAGCGTGTAAATCATGAGCCTTAGGCAGTGCCACCATAGTAGCCTGAAATCTTTGCTTGCAGTAATGATCTCTAACTTCAACAAAGTCCTAAATCCTAGTTCCCAGTTTAGTCCCAGTATTTCATCCTTTGCTCTAGCCTACATGGTGTGCTCCTGGGAGGATCATCAGTCATCGTACCAAACTAAGAATATTGCATACTATATTAATGAACAACCTAGAAAGATATGTCCATGAATGCAATAGTGGTACAAACTTTCTGGGAATAATCAGCTCCTTAAGAGTGAATTTAAGGTCTACTCTACAGAAAGCAACACATGCCTGCTGATGTAAGCTTTGTCGAGAACACATGGTTATGGAGTTCCAAGGCCCCAGTATTGAACCTCATACTATTATTTTGTTAAATGAATGAAGTATCAAGCTTCACTCTACATTCATACCTCGATAACTACAGATTAGTGTAGTTCTCAGACCTCCTCAGAGACCTTGGTGCAGTAGATTATGTTTAAAAAAGACATTCAAAACTGGTCATCCTGGAAAAAAAAATGAGAGTATGTGCAATGGGATATTTGTAGCCCTCTCTGCAAGACTCAGGTACCATTGCAGGGAGCATTTAAAAAGATTTTATGAGTCTGAGGCTGCAGATGCCAAGAGTGAAATTGTGATCTCAAGACATGACAGACTCATTGCTCTCACAAATACACAGCCGTCGTGATTGCATGCAAAGGCCTGTGTAAGATGAGGCCAGGTCATATTCCAGTATGCTTGGTGACTAAGCACTCAAATATATGCCAGTATGGTTTCCATCCACATTAACTCTCACACTTCTCTAGAAGCCACCAACTGTCAGGAGTTTGCCAGTTAGACTCTCGAGCCCTCCTACAGTGCATCTTTGACTATGGGGGATAGCTCAGAAGTCTGTACCTCTAACTGACAAACTACTGACAGTTGCTGGCTTCTAGAGAAATGTGACAGTTAATGAAAGGGAATGAAAAACAGGCTCTCATGTACTTGAATACTTACTTAGTTACCAAGAAGTGCAACTGTTTGGGAAATTAGGAGGTGTGACCATGCTGGAATGCATATAGCCTTTGTGGATAATATATGTCACTGAGGGTGGGTTTTGAGGTTTACATTCCCACATCAGGCCTCGTCTCTCTCTCTCTCTACCTTCTACTGATGAATCAGTTGGTATGGACTCAACAACAGGCCCAGTGCCGTGTTTGCCTGAATCCTGACATGATGATCAAGAATTAATTTCCTAAAATTATAGGCAAGCATCCAATTAACTAGTGATAAAGAGATCCAGAGACCCTTTCAAGTCTCTTGCATCTTGAAGTCCTGAACTGAGATTAGAGTTTAGCTAGAGGGACAGGGTATTGACATATAAGCAGTTGTGGTCAGAGGGGGCATCTACCCTCCCTTAGCTCACCCATCATTGTCTAATTGTTAGTCTTATCTGGCAAGGTGGTTTGATAGTAGGAATTGTGTGAAATCTCTTTAAGGAGACAAGGTTTTCCTTTGGGTAGAGAACATTGCTTTACCTGGCATGAAATTTCTGTAGAAATACTCATTACGTTGACGTCAATGATTTGACTGTTCTGATAGATCAAGCTACACAATTGTCTCATTAGTATATCCTCATTTCTGCTAGGCCTGTTATGTAAGCAGCCCATTCTAAAAGCCCTATTAAAACACAAATTTTTTATAAAGGATAACCAAGGGTAAACCTGTCACTTCAAATTACCATTCCTTTCACTGAGATGTGATCAGTAGATTTGAGTTTGCTGGGTGATTATTGCTCCTGGGGAGATTTCCTTACTTACATTGGATGGTGAGGTATAAAACCAACATTCAAAAAAAGTTGCCAAACAGGAAACATAACAGCTATTTGTGGGGATAACTGTCACTCACACACTTCACCTCAGATAGGTTGAGACATTCATACTGTGAAGTTTTGCCCGGATCTTGCAAAATACATGGATGGTGGAGCACAGTCTTCTTCATCCGTATCTATGAGATTAGATAAATGTAGCAATTTGGATTCAATGCTCCATAATTGCCTCTATGAGTCTTACAGTGCATGTGTGGTATGACCCTCAAATCTGTGGGAACCAAAGTCCCTTCATTGTCATATGCTAACCCAAATTTTCTTCTTTTTATATATCAAACCATATTCCCTTTCTGGCCTCTATCCCTATAGTATACAAAATGTCAGATTTTCCATCTTCAACACCAAAGAGTCTTCTGTGTCATATACCCACCTAAATCAATTTTCTAGGCCTCAACTTGAAATTTGAGTTCAAGGTGTGGTTCATACAATACACGCAATCAAATCCATCTTTATCGTAAATTCATGAAAATTGTTTATCTGCCATCAAACTTTGAAAAACCATAATCTCTCCCATATCATATACCAACCCAATCTCTCTCTCTCTCTCTCTCTCTCTCTCTCTCTCTCTCTCTCTCCCCACTGTTGCTGCCTTCATCCTTATGAGACCACATCTCTCCTTTGTCATCTGCCTATCCACACTACCTCTCTTGCCATATAGCCAATATTTCTTCCCTAAAACCTTATCAGACACAAATCTCTCCCTTTCTTTCAACCAAGTGAACTCCCTCTCTCGCCATGTACCCACTATTTCTGGACCCATCCTTCCAAGACACTCATTCCTCCTTAGCCATACACCAAACCTAATACTCTCTCTTATAATGTTTCCACCATTTCTTCCCCCAAACGTTGTGATGGCCCAATCTGCCCCATGTCATGTACTCACCCAAACTCCCTCGCTAGCCATATATCCACCATGTCTGCCCCCATCCTGCTGTGACCCAAATCCTTCTCTTGCCATATGCCCACTGAAAATTCTTCTATTTTCATGTAACCACACAATTTCCTGTCTTGTGATGTAACCACCATTTCTTCCCCCAAACATGTCAGACCCAAATATATCCATGTTTATAAGCCCAACCAAACCCCCTCTCTTGACATATACCCACCCAAACTCTGTTTCATGAAATATACCAATTATTTCTGCCCCAAACCTTAAGAGACCCAAACACCCCCTGGTCATACAGCTACCCAAACTCCTCTCTGGGCATATACCCATCATTTTGCCACCAGCTTTGTGAGACCCTAATCTCTCCATTGTCGTATGCCCATCCAAAGTATTTCTCTTGCTACATACTCACCATTGCTGCCCCTAAAGTGTATAAGACCCAAATCCCTCCCTTGTCATTTACCCAGCATACTCCCTCTGTTGCTATATATCCACCATTTCTGACCCCATCTTTCTGAGACCCTAATCCCACCCTTCATATAATAACCCAAACTCCTCTCTTAACAGATACTCATGATTTCTGCCACCTGAGTATTTGAGAATCAAATCCTTCCCTTGTCATGTACCCACCCAAATGTCTCTGATCATTTACCCATCATTACACTCTCCAAAGTATATGGGATCCAACTCCCTTCCCTGGCATTACCCACCCATATTCCCATGCTTTCCAAGCTCTCACCATTACTGCCCCAAAATTTTGGAGACACAAACCCCTCCCTTGTCTTCTACAAACACAAACTCCCTCTCTTCCATGCACCCACCATTGATGCCCAAACCTTTGGAGACCCAAATCCCTCCCTTGTCTTCTACCCACCCAAACTCCCTCTCTTTCCATGCACTCACCATTACTGCTCCAAACATATGGAAACCCAAATCCCTCCCTTGTCTTCTTCCCACCCGAACTCCCCCTCTTCCATGTACCCACCATTGTTGCCCAAACCTTTGGAGACCCAAATCCCACCCTTGTCTTCTTCCAACCCAAACATCCCCACTTTCATGCACCCACCATTGATGCCCAAACCTTTGGAGACCCAAATCCCTCCCTTGTCTTCTACCCACACATGCTCCCTTACTTTTCATGCACTCACCATTACTGCCCCAAAATCCCCCTCATCCAGGCACCCACCAATGATGCCCAAACGTTTGGAGACAAAAATCCCTCCCTTGTCTTCTTCCCACCCAAACTCCCCCTCTTCCATGCACCCATCATTGATGCCCAAACCTTTAAAAACACAAATCCCTCCCTTGTCTCCTACACACCCAAACTCCCTTTCTTCCATGCACCCACAAGTGATGCCCAAACCTTTGGAGACACAAATCCCTCCCTTGTCTTCTACCAACCCAAGTTCCCTTTCTTTTCATGCACTCACCATTTCTGCCCAAATCCTTTGGAGACACAAATCCCTTCCTTGTCTTCTATCCACCCTAACTCCCCCTCTTCCATGCACCCACCATTGATGACCAATTCTTTGGAGACCCAAATCCCTCCCTTGTCATCTTCCCACCCAAACTCCCTTTCTTTTCATGCCCTCACCATTACTGCCCCAAAACTTTGGAGACCCAAATCCCTCCCTTGTCTTCTTCCCACCCAAACTCCCCGTCTTCCATGCACCCACCATTGATGCCCAAACCTTTGGAGACACAAATCCCTCCCTTGTCTCCTACCCACCAAAACTCCCTCTCTTTTCATGCTCTCACCGTTAAAGCCACAAAATTTTGGAGACCCTAATCCCTCCCTTGTCTTCTTCCCACACAATCTCGCCTCTTTTATGCACCCACAATTAATGCCCAAACCTTTGTAGACCCAAATCCCTCCCTTGTCTTCTACCAACCCAAACTCCCCCTCTTTCCATGAACCCACTATGACTGTCCCAAACCTAGTGAAGAACAAATCTCTCCATTGCCATTCACCCACCCATCTTCCCTCTCTTCTCCTATAACCATCATTTTTCCTTCCCTTTCCTGGTTTCGCCTTTAGTCACTGTAAAAGACACATAGCTTTTCAACTAAATTGAATTTATTTTCAATTTAAGAAATTTATACCAATGCAATTTTCTTTGTCATATTTGGGCATTCCCCGTCTTCATGATAGCCATCTTATTGGCTCTCCCCCTCATCAGCTGCTGCGACCACGCTTGCTTCTCCAGTAGTGTGCACCTCGGCTTCCTTTTCAGGCTCCTCCTCCTTAGGTTCAGGCATTGCAGTAACAGCTTTCACTTTGATTTTCTTCCGTTCGAGGGCAGCTGCCTCTTCGGCCTCCCTCTTTCTCTTGTTCCTCTTCTTTGAGGAGTGCTTCCGGTGTTTGCTTTTCTTGTGTGCCTGGAATGGCAAGAGGTGAACACAAGAATTAGTTAATAGAGGGAGAAGTCAGGAGAGGCATGTGAAGGACACTTTGTCGGAAGAGGTGAGAATTGATAAGGGATTTATGCCAGGAAGGAGAGAGGTAGTGACTTTAGGTAAGAGTAAATGAGTAGAGGAGGGAGCTCCAGTAGGGTTCGTCAACTCACCTTTCCGCAAGACATGTAAGGTGGATACTGCTTTAGAGCTGCCTTTGTCTTCACCATAAGGACTGGCCCGTTTGCTGCCATCAGAACATCACTACTGGATGTTGGGAGGTCCATGTCGAACAGTGATTCCTTAGGTTCCTTTGCTAGAGTCTCCATCACCAAGTCGCGTGAGCGCGTGTTTTTTCTCCCTCGAGGGGCTGTGAACAACTGGCAGAGTAGGGAAGGCCACACCCTCAGACCTGAGTCATCATCAAGGTCTCGACCAATAGTAGGTGAGCTTGTGCTCTGACATCACAAAGCCTGGTTCTGACCCACAAGAATGCCTGGGGAAGGAAGGAACAAATAGTGGACTGTACCACTCCTGACACTTTGATGATAGGGGGAAGATATTGAGAAGGCAAAGAGAGTTTGGGTTTAGATGGAGACTTTGTTTAATAATTCTAAGGCAAATTTTCCACCTCAACCTTTTTTACATATCTACCTTTGTTGTGGTAGAACACATGACAGATCATTTGCTTCTCCAAATTCTTCAACAATACTATCCCTGTCAATGGTTTAGTCCAAAATGTCCACCTCAATCTTTGGCTAGTATCTTGAATGTCTTCCCTAAAATCATTCCCAAATAACATTCCTACTCCATGACTTAGCCTGTTGACCATACACACACACACTCACACACACTCATACACACACACACAAACACACACACACACACGAATACTTGCATCTCCACATTCCTCTGTACCTAATGAATATACGCAAACCAGTGTCCATATCTTGTCTGGCTGTGTAGCAACAAATCATGGCCTCCAGGCTTCCACCTTATCCCAAGTCAGGTGACCCAGCCTAGCCTCAATATCTCTTTTACTGTGGTGAGCATACAGCCTCCTTTAATATACTCACTCACCTAAGGAGGCTTTCTACAACCAACATAAGCCCAGTCCATAACCAGGGTTCTCCTATCTTCTGGTGTCTAGCCTATTGAGAATATCACACAGTATTAGACACTTGATTTTTAACATTCTGTTATGTATAACCTGGAAACCATAAGAAATGTTCAATCTTGGTCTGGACTCCTTGCCTTATAGTAGTGAATTTTAGGCTTCAACATGTTGCAGCCTATTTAGAACATTTTTCCTATATTATAGAGAACATCTGGGCTACAGCCAGATATAATCCTATTTAGATAAACCAACAGGGGTCTTAGAGTTGCCCATACCTCTTCACACCATACCCAGACTTCCTATGTCCCCCTCCAGGATTTATCCAGGTGAAGATATCCATACTCTGTAATTGGTTTTCCATATTCAGTGGAATTTATCCTAGATTGAATAGTCCCTGTCCCATCAAAGAATGGACCCTTGCACTCTGCAGTAGTGATTTTTGGCATGTTTTAGTGATTTGGGAGTGATTTCTTATTAATAAAGAAACTGTCTAGACCCATTTGATAGGCCAGCCCTTTGGTAGGCGGAGTAAACAGAACAGAATGCTGGGAGAAAGAAGCTGAGTCAGGGAGTCGCCATGGTTCTCCCACTCCAGACAGACGCAGGTTAAGATCATTCCTGGTAAGCCAGCTCGTGGGCTACACAGATTAATAGAAATGGGTTAGATCAATATGTAAAAGCTAGCCAATAAGAAACTGAAACTAATGGGTCAGGCAGTGTTTAAAAGAATACAGTTTCCGTGTAATTATTTCGGGTAAAGCTAGCCGGGTGGCGGGACACAGCCCGCCGCTCCGTACTACAACAGAGTGGCGCCCAACGTGGGGCTAAATCCACTTAAAAACCTAAAAAGGCTTAAAAATAAGGGAGAGAGACTTTAACACAGATTTTTACTGTTTGTTGGTGGCGTGCTGTAGAGAGATTTCCTGATTCGACAACAGCAACAGAAAAAAAAGCTGCGTCATTTTAAAGTGCGGCTTCTTGGGACTGTGCCGCCAATGCAAACTCTGGCTTTAAAACATTTCAATGGATTTTATGGGACTGGATGTTTGTGTTCCCGCTTGGGATCGGAAGGAGAGTGCTCTCAGTGCTCCCTGCCTGCACCTGGGCAGATGACAGAATCAGGCTTAGGCAGGCAAAATAGCATGGTGAAAGAGACGTGTTTTCAGACTGCGCAGTGCTCTGCGTGTCAGATTTGGTTGTAACTTGGATAAAAAGAGTTTCTGTGCTGCATGCTCAGTCTCAAAATTAAACTACTGAGTGCGGCTCCAATGAGGACTTGCTGTGTGCCTGGAACTGTGCACAGCTCAGGGGCACCAAATGGATCTGAGGCAGGAGAGGCTGCTCCTTGCTGAACTGTGCTGGTCTCAGGCAGTAACTACCGTAATTACCATAAAAACAGCGCAGTTAATTACGATTTCAAAATTTGGGTCTAAGGATATGATGCTTTGGAGAGGGTCTTCTTTTGTTTTCACAGAGGACCAGACCCTGTGGATTTCTTCTATCCCAATTTGGTATGATAGACCACGCCCTCCTAAAAGGTTGTTGTGAACATCTTCAGAAAATTGCTTCGCTCAACTGCCAACTGAGATGAAACTAGCACACAGGTTATACCATGAAAGACCTAATTAACGATGCCCCCATTCAGCAGGAAGCAGTTTGGAGAGAAAAAACTGCGCCCATGTTTCCAAAATATTGTTTATAAATGTTCTTTTACATTTAAAGGGGGATATGATATAGGTATGAATAATTTGCAATGGTATGGATTTTACAGTCAATTTTGTTATATGTATATGTATTTCTGATCTTGATTAAGGTATTGTGATTGTGTAGTTCATTTAAAAATGTAATGTATAATTAAGAAATATAGGTTAATGGTTAATCATCAATAATAGTCAAGCTTGTAGTCATGTTACTTAGATTTTCTAGATATATAGAGATATATTTCAGTTAGATAGGCATTCTTCATATCTCTCAAAGGCTACAGAATATGGCATTTAAAATATTTTAATAACTTAGGGTTTTTCATGACAATGAGTCACGTCTGCTCCTGACAGCGCCAATCTACTTAAAGAGGAAGATGGGCATCGAAGAGAATCCTTATGGAGTTGGATAGCCATTTGGACAAAAAACTGCTCTTGCCTGGACTGTTGCATAAAATGGACACAAAGAACCCGCAGAGAGAGGACTGCTGAACTTGCCTAAAGGTGAGATGGTCTTTTGGGGTTCATGACTCATGAAAGAGTCTGCGAAACATTCTGCAGGACACAGCAGATAGTGACTGAACTGTCTTTAAAATTTCCTGCTTCATGGAAATGTCTGCTGGATACTATGGGCCTGAAGGCTGAAGATGGATGCCCCAACCATACAAAAGAACTTTGGGTGACTATCCAGGCAGCAAGATGTCTCTGTAATTTCTAGAGTTTTCTTATTTCTTGTTTACTTAGGTAGTATTATATCCTTCTGGAGTCTTTGATGGAGTTGAAGAATGAATAGATAGTTATTGTTTTCCTTAGTTATGATAAAAGATAAAATAGATATAAATATTGTAACTGTAATTCTTGCTTGATAACTGTTTTGCTATATGTAATTTTACTATGTTAAAGTTAAAGGCTTTCTTTTTTGTTTAAACAGAAAAAGGGGAAATGATGTGGGAGTGATTTCTTATTAATAAAGAAACTGCCTAGACCCATTTGATAGGCCAGCCCTTAGGTAGGCGGAGTAAACAGAACGGAATGCTGGGAGAAAGAAGCTGAGTCAGGGAGTCGCCATGGTTCTCCCACTCCAGACAGACGCAGGTTAAGATCATTCCTGGTAAGCCAGCTCGTGGGCTACACAGATTAATAGAAATGGGTTAGATCAATATGTAAAAGCTAGCCAATAAGAAACTGAAACTAATGGGTCAGGCAGTGTTTAAAAGAATACAGTTTCCGTGTAATTATTTCGGGTAAAGCTAGCCGGGTGGCGGGACACAGCCCGCCGCTCCGTACTACAACAGAGTGGCGCCCAACGTGGGGCTAAATCCACTTAAAAACCTAAAAAGGCTTAAAAATAAGGGAGAGAGACTTTAACACAGATTTTTACTGTTTGTTGGTGGCGTGCTGTAGATAGATTTCCTGATTCGACAACAGCAACAGAAAAAAAAGCTGCGTCATTTTAAAGTGCAGCTTCTTGGGACTGTGCCGCCAATGCAAACTCTGGCTTTAAAACATTTCAATGGATTTTATGGGACTGGATGTTTGTGTTCCCGCTTGGGATCGGAAGGAGAGTGCTCTCAGTGCTCCCTGCCTGCACCTGGGCAGATGACAGAATCAGGCTTAGGCAGGCAAAATAGCATGGTGAAAGAGACGTGTTTTCAGACTGCGCAGTGCTCTGCGTGTCAGATTTGGTTGTAACTTGGATAAAAAGAGTTTCTGTGCTGCATGCTCAGTCTCAAAATTAAACTACTGAGTGCGGCTCCAATGAGGACTTGCTGTGTGCCTGGAACTGTGCACAGCTCAGGGGCACCAAATGGATCTGAGGCAGGAGAGGCTGCTCCTTGCTGAACTGTGCTGGTCTCAGGCAGTAACTACCGTAATTACCATAAAAACAGCGCAGTTAATTACGATTTCAAAATTTGGGTCTAAGGATATGATGCTTTGGAGAGGGTCTTCTTTTGTTTTCACAGAGGACCAGACCCTGTGGATTTCTTCTATCCCAATTTGGTATGATAGACCACGCCCTCCTAAAAGGTTGTTGTGAACATCTTCAGAAAATTGCTTCGCTCAACTGCCAACTGAGATGAAACTAGCACACAGGTTATACCATGAAAGACCTAATTAACGATGCCCCCATTCAGCAGGAAGCAGTTTGGAGAGAAAAAACTGCGCCCATGTTTCCAAAATATTGTTTATAAATGTTCTTTTACATTTAAAGGGGGATATGATATAGGTATGAATAATTTGCAATGGTATGGATTTTACAGTCAATTTTGTTATATGTATATGTATTTCTGATCTTGATTAAGGTATTGTGATTGTGTAGTTCATTTAAAAATGTAATGTATAATTAAGAAATATAGGTTAATGGTTAATCATCAATAATAGTCAAGCTTGTAGTCATGTTACTTAGATTTTCTAGATATATAGAGATATATTTCAGTTAGATAGGCATTCTTCATATCTCTCAAAGGCTACAGAATATGGCATTTAAAATATTTTAATAACTTAGGGTTTTTCATGACAATGAGTCACGTCTGCTCCTGACAGCGCCAATCTACTTAAAGAGGAAGATGGGCATCGAAGAGAATCCTTATGGAGTTGGATAGCCATTTGGACAAAAAACTGCTCTTGCCTGGACTGTTGCATAAAATGGACACAAAGAACCCGCAGAGAGAGGACTGCTGAACTTGCCTAAAGGTGAGATGGTCTTTTGGGGTTCATGACTCATGAAAGAGTCTGCGAAACATTCTGCAGGACACAGCAGATAGTGACTGAACTGTCTTTAAAATTTCCTGCTTCATGGAAATGTCTGCTGGATACTATGGGCCTGAAGGCTGAAGATGGATGCCCCAACCATACAAAAGAACTTTGGGTGACTATCCAGGCAGCAAGATGTCTCTGTAATTTCTAGAGTTTTCTTATTTCTTGTTTACTTAGGTAGTATTATATCCTTCTGGAGTCTTTGATGGAGTTGAAGAATGAATAGATAGTTATTGTTTTCCTTAGTTATGATAAAAGATAAAATAGATATAAATATTGTAACTGTAATTCTTGCTTGATAACTGTTTTGCTATATGTAATTTTACTATGTTAAAGTTAAAGGCTTTCTTTTTTGTTTAAACAGAAAAAGGGGAAATGATGTGGGAGTGATTTCTTATTAATAAAGAAACTGCCTAGACCCATTTGATAGGCCAGCCCTTAGGTAGGCGGAGTAAACAGAACGGAATGCTGGGAGAAAGAAGCTGAGTCAGGGAGTCGCCATGGTTCTCCCACTCCAGACAGACGCAGGTTAAGATCATTCCTGGTAAGCCAGCTCGTGGGCTACACAGATTAATAGAAATGGGTTAGATCAATATGTAAAAGCTAGCCAATAAGAAACTGAAACTAATGGGTCAGGCAGTGTTTAAAAGAATACAGTTTCCGTGTAATTATTTCGGGTAAAGCTAGCCGGGTGGCGGGACCCAGCCCGCCGCTCCGTACTACAACATTTTAGGGACACAAATCTCAAAACACAGCATGATCCCACCAGCTACTACTATTCTGTAGCCAACACTGAGAGTTCCCCAACACTTATCATACCTGTACTGGCTAATGGAATAACCCCACTCCTTATGAAAAGTTATCGTGTCCTCCTAAGGTTCGAACCTAGTGAATATTTCCTGTTCCAAATACTGTTTTTCCACATCCCTCCAAACATAGCTCATATTGATGTGGGATTCCCTTTTGTATATCTATGTATCATTAGGATCCATACCAGTAAGGCTCTCACTGGTAGCTGCTGGTTTTCTCCTTCAGCAGCTACATGGCATCTCCCTGACTCTGCCTACTTTCTCTCTATATCTCTGTTCAGATTTCCTGCCTGGCTATATTCTACTAATCGATTGCCCAAAGCATCTTCTTGAATAATCAATGGTAATAAAACATATTCATAGCATATAGGATTCCTAGTCCCATCAAATCCTCCTGTGCTGTAGACAACATATACATTCCCACTGAGACAACCCCAACCTCATCAAACCACAGGATCTCTGGCTGACTACATAATATCACAGCATGCCAAGACTGTCCAAATCCTTCTACAATGGCAAGAGAAGTAAGTGCACATTTCGAGCAGATAATTCTTTTCCTACTCCAGTAGAGTCCAGACCTGATGAAACATACAGTGAGAACTCTAAAAGAGCTGTTTTCTCACACTTACAGTGACTTTTAGCTGTTTGCTGAGTTCCAAACCCTAGGCTCCATCTTAGTCCTACCGTGCTTTGATAGATAGTTCTAAGCTTCTGCTGGCACTTTCCCTCCAACTGGCCTTGTCCTAGCACATTCTTTTGTGCTGTATCCAGCATCTACATTCCCAACAGTAACCATCCTACCTGAATCCATCTGCAGGATGATTCCGATGCCTAAACCACTTCATTATATAACCAGACATCCCACAACCACCAGGACCCAACTTTAGCCAATTGAGTAACCCACTACACACAAGTGAATATTTGATTTTCCACATGCTGTCTGACTTACAGCTGCCTCATGTGCCTTGCATTTGCAAATTTTAGGCCTGTGAAGGTTTTCAAAGCCTTCAGCCAAGACTAGGTCCAGCAACTCCTTCTTTGGTATAGTCAACAGTTAGGCTCCCCTGAATTTAACACACCTACACCCATGCATGAAATAGTTGCCCTGCTTTCACAACTCCATTTCCAATCCAGACTTTCCATATCTTCCCCAAAGACCAAGCCCAGAATATTTCCCCTACCAGATAGCGTTTCCCCATATGCCAACAAACAGATCATAAGTCACTACAAGTGTCCAAGTCTAGTTTTTGCCACTGATATTCTTGCATGTTGTAGAAATGCTCATAGGATTCAACAGAGTTCCAAACGCGAGGGCCGAATCCCAGCATCTACTCCTGTCCTCCAACCAACATACATTGTCCTACAAGGACCTGCGCTGCTTGAATCTACATATAGTACTCATTTTGCTAACTATCTTACCCGAATCCAAATTCTGTATTCCTGAGTCCTCCACCATGGTATGGCCTGGTAAGTACTCACTCCCTCACAACCAGATATTTCATATTCTATCTCTACCTGGATCTAGCCTCTTTCCCAAAGTCATTATACAAATTTAGTTTGATCACCTAAGTAGCAATATCTAGGCTTCTATAATTTCGGAAATCCCATATCTTGGCCTTCCACGTGTGCGATTGCCGACATACATGCAGCAGACAAGTTGCTACCTTCACCCACCCACAGTACCCTCTGTGTTACCTGCAGCACCCTACTCCACCACATTCCTAATGTTCTCCTCCAGGAACTGGCTTCTTATATATGCCACCAACCAATACTTGTTTTCCATATCCATCTGAATCTAGCTTGAGTTTAACAGCCAGCACCCCTGCATAATCTGTCTGTTTGCCTCTTTAGTCAAGGGTCTTCTCGGGAGTATGGTCCCAAATAACTCAGCTCAGACTATTCTCAGGAATCCTCCTTTTCTGTCGTGAACATCTAGGCTTTGCTAGCACTTTCCCTGCACTAGTACATCCACGGGACACTTTAGGTACAATATAGAACATTATCCTTATTCAGATTTTCTATGTCTTCCCAGGTTTTAACTTGTTTAGTTTAGTTACCCACTCAGTACTTTGTACATAGAGGGCTTGATCTACCCAAGTTGCAACAACCAGTGTCCTTGTCTTCTCCAGCTGCCTCCATAGCAATCTCCGGCATTCTTAGACCCATCAACTTTTTCTGTGCTGTTGACAGCATCTAGATTCCCACAAAGACTATCAATCTCTCATAGAACCAGAGGAGTTGTGGCTGCCCTACATGACCATTCTATCCCCAGACTATCAGAATACTCCTCCATCGTCTAGATTTCAGAGCACTGCTCTGCATCCTATCATTGTTTTTCTAATCCAGTGGAGTCCAGACTGCATGGAACATCCAGTGTCATCCCTAGATTTCAATAGTAGTGACTTCTAGCTGTTGGTAGGATTCCAAATCCTTTGTTCCATCTTAGTCCCACCATGGTCTCTTAGGCTGAATGCAACATATAGTGTCCTGCATGAATCTCCTGAAACAACACTTACACACAGGACACTCTAGGCTACCTATACAACACAACTTAATACCCAGATTACCCAGAATACCCATGTACTCCCCAGAGTCGAGCCTGTAGACTAACACCAAATGTACTCATCATACATGATTTTCTACAACTTGCTGAATTGATCACAGTACTCTAGCCTACATAGACAACCTATAACACATAACAGGTGCCTCTAGGATTCAGTAGGTTGTAAAATCTCACACCCCAGCACAGCCCCTCCATCTATTCATGTGCTATAGTTAATATTTAGTTTTTCTACAATAGTTGTCCTATCTATGGCCACAGGACTAGATGTTCACTATACCATGGCACTCTATACACAAACTTCCCATCCACTCCCCAGAGTCTAGTTACTGAAACTCCAAACACAACCCAATATTTCTGTTTTCATGTCATGCAAAACATAAATCCCATGCTGCATGCAGTTTGGCACAGATGTCTGGACTCCTAGCCTTGCTTTAATGACCCCTAGAATTCAACAAGGTCCCCATTCCTTGGCCATAGCCTATGCCAAGCATTTTGTCCTTGGCTGTAGCCTACATCTATGCTCCCATAGGGATGTACCCTAGCCCTGTCTACCCACATCTACTTTCAGAAAGCCTTGTGACACATAAAATACACCAATAAATACACAGACTTCCTGTGGTCTCCTCCTGGGTGAGCCTGGTGTTTACATCCCTATCTGACATTTTATTTTCTGGCGTAACTAGAATGGTCGAACATCCAGTGACCATGACTAGTGTGGCTATGAGTTCCTTGTAAATGATGGCTCTAGGCTTCTGCAGACTCTGGTTCCTCCAACTGACCTTGTCCTAGCCTATTCCTTTGTGCTATATCCAACTTCCATACTCTCAACTTGAACCATTCTACCTTCATTCAATCACAAGTGACATTTAAATGATTAAGCCACCTATCTTTGTCCCTAGACATCCCACATGCTCGGCCTCCAGGGTTTAGCCTAGTGAGTAATAACCAACACAAACATGAATACTTGTTTTTCCACATGCAGCCTGACCTACTAGAAACACATTTGCCTTCCATTTGCGAGCTTTAGGCATCTACAGGATTGAATGTGTGCAGACAAGCTTAGGCCCAGCAACTTCTACTATGCTTTAGTGAACAGCTAGGCTCCCTCTGCACTAAACGTTCTTGCACACATGCCCAGACTGTCCATATCCTCCTACAAAGACAATAGAGGTATGCACCCTTCTGCAGAGATAATTGTTTTCCCAAACTAGTGGAGTCCAGACAATCTAGTGGCATCCCTAGAATAGTGCTTGTTCTCCCTCGCAATGACTTACTTATATCTACCTATCTGTCTATCTATCTATCTATTTTTAATTCGAGAGAAGGCTTCTCTACGTAACTTTGAAGTCTATTTTTGCACTAGCTCTGTAGACCAGGTTGGCTTCACACTCACAGAGATCCTCCTGCCTCTGCCTCCCAAATGCTATGATTAAAGTCATGCACCACCACCACCCATCCTTGTAGTGACTTCTAACTTTTGTCAATGTCCGAAATCCTTTGCTTCATGTTCTTCTTTGCTATAGGTAAGATCTTGGTTCCTGCATGAAGTTCCTGTTACAACACTTAGCCACAGAACACTGTGTGCTGCCTATACAACCCAACTCTGTACTCAGATTCCCCATGACCTCTCCAGAGTCAGGCCTGTTAATTATCCCTAACATACTCATCATAAATGTTTTTGCACATCCTGCTGAATCTATACCAGTACCCCAGCCTAGACAAACAACTTATACTTCAGAGCAGAGGCCTTCAGGCTTCATCATGGTCCCAAATCTCATACACCCCCAATTTCAGTGCTATAAGGAACAATTAGAGTGCCACTAGTACTTGCCCTATCCACAGGCACAGGACTAGATGTTGACTATACTACCCCTCTCTATACACAAACTTTCTGTGTTCTCTTCCAGGGCCTAGTCTATTGGATATTCCACATACATCCCAATATTTCTGTTTTCATATCCTGTAGCGTGTAAATCATGAGCCTTAGGCAGTGCCACCATAGTAGCCTGAAATCTTTGCCTTGCAGTAATGATCTCTAACTTCAACAAAGTCCTAAATCCTAGTTCCCAGTTTAGTCCCAGTATTTCATCCTTTGCTCTAGCCTACATGGTGTGCTCCTGGGAGGATCATCAGTCGTCGTACCAAACTAAGAATATTGCATACTATATTAATGAACAACCTAGAAAGATATGTCCATGAATGCAATAGTGGTACAAACTTTCTGGGAATAATCAGCTCCTTAAGAGTGAATTTAAGGTCTACGCTCTAGAAAGCAACACATGCCTGCTGCTGTAAGCTTTGTCGAGAACATATGGTTATGGAGATCCAAGGCCCCAGTATTGAACCTCATACTATTATTTTGTTAAATGAATGAAGTATCAAGCTTCACTCTACATTCATATCTCGATAACTACAGATTAGTGCAGTTCTCAGACCTCCTCAGAGACCTTGGTGCAGTAGATTATGTTTAAAAAAGACATTCAAAACTGGTCATCCTGGAAAAAAAATGAGAGTATGTGCAATGGGATATTTGTAGCCCTCTCTTCAAGACTCAGGTACCATTGCAGGGAGCATTTAAAAAGATTTTATGAGTCTGAGGCTGCAGATGCCAAGAGTGAAATTGTGATCTCAAGACATGACAGAGTCATTGCTCTCACAAATACAGAGCCATCGTGATTGCATGCAAAGGCCTGTGTAAGATGAGGCCAGGTCATATTCCAGTATGCTTGGTGACTAAGCACTCAAATATATGCCAGTATGGTTTCCATCCAAATTAACTCTCACACTTCTCTAGAAGCCACCAACTGTCAGGAGTTTGCCAGTTAGACTCTCGAGCCCTCCTACAGTGCATCTTTGACTATGGGAGATGGCTCAGAAGTCTGTACCTCTAACTGACAACCTACTGACAGTTGGTGGCTTCTAGAGAAATGTGACAGTTAATGAAAGGGAATGAAAAACAGGCTCTCATGTACTTGAATACTTACTTAGTTACCAAGAAGTGCAACTGTTTGGGAAATTAGGAGGTGTGACCATGATGGAATGCATATAGCCTTTGTGGATAATATATGTCACTGAGGGTGGGTTTTGAGGTTTACATTCCCACATCAGGCCTCGTCTCTCTCTCTCTCTCTACCTACTACTGATGAATCAGTTGGTATGGACTCAACAACAGGCCCAGTGCCGTGTTTGCCTGAATCCTGACATGATGATCATGAATTAATTTCCTAAAATTATAGGCAAGCATCCAATTAACTAGTGATAAAGAGATCCAGAGACCCTTTCAAGTCTCTTGCATCTTGAAGTCCTGAACTGAGATTAGAGTTTAGCTAGAGGGACAGGGTATTGACATATAAGCAGTTGTGGTCAGGAGGTGGCATCTACCCTCCCTTAGCTCACCCATCATTGTCTAATTGTTAGTCTTATCTGGCAAGGTGGTTTGATAGTAGGAATTGTGTGAAATCTCTTTAAGAAGACAAGGTTTTCCTTTGGGTAGAGAACATTGCTTTACCTGGCATGAGATTTCTGTAGAAATACTCATTACGTTGACGTCAATGATTTGACTGTTCTGATAGATCAAGCTACACAATTGTCTCATTAGTATATCCTCATTTCTGCTAGGCCTGTTATGTAAGCAGCCCATTCTTAAAGCCCTATTAAAACACAAATTTTTTATAAAGGATAACCAAGGGTAAACCTGTCATTTCAAATTACCATTCCTTTCACTGAGATGTGATCAGTAGATTTGAGTTTGCTGAGTGATTATTGCTCCTGGGGAGATTTCCTTACTTACATTGGATGGTGAGGTATAAAACCAACATTCAAAAACAGTTGCCAAACAGGAAACATAACAGCTATTTGTGGGGATAACTGTCACTCACACACTTCACCTCAGATAGGTTGAGACATTCATACTGTGAAGTTTTGCCCGGATCTTGCAAAATACATGGATGGTGGAGCATAGTCTACTTCATCCGTATCTATGAGATTAGATAAATGTAGCAATTTGGATTCAATGCTCCATAATTACCTCTATGAGTCTTACAGTGCATGTGTGGTATGACCCTCAAATCTGTGGGAACCAAAGTCCCTTCTTTGTCATATGCTAACCCAAATTTTCTTCTTTTTATATATCAAACCATATTCCTTTTCTGGCCTCTATCCCTATAGTATACAAAATGTCAGATTTTCCATCTTCAACACCAAAGAGTCTTCTGTGTCATATACCCACCTAAATCAATTTTCTAGGCCTCAACTTGAAATTTGAGTTCAAGGTGTGGTTCATACAATACACGCAATCAAATCCATCTTTATCATAAATTCATGAAAATTGTTTATCTGCCATCAAACTTTGAAACACCATAATCTCTCCCATATCATATACCAACCCAATCTCTCTCTCTCTCTCTCTCTCTCTCTCTCTCTCTCTCTCCCCACTGTTGCTGCCCTCATCCTTATGAGACCACATCCCTCCTTTGTCATCTGCCTATCCACACTACCTCTCTTGCCATATAGCCAATATTTCTTCCCTAAATCCTTATCAGACACAAATCTCTCCCTTTCATTCAACCAAGTGAACTCCCTCTCTCACCATGTACCCACTATTTCTGGACCCATCCTTCCAAGACACTCATTCCTCCTTAGCCATACACCAAACCTAATACTCTCTCATAATTTTTCCACCATTTCTTCCCCCAAACGTTGTGATGGCCCAATGTGCCCCATGTCATGTACTCACCCAAACTCCCTCGCTAGCCATATATCCACCATGTCTGCCCCCATCCTGCTGTGACCCAAATCCTTCTCTTGTCATATGCCCACTGAAAATTCTTCTATTTTCATGTAACCACACAATTTCCTGTCTTGTGATGTAACCACCATTTCTTCCCCCAAACATGTCAGACCCAAGTATATACATGTTTATAAGCCCAACAAAACCCCCTCTCTTGACATATACCCACCCACACTCTGTTTCATGAAATATACCAATTATTTCTGCCCCAAACCTTAAGAGACCCAAACACCCCCTGGTCATACAGCTACCCAAACTCCTCTCTGGGCATATAACCATCATTTTGCCACCAGCATTGTGAGACCCTAATCTCTCCATTGTCGTATGCCCATCCAAAGTATTTTTCTTGCTACATACTCACCATTGCTGCCCCTAAAGTGTATAAGACCCAAATCCCTCCCTTGTCATTTACCCAGCATACTCCCTCTGTTGCTATATATCCACCATTTCTGACCCTATCTTTCTGACACCCTAATCCCACCCTTCATATAATAACCCAAACTCCTCTCTTAACAGATACTCATGATTTCTGCCACCTGAGTATTTGAGAATCAAATCCTTCCCTTGTCATGTACCCACCCAAATGTCTCTTATCATTTACCCATCATTACACTCTCCAAAGTATATGAGATCCAACTCCCTTCCCTGGCATTACCCACCCATATTCCCACGCTTTCCAAGCTCTCACCATTACTGCCCCAAAATTTTGGAGACACAAACCCCTCACTTGTCTTCTACAAACACAAAATCCCCCTCTTCAAGGCACCCACCATTGATGCCCAAACTTTTGGAGACACAAATCCCTCCCTTTTATCCTACCCACCAAAACTCCCTCTCTTCCATGCAACCACAATTGATGCCCAAACCTTTGGAGACCGAAATCCCTCCCGTGTCTTCTACCCACCCAAACTCCCTCTCTTTCCATGCACTCACCATTACTGCTCCAAACATATGGAAACCCAAATCCCTCCCTTGTCTTCTTCCCACCCGAACTCCCCCTCTTCCATGCACCCACCATTGTTGCCCAAACCTTTGGAGACCCAAATCCCACCCTTGTCTTCTTCCAACCCAAACATCCCCACTTTCATGCACCCACCATTGATGCCCAAACCTTTGGAGACCCAAATCCCTCCCTTGTCTTCTACCCACCCATGCTCCCTTTCTTTTCATGCACTCACCATTACTGCCCCAAAATCCCCCTCATCCAGGCACCCACCAATGGTGCCCAACCGTTTGGAGACAAAAATCCCTCCCTTGTCTTCTTCCCACCCAAACTCCCCCTCTTCCATGCACCCATCATTGATGCCCAAACCTTTAAAAACACAAATCCCTCCCTTGTCTCCTACACACCCAAACTCCCTTTCTTCCATGCACCCACAAGTGATGCCCAAACCTTTGGAGACACAAATCCCTCCCTTGTCTTCTACCAACCCAAGTTCCCTTTCTTTTCATGCACTCACCATTACTGCCCAAATCCTTTGGAGACACAAATCCCTTCCTTGTCTTCTATCCACCCTAACTCCCCCTCTTCCATGCACCCACCATTGATGACCAATTCTTTGGAGACCCAAATCCCTCCCTTGTCATTTTCCCACCCAAACTCCCTTTCTTTTCATGCCCTCACCATTACTGCCCCAAAACTTTGGAGACCCAAATCCCTCCCTTGTCTTCTTCCCACCCAAACTCCCCGTCTTCCATGCACCCACCATTGATGCCCAAACCTTTGGAGACACAAATCCCTCCCTTGTCTCCTACCCACCAAAACTCCCTCTCTTTCCATGCTCTCACCGTTAAAGCCACAAAATTTTGGAGACCCTAATCCCTCCCTTGTCTTCTTCCCACACAAACTCGCCTCTTTTATGCACCCACAATTAATGCCCAAACCTTTGTAGACCCAAATCCCTCCCTTGTCTTCTACCAACCCAAACTCCCCCTCTTTCCATGAACCCACTATGACTGTCCCAAACCTAGTGAAGAACAAATCTCTCCATTGCCATTCACCCACCCATCTTCCCTCTCTTCTCCTATAACCATCATTTTTCCTTCCCTTTCCTGGTTTCGCCTTTAGTCACTGTAAAAGACACATAGCTTTTCAACTAAATTGAATTTATTTTCAATTTAAGAAATTTATACCAATGCAATTTTCTTTGTCATATTTGGGCATTCCCCGTCTTCATGATAGCCATCTTATTGGCTCTCCCCCTCATCGGCTGCTGCGACCACGCTTGCTTCTCCAGTAGTGTGCACCTCGGCTTCCTTTTCAGGCTCCTCCTCCTTAGGTTCAGGCATTGCAGTAACAGCTTTCACATTGATTATCTTCCGTTCAAGGGCAGCTGCCTCTTCGGCCTCCCTCTTTCTCTTGTTCCTCTTCTTTGAGGAGTGCTTCCGGTGTTTGCTTTTCTTGTGTGCCTGGAATGGCAAGAGGTGAACACAAGAATTAGTTAATAGAGGGAGAAGTCAGGAGAGGCAAGTGAAGGACACTTTGTCGGAAGAGGTGAGAATTGATAAGGGATTTATGCCAGGAAGGAGAGAGGTAGTGACTTTAGGTAAGAGTAAATGAGTAGAGGAGGGAGCTCCAGTAGGGTTCGTCAACGCACCTTTCTGCACGACATGTAAGGTGGATACTGCTTTAGAGCTGCCTTTGTCTTCACCATAAGGACTGGCCCGTTTGCTGCCATCAGAACATCACTACTGGATGTTGGGAGGTCCATGTCGGACAGTGATTCCTTAGGTTCCTTTGCTGGACTCTCCATCACCAAGTCGCGTGAGCGCGTGTTGTTTCTCCCTCGAGGGGCTGTGAACAACTGGCAGAGTAGGGAAGGCCACACCCTCAGACCTGAGTCATCATCAAGGTCTCGACCAATAGTAGGTGAGCTTGTGCTCTGACATCACAAAGCCTGGTTCTGACCCACAAGAATGCCTGGGGAAGGAAGGAACAAATAGTGGACTGTACCACTCCTGACACTTTGATGATAGGGGGAAGATATTGAGAAGGCAAAGAGAGTTTGGGTTTAGATGGAGACTTTGTTTAATAACTCTAAGGCAAATTTTCCACCTCAACCTTTTTTACATATCTACCTTTGTTGTGGTAGAACACATGACAGATCATTTGCTTCTCCAAATTCTTCAACAATACTATCCCTGTCAATGGTTTAGTCCAAAATGTCCACCTCAATCTTTGGCTAGTATCTTGAATGTCTTCCCTAAAATCATTCCCAAATAACATTCCTACTCCATGGCTTAGCCTGTTGACCGTACACACACACACACTCACACACACATACACACACACACACACACACACACACACACACACACACGAATACTTGCATCTCCACATTCCTCTGTACCTAATGAATATATGCAAACCATTTTCCATATCTTGTCTGGCTGTGTAGCAACAAATCATGGCCTCCAGGCTTCCACCTTATCCCAAGTCAGGTGACCCAGCCTAGCCTCAATATCTCATTTACTGTGGTGAGCATACAGCCTCCTTTAATATACTCACTCACCTAAGGAGGCTTTCTACAACCAACATAAGCCCAGTCCATAACCAGGGTTCTCCTATCTTGTGGTGTCTAGCCTATTGAGAATATCACACAGTATTAGACACTTGATTTTTAACATTCTGTTATGTATAACCTGGAAACCATAAGAAATGTTCAATCTTGGTCTGGACTCCTTGCCTTATAGTAGTGAATTTTAGGCTTCAACATGTTGCAGCCTATTTAGAACATTTTTCCTATATTATAGAGAACATCTGGGCTACAGCCAGATATAATCCTATTTAGATAAACCAACAGGGGTCTTAGAGTTGCCCATACCTCTTCACACCATACCCAGACTTCCTATGTCCCCCTCCAGGATTTATCCAGGTGAAGATATCCATACTCTGTAATTGGTTTTCCATATTCAGTGGAATTTATCCTAGATTGAATAGTCCCTATCCCATCAAAGAATGGACCCTTGCACTCTGCAGTAGTGATTTTTGGCATGTTTTAGGGACACAAGTCTCAAAACACAGCATGATCCCACCAGCTACTACTATTCTGTAGCCAACACTGAGAGTTCCCCAACACTTATCATACCTGTACTGGCTAATGGAATAACCCCACTCCTTATGAAAAGTTATCGTGTCCTCCTAAAGTTCGAACCTAGTGAATATTTCCTGTTCCAAATACTGTTTTTCCACATCCCTCCAAACATAGCTCATATTGATGTGGGATTCCCTTTTGTATATCTATGTATCATTAGGATCCATACCAGTAAGGCTCTCACTGGTAGCTGCTGGTTTTCTCCTTCAGCAGCTACATGGCATCTCCCTGACTCTGCCTACTTTCTCTCTATATCTCTGTTCAGATTTCCTGCCTGGCTATATTCTACTAATCGATTACCCAAAGCATCTTCTTGAATAACCAATGGTAATAAAACATATTCATAGCATATAGGATTCCTAGTCCCATCAAATCCTCCTGTGCTGTAGACAACATATACATTCCCACTGAGACAACCCCAACCTCATCAAACCACAGGATCTCTGGCTGACTACATAATATCACAGCATGCCAAGACTGTCCAAATCCTTCTACAATGCCAAGAGAAGTAAGTGCACCTTTCGAGCAGATAATTCTTTTCCTACTCCAGTAGAGTCCAGACCTGATGAAACATCCAGTGAGAACTCTAAAAGAGCTGTTTTCTCACACTTATAGTGACTTTTAGCTGTTTGCTGAGTTCCAAACCCTAGGCTCCATCTTAGTCCTACCGTGCTTTGATAGATAGTTCTAAGCTTCTGCTGGCACTTTGCCTCCAACTGGCCTTGTCCTAGCACATTCTTTTGTGCTGTATCCAGCATCTACATTCCCAACAGTAACCATCCTACCTGAATCCATCGGCAGGATGATACCGATGCCTAAACCACTTCATTATATAACCAGACATCCCACAACCACCAGGACCCAACTTTAGCCCATTGAGTAACCCACTACACACAAATGAATATTTGATTTTCCACTTGCTGTCTGACTTACAGCTGCCTCATGTGCCTTGCATTTGCAAATTTTAGGCCTGTGAAGGTTTTCAAAGCCTTCAGCCAAGACTAGGTCCAGCAACTCCTTCTTTGGTATAGTCAACAGTTAGGCTCCCCTGAATTTAACACACCTACACCCATGCATGAAATAGTTGCCCTGCTTTCACAACTCCATTTCCAATCCAGACTTTCCATATCTTCCCCAAAGACCAAGCCCAGAATATTTCCCCTACCAGATAGCGTTTCCCCATATGCCAACAAACAGATCATAAGTCACTACAAGTGTCCAAGTCTAGTTTTTGCCACTGATATTCTTGCATGTTGTAGAAATGCTCATAGGATTCAACAGAGTTCCAAACGCGAGGGCCGAATCCCAGCATCTACTCCTGTCCTCCAACCAACATACATTGTCCTACAAGGACCTGCGCTGCTTGAATCTACATATAGTACTCATTTTGCTAACTATCTTACCCGAATCCAAATTCTGTATTCCTGAGTCCTCCACCATGGTATGGCCTGGTAAGTACTCACTCCCTCACAACCAGATATTTCATATTCTATCTCTACCTGGATCTAGCCTCTTTCCCAAAGTCATTATACAAATTTAGTTTGATCACCTAAGTAGCAATATCTAGGCTTCTATAATTTCGGAAATCCCATATCTTGGCCTTCCACGTGTGCGATTGCCGACATACATGCAGCAGACAAGTTGCTACCTTCACCCACCCACAGTACCCTCTGTGTTACCTGCAGCACCCTACTCCACCACATTCCTAATGTTCTCCTCCAGGAACTGGCTTCTTATATATGCCACCAACCAATACTTGTTTTCCATATCCATCTGAATCTAGCTTGAGTTTAACAGCCAGCACCCCTGCATAATCTGTCTGTTTGCCTCTTGAGTCAAGGGTCTTCTCGGGAGTATGGTCCCAAATAACTCAGCTCAGACTATTCTCAGGAATCCTCCTTTTCTGTCGTGAACATCTAGGCTTTGCTAGCACTTTCCCTGCACTAGTACATCCACGGGACACTTTAGGTACAATATAGAACATTATCCTTATTCAGATTTTCTATGTCTTCCCAGGTTTTAACTTGTTTAGTTTAGTTACCCACTCAGTACTTTGTACATAGAGGGCTTGATCTACCCAAGTTGCAACAACCAGTGTCCTTGTCTTCTCCAGCTGCCTCCATAGCAATCTCCGGCATTCTTAGACCCATCAACTTTTTCTGTGCTGTTGACAGCATCTAGATTCCCACAAAGACTATCAATCTCTCATAGAACCAGAGGAGTTGTGGCTGCCCTACATGACCATTCTATCCCCAGACTATCAGAATACTCCTCCATCGTCTAGATTTCAGAGCACTGCTCTGCATCCTATCATTGTTTTTCTAATCCAGTGGAGTCCAGACTGCATGGAACATCCAGTGTCATCCCTAGATTTCAATAGTAGTGACTTCTAGCTGTTGGTAGGATTCCAAATCCTTTGTTCCATCTTAGTCCCACCATGGTCTCTTAGGCTGAATGCAACATATAGTGTCCTGCATGAATCTCCTGAAACAACACTTACACACAGGACACTCTAGGCTACCTATACAACACAACTTAATACCCAGATTACCCAGAATACCCATGTACTCCCCAGAGTCGAGCCTGTAGACTAACACCAAATGTACTCATCATACATGATTTTCTACAACTTGCTGAATTGATCACAGTACTCTAGCCTACATAGACAACCTATAACACATAACAGGTGCCTCTAGGATTCAGTAGGTTGTAAAATCTCACACCCCAGCACAGCCCCTCCATCTATTCATGTGCTATAGTTAATATTTAGTTTTTCTACAATAGTTGTCCTATCTATGGCCACAGGACTAGATGTTCACTATACCATGACACTCTATACACAAACTTCCCATCCACTCCCCAGAGTCTAGTTACTGAAACTCCAAACACAACCCAATATTTCTGTTTTCATGTCATGCAAAACATAAATCCCATGCTGCATGCAGTTTGGCACAGATGTCTGGACTCCTAGCCTTGCTTTAATGACCCCTAGAATTCAACAAGGTCCCCATTCCTTGGCCCTAGCCTATGCCAAGCATTTTGTCCTTGGCTGTAGCCTACATCTATGCTCCCATAGGGATGTACCCTAGCCCTGTCTACCCACATCTACTTTCAGAAAGCCTTGTGACACATAAAATACACCAATAAATACACAGACTTCCTGTGGTCTCCTCCTGGGTGAGCCTGGTGTTTACATCCCTATCTGACATTTTATTTTCTGGCGTAACTAGAATGGTCGAACATCCAGTGACCATGACTAGTGTGGCTATGAGTTCCTTGTAAATGATGGCTCTAGGCTTCTGCAGACTCTGGTTCCTCCAACTGACCTTGTCCTAGCCTATTCCTTTGTGCTATATCCAACTTCCATACTCTCAACTTGAACCATTCTACCTTCATTCAATCACAAGTGACATTTAAATGATTAAGCCACCTATCTTTGTCCCTAGACATCCCACATGCTCGGCCTCCAGGGTTTAGCCTAGTGAGTAATAACCAACACAAACATGAATACTTGTTTTTCCACATGCAGCCTGACCTACTAGAAACACATTTGCCTTCCATTTGCGAGCTTTAGGCATCTACAGGATTGAATGTGTGCAGACAAGCTTAGGCCCAGCAACTTCTACTATGCTTTAGTGAACAGCTAGGCTCCCTCTGCACTAAACGTTCTTGCACACATGCCCAGACTGTCCATATCCTCCTACAAAGACAATAGAGGTATGCACCCTTCTGCAGAGATAATTGTTTTCCCAAACTAGTGGAGTCCAGACAATCTAGTGGCATCCCTAGAATAGTGCTTGTTCTCCCTCGCAATGACTTACTTATATCTACCTATCTGTCTATCTATCTATCTATTTTTAATTCGAGAGAAGGCTTCTCTACGTAACTTTGAAGTCTATTTTTGCACTAGCTCTGTAGACCAGGTTGGCTTCACACTCACAGAGATCCTCCTGCCTCTGCCTCCCAAGTGCTATGATTAAAGTCATGCACCACCACCACCCATCCTTGTAGTGACTTCTAACTTTTGTCAATGTCCGAAATCCTTTGCTTCATGTTCTTCTTTGCTATAGGTAATATCTTGGTTCCTGCATGAAGTTCCTGTTACAACACTTAGCCACAGAACACTGTGTGCTGCCTATACAACCCAACTCTGTACTCAGATTCCCCATGACCTCTCCAGAGTCAGGCCTGTTAATTATCCCTAACATACTCATCATAAATGTTTTTGCACATCCTGCTGAATCTATACCAGTAGCCCATCCTAGACAAACAACTTATACTTCAGAGCAGAGGCCTTCAGGCTTCATCATGGTCCCAAATCTCATACACCCCCAATTTCAGTGCTATAAGGAACAATTAGAGTGCCACTAGTACTTGCCCTATCCACAGGCACAGGACTAGATGTTGACTATACTACCCCTCTCTATACACAAACTTTCTGTGTTCTCTTCCAGGGCCTAGTCTATTGGATATTCCACATACATCCCAATATTTCTGTTTTCATATCCTGTAGCGTGTAAATCATGAGCCTTAGGCAGTGCCACCATAGTAGCCTGAAATCTTTGCCTTGCAGTAATGATCTCTAACTTCAACAAAGTCCTAAATCCTAGTTCCCAGTTTAGTCCCAGTATTTCATCCTTTGCTCTAGCCTACATGGTGTGCTCCTGGGAGGATCATCAGTCGTCGTACCAAACTAAGAATATTGCATACTATATTAATGAACAACCTAGAAAGATATGTCCATGAATGCAATAGTGGTACAAACTTTCTGGGAATAATCAGCTCCTTAAGAGTGAATTTAAGGTCTACTCTATAGAAAGCAACACATGCCTGCTGCTGTAAGCTTTGTCGAGAACATATGGTTATGGAGATCCAAGGCCCCAGTATTGAACCTCATACTATTATTTTGTTAAATGAATGAAGTATCAAGCTTCACTCTACATTCATATCTCGATAACTACAGATTAGTGCAGTTCTCAGACCTCCTCAGAGACCTTGGTGCAGTAGATTATGTTTAAAAAAGACATTCAAAACTGGTCATCCTGGAAAAAAAATGAGAGTATGTGCAATGGGATATTTGTAGCCCTCTCTTCAAGACTCAGGTACCATTGCAGGGAGCATTTAAAAAGATTTTATGAGTCTGAGGCTGCAGATGCCAAGAGTGAAATTGTGATCTCAAGACATGACAGAGTCATTGCTCTCACAAATACAGAGCCATCGTGATTGCATGCAAAGGCCTGTGTAAGATGAGGCCAGGTCATATTCCAGTATGCTTGGTGACTAAGCACTCAAATATATGCCAGTATGGTTTCCATCCAAATTAACTCTCACACTTCTCTAGAAGCCACCAACTGTCAGGAGTTTGCCAGTTAGACTCTCGAGCCCTCCTACAGTGCATCTTTGACTATGGGGGATGGCTCAGAAGTCTGTACCTCTAACTGACAACCTACTGACAGTTGGTGGCTTCTAGAGAAATGTGACAGTTAATGAAAGGGAATGAAAAACAGGCTCTCATGTACTTGAATACTTACTTAGTTACCAAGAAGTGCAACTGTTTGGGAAATTAGGAGGTGTGACCATGCTGGAATGCATATAGCCTTTGTGGCAAATATATGTCACTGAGGGTGGGTTTTGAGGTTTACATTCCCACATCAGGCCTCGTCTCTCTCTCTCTCTACCTACTACTGATGAATCAGTTGGTATGGACTCAACAACAGGCCCAGTGCCGTGTTTGCCTGAATCCTGACATGATGATCATGAATTAATTTCCTAAAATTATAGGCAAGCATCCAATTAACTAGTGATAAAGAGATCCAGAGACCCTTTCAAGTCTCTTGCATCTTGAAGTCCTGAACTGAGATTAGAGTTTAGCTAGAGGGACAGGGTATTGACATATAAGCAGTTGTGGTCAGGAGGTGGCATCTACCCTCCCTTAGCTCACCCATCATTGTCTAATTGTTAGTCTTATCTGGCAAGGTGGTTTGATAGTAGGAATTGTGTGAAATCTCTTTAAGAAGACAAGGTTTTCCTTTGGGTAGAGAACATTGCTTTACCTGGCATGAGATTTCTGTAGAAATACTCATTACGTTGACGTCAATGATTTGACTGTTCTGATAGATCAAGCTACACAATTGTCTCATTAGTATATCCTCATTTCTGCTAGGCCTGTTATGTAAGCAGCCCATTCTTAAAGCCCTATTAAAACACAAATTTTTTATAAAGGATAACCAAGGGTAAACCTGTCATTTCAAATTACCATTCCTTTCACTGAGGTGTGATCAGTAGATTTGAGTTTGCTGAGTGATTATTGCTCCTGGGGAGATTTCCTTACTTACATTGGATGGTGAGGTATAAAACCAACATTCAAAAACAGTTGCCAAACAGGAAACATAACAGCTATTTGTGGGGATAACTGTCACTCACACACTTCACCTCAGATAGGTTGAGACATTCATACTGTGAAGTTTTGCCCGGATCTTGCAAAATACATGGATGGTGGAGCATAGTCTACTTCATCCGTATCTATGAGATTAGATAAATGTAGCAATTTGGATTCAATGCTCCATAATTACCTCTATGAGTCTTACAGTGCATGTGTGGTATGACCCTCAAATCTGTGGGAACCAAAGTCCCTTCTTTGTCATATGCTAACCCAAATTTTCTTCTTTTTATATATCAAACCATATTCCTTTTCTGGCCTCTATCCCTATAGTATACAAAATGTCAGATTTTCCATCTTCAACACCAAAGAGTCTTCTGTGTCATATACCCACCTAAATCAATTTTCTAGGCCTCAACTTGAAATTTGAGTTCAAGGTGTGGTTCATACAATACACGCAATCAAATCCATCTTTATCATAAATTCATGAAAATTGTTTATCTGCCATCAAACTTTGAAACACCATAATCTCTCCCATATCATATACCAACCCAATCTCTCTCTCTCTCTCTCTCTCTCTCTCTCTCTCTCTCTATCTCTCTCTCTCTCTCCCCACTGTTGCTGCCCTCATCCTTATGAGACCACATCCCTCCTTTGTCATCTGCCTATCCACACTACCTCTCTTGCCATATAGCCAATATTTCTTCCCTAAATCCTTATCAGACACAAATCTCTCCCTTTCATTCAACCAAGTGAACTCCCTCTCTCGCCATGTACCCACTATTTCTGGACCCATCCTTCCAAGACACTCATTCCTCCTTAGCCATACACCAAACCTAATACTCTCTCATAATTTTTCCACCATTTCTTCCCCCAAACGTTGTGATGGCCCAATGTGCCCCATGTCATGTACTCACCCAAACTCCCTCGCTAGCCATATATCCACCATGTCTGCCCCCATCCTGCTGTGACCCAAATCCTTCTCTTGTCATATGCCCACTGAAAATTCTTCTATTTTCATGTAACCACACAATTTCCTGTCTTGTGATGTAACCACCATTTCTTCCCCCAAACATGTCAGACCCAAGTATATACATGTTTATAAGCCCAACAAAACCCCCTCTCTTGACATATACCCACCCACACTCTGTTTCATGAAATATACCAATTATTTCTGCCCCAAACCTTAAGAGACCCAAACACCCCCTGGTCATACAGCTACCCAAACTCCTCTCTGGGCATATAACCATCATTTTGCCACCAGCATTGTGAGACCCTAATCTCTCCATTGTCGTATGCCCATCCAAAGTATTTTTCTTGCTACATACTCACCATTGCTGCCCCTAAAGTGTATAAGACCCAAATCCCTCCCTTGTCATTTACCCAGCATACTCCCTCTGTTGCTATATATCCACCATTTCTGACCCTATCTTTCTGACACCCTAATCCCACCCTTCATATAATAACCCAAACTCCTCTCTTAACAGATACTCATGATTTCTGCCACCTGAGTATTTGAGAATCAAATCCTTCCCTTGTCATGTACCCACCCAAATGTCTCTTATCATTTACCCATCATTACACTCTCCAAAGTATATGAGATCCAACTCCCTTCCCTGGCATTACCCACCCATATTCCCACGCTTTCCAAGCTCTCACCATTACTGCCCCAAAATTTTGGAGACACAAACCCCTCACTTGTCTTCTACAAACACAAAATCCCCCTCTTCAAGGCACCCACCATTGATGCCCAAACTTTTGGAGACACAAATCCCTCCCTTTTATCCTACCCACCAAAACTCCCTCTCTTCCATGCAACCACAATTGATGCCCAAACCTTTGGAGACCGAAATCCCTCCCGTGTCTTCTACCCACCCAAACTCCCTCTCTTTCCATGCACTCACCATTACTGCTCCAAACATATGGAAACCCAAATCCCTCCCTTGTCTTCTTCCCACCCGAACTCCCCCTCTTCCATGCACCCACCATTGTTGCCCAAACCTTTGGAGACCCAAATCCCACCCTTGTCTTCTTCCAACCCAAACATCCCCACTTTCATGCACCCACCATTGATGCCCAAACCTTTGGAGACCCAAATCCCTCCCTTGTCTTCTACCCACCCATGCTCCCTTTCTTTTCATGCACTCACCATTACTGCCCCAAAATCCCCCTCATCCAGGCACCCACCAATGGTGCCCAACCGTTTGGAGACAAAAATCCCTCCCTTGTCTTCTTCCCACCCAAACTCCCCCTCTTCCATGCACCCATCATTGATGCCCAAACCTTTAAAAACACAAATCCCTCCCTTGTCTCCTACACACCCAAACTCCCTTTCTTCCATGCACCCACAAGTGATGCCCAAACCTTTGGAGACACAAATCCCTCCCTTGTCTTCTACCAACCCAAGTTCCCTTTCTTTTCATGCACTCACCATTACTGCCCAAATCCTTTGGAGACACAAATCCCTTCCTTGTCTTCTATCCACCCTAACTCCCCCTCTTCCATGCACCCACCATTGATGACCAATTCTTTGGAGACCCAAATCCCTCCCTTGTCATTTTCCCACCCAAACTCCCTTTCTTTTCATGCCCTCACCATTACTGCCCCAAAACTTTGGAGACCCAAATCCCTCCCTTGTCTTCTTCCCACCCAAACTCCCCGTCTTCCATGCACCCACCATTGATGCCCAAACCTTTGGAGACACAAATCCCTCCCTTGTCTCCTACCCACCAAAACTCCCTCTCTTTCCATGCTCTCACCGTTAAAGCCACAAAATTTTGGAGACCCTAATCCCTCCCTTGTCTTCTTCCCACACAAACTCGCCTCTTTTATGCACCCACAATTAATGCCCAAACCTTTGTAGACCCAAATCCCTCCCTTGTCTTCTACCAACCCAAACTCCCCCTCTTTCCATGAACCCACTATGACTGTCCCAAACCTAGTGAAGAACAAATCTCTCCATTGCCATTCACCCACCCATCTTCCCTCTCTTCTCCTATAACCATCATTTTTCCTTCCCTTTCCTGGTTTCGCCTTTAGTCACTGTAAAAGACACATAGCTTTTCAACTAAATTGAATTTATTTTCAATTTAAGAAATTTATACCAATGCAATTTTCTTTGTCATATTTGGGCATTCCCCGTCTTCATGATAGCCATCTTATTGGCTCTCCCCCTCATCGGCTGCTGCGACCACGCTTGCTTCTCCAGTAGTGTGCACCTCGGCTTCCTTTTCAGGCTCCTCCTCCTTAGGTTCAGGCATTGCAGTAACAGCTTTCACTTTGAATTTCTTCCGTTCGAGGACAGCTGCCTCTTCGGCCTCCCTCTTTCTCTTGTTCCTCTTCTTTGAGGAGTGCTTCCGGTGTTTGCTTTTCTTGTGTGCCTGGAATGGCAAGAGGTGAACACAAGAATTAGTTAATAGAGGGAGAAGTCAGGAGAGGCAAGTGAAGGACACTTTGTCGGAAGAGGTGAGAATTGATAAGGGATTTATGCCAGGAAGGAGAGAGGTAGTGACTTTAGGTAAGAGTAAATGAGTAGAGGAGGGAGCTCCAGTAGGGTTCGTCAACGCACCTTTCTGCACGACATGTAAGGTGGATACTGCTTTAGAGCTGCCTTTGTCTTCACCATAAGGACTGGCCCGTTTGCTGCCATCAGAACATCACTACTGGATGTTGGGAGGTCCATGTCGGACAGTGATTCCTTAGGTTCCTTTGCTGGACTCTCCATCACCAAGTCGCGTGAGCGCGTGTTGTTTCTCCCTCGAGGGGCTGTGAACAACTGGCAGAGTAGGGAAGGCCACACCCTCAGACCTGAGTCATCATCAAGGTCTCGACCAATAGTAGGTGAGCTTGTGCTCTGACATCACAAAGCCTGGTTCTGACCCACAAGAATGCCTGGGGAAGGAAGGAACAAATAGTGGACTGTACCACTCCTGACACTTTGATGATAGGGGGAAGATATTCAGAAGGCAAAGAGAGTTTGGGTTTAGATGGAGACTTTGTTTAATAACTCTAAGGCAAATTTTCCACCTCAACCTTTTTTACATATCTACCTTTGTTGTGGTAGAACACATGACAGATCATTTGCTTCTCCAAATTCTTCAACAATACTATCCCTGTCAATGGTTTAGTCCAAAATGTCCGCCTCAATCTTTGGCTAGTATCTTGAATGTCTTCCCTAAAATCATTCCCAAATAACATTCCTACTCCATGGCTTAGCCTGTTGACCGTACACACACACACACTCACACACACATACACACACACACACACACACACACACACACACACGAATACTTGCATCTCCACATTCCTCTGTACCTAATGAATATATGCAAACCATTTTCCATATCTTGTCTGGCTGTGTAGCAACAAATCATGGCCTCCAGGCTTCCACCTTATCCCAAGTCAGGTGACCCAGCCTAGCCTCAATATCTCTTTTACTGTGGTGAGCATACAGCCTCCTTTAATATACTCACTCACCTAAGGAGGCTTTCTACAACCAACATAAGCCCAGTCCATAACCAGGGTTCTCCTATCTTGTGGTGTCTAGCCTATTGAGAATATCACACAGTATTAGACACTTGATTTTTAACATTCTGTTATGTATAACCTGGAAACCATAAGAAATGTTCAATCTTGGTCTGGACTCCTTGCCTTATAGTAGTGAATTTTAGGCTTCAACATGTTGCAGCCTATTTAGAACATTTTTCCTATATTATAGAGAACATCTGGGCTACAGCCAGATATAATCCTATTTAGATAAACCAACAGGGGTCTTAGAGTTGCCCATACCTCTTCACACCATACCCAGACTTCCTATGTCCCCCTCCAGGATTTATCCAGGTGAAGATATCCATACTCTGTAATTGGTTTTCCATATTCAGTGGAATTTATCCTAGATTGAATAGTCCCTGTCCCATCAAAGAATGGACCCTTGCACTCTGCAGTAGTGATTTTTGGCATGTTTTAGGGACACAAATCTCAAAACACAGCATGATCCCACCAGCTACTACTATTCTGTAGCCAACACTGAGAGTTCCCCAACACTTATCATACCTGTACTGGCTAATGGAATAACCCCACTCCTTATGAAAAGTTATCGTGTCCTCCTAAAGTTCGAACCTAGTGAATATTTCCTGTTCCAAATACTGTTTTTCCACATCCCTCCAAACATAGCTCATATTGATGTGGGATTCCCTTTTGTATATCTATGTATCATTAGGATCCATACCAGTAAGGCTCTCACTGGTAGCTGCTGGTTTTCTCCTTCAGCAGCTACATGGCATCTCCCTGACTCTGCCTACTTTCTCTCTATATCTCTGTTCAGATTTCCTGCCTGGCTATATTCTACTAATCGATTACCCAAAGCATCTTCTTGAATAACCAATGGTAATAAAACATATTCATAGCATATAGGATTCCTAGTCCCATCAAATCCTCCTGTGCTGTAGACAACATATACATTCCCACTGAGACAACCCCAACCTCATCAAACCACAGGATCTCTGGCTGACTACATAATATCACAGCATGCCAAGACTGTCCAAATCCTTCTACAATGCCAAGAGAAGTAAGTGCACCTTTCGAGCAGATAATTCTTTTCCTACTCCAGTAGAGTCCAGACCTGATGAAACATCCAGTGAGAACTCTAAAAGAGCTGTTTTCTCACACTTATAGTGACTTTTAGCTGTTTGCTGAGTTCCAAACCCTAGGCTCCATCTTAGTCCTACCGTGCTTTGATAGATAGTTCTAAGCTTCTGCTGGCACTTTGCCTCCAACTGGCCTTGTCCTAGCACATTCTTTTGTGCTGTATCCAGCATCTACATTCCCAACAGTAACCATCCTACCTGAATCCATCGGCAGGATGATTCCGATGCCTAAACCACTTCATTATATAACCAGACATCCCACAACCACCAGGACCCAACTTTAGCCCATTGAGTAACCCACTACACACAAATGAATATTTGATTTTCCACTTGCTGTCTGACTTACAGCTGCCTCATGTGCCTTGCATTTGCAAATTTTAGGCCTGTGAAGGTTTTCAAAGCCTTCAGCCAAGACTAGGTCCAGCAACTCCTTCTTTGGTATAGTCAACAGTTAGGCTCCCCTGAATTTAACACACCTACACCCATGCATGAAATAGTTGCCCTGCTTTCACAACTCCATTTCCAATCCAGACTTTCCATATCTTCCCCAAAGACCAAGCCCAGAATATTTCCCCTACCAGATAGCGTTTCCCCATATGCCAACAAACAGATCATAAGTCACTACAAGTGTCCAAGTCTAGTTTTTGCCACTGATATTCTTGCATGTTGTAGAAATGCTCATAGGATTCAACAGAGTTCCAAACGCGAGGGCCGAATCCCAGCATCTACTCCTGTCCTCCAACCAACATACATTGTCCTACAAGGACCTGCGCTGCTTGAATCTACATATAGTACTCATTTTGCTAACTATCTTACCCGAATCCAAATTCTGTATTCCTGAGTCCTCCACCATGGTATGGCCTGGTAAGTACTCACTCCCTCACAACCAGATATTTCATATTCTATCTCTACCTGGATCTAGCCTCTTTCCCAAAGTCATTATACAAATTTAGTTTGATCACCTAAGTAGCAATATCTAGGCTTCTATAATTTCGGAAATCCCATATCTTGGCCTTCCACGTGTGCGATTGCCGACATACATGCAGCAGACAAGTTGCTACCTTCACCCACCCACAGTACCCTCTGTGTTACCTGCAGCACCCTACTCCACCACATTCCTAATGTTCTCCTCCAGGAACTGGCTTCTTATATATGCCACCAACCAATACTTGTTTTCCATATCCATCTGAATCTAGCTTGAGTTTAACAGCCAGCACCCCTGCATAATCTGTCTGTTTGCCTCTTGAGTCAAGGGTCTTCTCGGGAGTATGGTCCCAAATAACTCAGCTCAGACTATTCTCAGGAATCCTCCTTTTCTGTCGTGAACATCTAGGCTTTGCTAGCACTTTCCCTGCACTAGTACATCCACGGGACACTTTAGGTACAATATAGAACATTATCCTTATTCAGATTTTCTATGTCTTCCCAGGTTTTAACTTGTTTAGTTTAGTTACCCACTCAGTACTTTGTACATAGAGGGCTTGATCTACCCAAGTTGCAACAACCAGTGTCCTTGTCTTCTCCAGCTGCCTCCATAGCAATCTCCGGCATTCTTAGACCCATCAACTTTTTCTGTGCTGTTGACAGCATCTAGATTCCCACAAAGACTATCAATCTCTCATAGAACCAGAGGAGTTGTGGCTGCCCTACATGACCATTCTATCCCCAGACTATCAGAATACTCCTCCATCGTCTAGATTTCAGAGCACTGCTCTGCATCCTATCATTGTTTTTCTAATCCAGTGGAGTCCAGACTGCATGGAACATCCAGTGTCATCCCTAGATTTCAATAGTAGTGACTTCTAGCTGTTGGTAGGATTCCAAATCCTTTGTTCCATCTTAGTCCCACCATGGTCTCTTAGGCTGAATGCAACATATAGTGTCCTGCATGAATCTCCTGAAACAACACTTACACACAGGACACTCTAGGCTACCTATACAACACAACTTAATACCCAGATTACCCAGAATACCCATGTACGCCCCAGAGTCGAGCCTGTAGACTAACACCAAATGTACTCATCATACATGATTTTCTACAACTTGCTGAATTGATCACAGTACTCTCGCCTACATAGACAACCTATAACACATAACAGGTGCCTCTAGGATTCAGTAGGTTGTAAAATCTCACACCCCAGCACAGCCCCTCCATCTATTCATGTGCTATAGTTAATATTTAGTTTTTCTACAATAGTTGTCCTATCTATGGCCACAGGACTAGATGTTCACTATACCATGGCACTCTATACACAAACTTCCCATCCACTCCCCAGAGTCTAGTTACTGAAACTCCAAACACAACCCAATATTTCTGTTTTCATGTCATGCAAAACATAAATCCCATGCTGCATGCAGTTTGGCACAGATGTCTGGACTCCTAGCCTTGCTTTAATGACCCCTAGAATTCAACAAGGTCCCCATTCCTTGGCCCTAGCCTATGCCAAGCATTTTGTCCTTGGCTGTAGCCTACATCTATGCTCCCATAGGGATGTACCCTAGCCCTGTCTACCCACATCTACTTTCAGAAAGCCTTGTGACACATAAAATACACCAATAAATACACAGACTTCCTGTGGTCTCCTCCTGGGTGAGCCTGGTGTTTACATCCCTATCTGACATTTTATTTTCTGGCGTAACTAGAATGGTCGAACATCCAGTGACCATGACTAGTGTGGCTATGAGTTCCTTGTAAATGATGGCTCTAGGCTTCTGCAGACTCTGGTTCCTCCAACTGACCTTGTCCTAGCCTATTCCTTTGTGCTATATCCAACTTCCATACTCTCAACTTGAACCATTCTACCTTCATTCAATCACAAGTGACATTTAAATGATTAAGCCACCTATCTTTGTCCCTAGACATCCCACATGCTCGGCCTCCAGGGTTTAGCCTAGTGAGTAATAACCAACACAAACATGAATACTTGTTTTTCCACATGCAGCCTGACCTACTAGAAACACATTTGCCTTCCATTTGCGAGCTTTAGGCATCTACAGGATTGAATGTGTGCAGACAAGCTTAGGCCCAGCAACTTCTACTATGCTTTAGTGAACAGCTAGGCTCCCTCTGCACTAAACGTTCTTGCACACATGCCCAGACTGTCCATATCCTCCTACAAAGACAATAGAGGTATGCACCCTTCTGCAGAGATAATTGTTTTCCCAAACTAGTGGAGTCCAGACAATCTAGTGGCATCCCTAGAATAGTGCTTGTTCTCCCTCGCAATGACTTACTTATATCTACCTATCTGTCTATCTATCTATCTATTTTTAATTCGAGAGAAGGCTTCTCTACGTAACTTTGAAGTCTATTTTTGCACTAGCTCTGTAGACCAGGTTGGCTTCACACTCACAGAGATCCTCCTGCCTCTGCCTCCCAAATGCTATGATTAAAGTCATGCACCACCACCACCCATCCTTGTAGTGACTTCTAACTTTTGTCAATGTCCGAAATCCTTTGCTTCATGTTCTTCTTTGCTATAGGTAAGATCTTGGTTCCTGCATGAAGTTCCTGTTACAACACTTAGCCACAGAACACTGTGTGCTGCCTATACAACCCAACTCTGTACTCAGATTCCCCATGACCTCTCCAGAGTCAGGCCTGTTAATTATCCCTAACATACTCATCATAAATGTTTTTGCACATCCTGCTGAATCTATACCAGTACCCCAGCCTAGACAAACAACTTATACTTCAGAGCAGAGGCCTTCAGGCTTCATCATGGTCCCAAATCTCATACACCCCCAATTTCAGTGCTATAAGGAACAATTAGAGTGCCACTAGTACTTGCCCTATCCACAGGCACAGGACTAGATGTTGACTATACTACCCCTCTCTATACACAAACTTTCTGTGTTCTCTTCCAGGGCCTAGTCTATTGGATATTCCACATACATCCCAATATTTCTGTTTTCATATCCTGTAGCGTGTAAATCATGAGCCTTAGGCAGTGCCACCATAGTAGCCTGAACTCTTTGCCTTGCAGTAATGATCTCTAACTTCAACAAAGTCCTAAATCCTAGTTCCCAGTTTAGTCCCAGTATTTCATCCTTTGCTCTAGCCTACATGGTGTGCTCCTGGGAGGATCATCAGTCGTCGTACCAAACTAAGAATATTGCATACTATATTAATGAACAACCTAGAAAGATATGTCCATGAATGCAATAGTGGTACAAACTTTCTGGGAATAATCAGCTCCTTAAGAGTGAATTTAAGGTCTACTCTCTAGAAAGCAACACATGCCTGCTGCTGTAAGCTTTGTCGAGAACATATGGTTATGGAGATCCAAGGCCCCAGTATTGAACCTCATACTATTATTTTGTTAAATGAATGAAGTATCAAGCTTCACTCTACATTCATATCTCGATAACTACAGATTAGTGCAGTTCTCAGACCTCCTCAGAGACCTTGGTGCAGTAGATTATGTTTAAAAAAGACATTCAAAACTGGTCATCCTGGAAAAAAAATGAGAGTATGTGCAATGGGATATTTGTAGCCCTCTCTTCAAGACTCAGGTACCATTGCAGGGAGCATTTAAAAAGATTTTATGAGTCTGAGGCTGCAGATGCCAAGAGTGAAATTGTGATCTCAAGACATGACAGAGTCATTGCTCTCACAAATACAGAGCCATCGTGATTGCATGCAAAGGCCTGTGTAAGATGAGGCCAGGTCATATTCCAGTATGCTTGGTGACTAAGCACTCAAATATATGCCAGTATGGTTTCCATCCAAATTAACTCTCACACTTCTCTAGAAGCCACCAACTGTCAGGAGTTTGCCAGTTAGACTCTCGAGCCCTCCTACAGTGCATCTTTGACTATGGGGGATGGCTCAGAAGTCTGTACCTCTAACTGACAACCTACTGACAGTTGGTGGCTTCTAGAGAAATGTGACAGTTAATGAAAGGGAATGAAAAACAGGCTCTCATGTACTTGAATACTTACTTAGTTACCAAGAAGTGCAACTGTTTGGGAAATTAGGAGGTGTGACCATGATGGAATGCATATAGCCTTTGTGGATAATATATGTCACTGAGGGTGGGTTTTGAGGTTTACATTCCCACATCAGGCCTCGTCTCTCTCTCTCTCTACCTACTACTGATGAATCAGTTGGTATGGACTCAACAACAGGCCCAGTGCCGTGTTTGCCTGAATCCTGACATGATGATCATGAATTAATTTCCTAAAATTATAGGCAAGCATCCAATTAACTAGTGATAAAGAGATCCAGAGACCCTTTCAAGTCTCTTGCATCTTGAAGTCCTGAACTGAGATTAGAGTTTAGCTAGAGGGACAGGGTATTGACATATAAGCAGTTGTGGTCAGGAGGTGGCATCTACCCTCCCTTAGCTCACCCATCATTGTCTAATTGTTAGTCTTATCTGGCAAGGTGGTTTGATAGTAGGAATTGTGTGAAATCTCTTTAAGAAGACAAGGTTTTCCTTTGGGTAGAGAACATTGCTTTACCTGGCATGAGATTTCTGTAGAAATACTCATTACGTTGACGTCAATGATTTGACTGTTCTGATAGATCAAGCTACACAATTGTCTCATTAGTATATCCTCATTTCTGCTAGGCCTGTTATGTAAGCAGCCCATTCTTAAAGCCCTATTAAAACACAAATTTTTTATAAAGGATAACCAAGGGTAAACCTGTCATTTCAAATTACCATTCCTTTCACTGAGATGTGATCAGTAGATTTGAGTTTGCTGAGTGATTATTGCTCCTGGGGAGATTTCCTTACTTACATTGGATGGTGAGGTATAAAACCAACATTCAAAAACAGTTGCCAAACAGGAAACATAACAGCTATTTGTGGGGATAACTGTCACTCACACACTTCACCTCAGATAGGTTGAGACATTCATACTGTGAAGTTTTGCCCGGATCTTGCAAAATACATGGATGGTGGAGCATAGTCTACTTCATCCGTATCTATGAGATTAGATAAATGTAGCAATTTGGATTCAATGCTCCATAATTACCTCTATGAGTCTTACAGTGCATGTGTGGTATGACCCTCAAATCTGTGGGAACCAAAGTCCCTTCTTTGTCATATGCTAACCCAAATTTTCTTCTTTTTATATATCAAACCATATTCCTTTTCTGGCCTCTATCCCTATAGTATACAAAATGTCAGATTTTCCATCTTCAACACCAAAGAGTCTTCTGTGTCATATACCCACCTAAATCAATTTTCTAGGCCTCAACTTGAAATTTGAGTTCAAGGTGTGGTTCATACAATACACGCAATCAAATCCATCTTTATCATAAATTCATGAAAATTGTTTATCTGCCATCAAACTTTGAAACACCATAATCTCTCCCATATCATATACCAACCCAATCTCTCTCTCTCTCTCTCTCTCTCTCTCTCTCTCTCTCTCTCTCCCCACTGTTGCTGCCCTCATCCTTATGAGACCACATCCCTCCTTTGTCATCTGCCTATCCACACTACCTCTCTTGCCATATAGCCAATATTTCTTCCCTAAATCCTTATCAGACACAAATCTCTCCCTTTCATTCAACCAAGTGAACTCCCTCTCTCGCCATGTACCCACTATTTCTGGACCCATCCTTCCAAGACACTCATTCCTCCTTAGCCATACACCAAACCTAATACTCTCTCATAATTTTTCCACCATTTCTTCCCCCAAACGTTGTGATGGCCCAATGTGCCCCATGTCATGTACTCACCCAAACTCCCTCGCTAGCCATATATCCACCATGTCTGCCCCCATCCTGCTGTGACCCAAATCCTTCTCTTGTCATATGCCCACTGAAAATTCTTCTATTTTCATGTAACCACACAATTTCCTGTCTTGTGATGTAACCACCATTTCTTCCCCCAAACATGTCAGACCCAAGTATATACATGTTTATAAGCCCAACAAAACCCCCTCTCTTGACATATACCCACCCACACTCTGTTTCATGAAATATACCAATTATTTCTGCCCCAAACCTTAAGAGACCCAAACACCCCCTGGTCATACAGCTACCCAAACTCCTCTCTGGGCATATAACCATCATTTTGCCACCAGCATTGTGAGACCCTAATCTCTCCATTGTCGTATGCCCATCCAAAGTATTTTTCTTGCTACATACTCACCATTGCTGCCCCTAAAGTGTATAAGACCCAAATCCCTCCCTTGTCATTTACCCAGAATACTCCCTCTGTTGCTATATATCCACCATTTCTGACCCTATCTTTCTGACACCCTAATCCCACCCTTCATATAATAACCCAAACTCCTCTCTTAACAGATACTCATGATTTCTGCCACCTGAGTATTTGAGAATCAAATCCTTCCCTTGTCATGTACCCACCCAAATGTCTCTTATCATTTACCCATCATTACACTCTCCAAAGTATATGAGATCCAACTCCCTTCCCTGGCATTACCCACCCATATTCCCACGCTTTCCAAGCTCTCACCATTACTGCCCCAAAATTTTGGAGACACAAACCCCTCACTTGTCTTCTACAAACACAAAATCCCCCTCTTCAAGGCACCCACCATTGATGCCCAAACTTTTGGAGACACAAATCCCTCCCTTTTATCCTACCCACCAAAACTCCCTCTCTTCCATGCAACCACAATTGATGCCCAAACCTTTGGAGACCGAAATCCCTCCCGTGTCTTCTACCCACCCAAACTCCCTCTCTTTCCATGCACTCACCATTACTGCTCCAAACATATGGAAACCCAAATCCCTCCCTTGTCTTCTTCCCACCCGAACTCCCCCTCTTCCATGCACCCACCATTGTTGCCCAAACCTTTGGAGACCCAAATCCCACCCTTGTCTTCTTCCAACCCAAACATCCCCACTTTCATGCACCCACCATTGATGCCCAAACCTTTGGAGACCCAAATCCCTCCCTTGTCTTCTACCCACCCATGCTCCCTTTCTTTTCATGCACTCACCATTACTGCCCCAAAATCCCCCTCATCCAGGCACCCACCAATGGTGCCCAACCGTTTGGAGACAAAAATCCCTCCCTTGTCTTCTTCCCACCCAAACTCCCCCTCTTCCATGCACCCATCATTGATGCCCAAACCTTTAAAAACACAAATCCCTCCCTTGTCTCCTACACACCCAAACTCCCTTTCTTCCATGCACCTACAAGTGATGCCCAAACCTTTGGAGACACAAATCCCTCCCTTGTCTTCTACCAACCCAAGTTCCCTTTCTTTTCATGCACTCACCATTACTGCCCAAATCCTTTGGAGACACAAATCCCTTCCTTGTCTTCTATCCACCCTAACTCCCCCTCTTCCATGCACCCACCATTGATGACCAATTCTTTGGAGACCCAAATCCCTCCCTTGTCATTTTCCCACCCAAACTCCCTTTCTTTTCATGCCCTCACCATTACTGCCCCAAAACTTTGGAGACCCAAATCCCTCCCTTGTCTTCTTCCCACCCAAACTCCCCGTCTTCCATGCACCCACCATTGATGCCCAAACCTTTGGAGACACAAATCCCTCCCTTGTCTCCTACCCACCAAAACTCCCTCTCTTTCCATGCTCTCACCGTTAAAGCCACAAAATTTTGGAGACCCTAATCCCTCCCTTGTCTTCTTCCCACACAAACTCGCCTCTTTTATGCACCCACAATTAATGCCCAAACCTTTGTAGACCCAAATCCCTCCCTTGTCTTCTACCAACCCAAACTCCCCCTCTTTCCATGAACCCACTATGACTGTCCCAAACCTAGTGAAGAACAAATCTCTCCATTGCCATTCACCCACCCATCTTCCCTCTCTTCTCCTATAACCATCATTTTTCCTTCCCTTTCCTGGTTTCGCCTTTAGTCACTGTAAAAGACACATAGCTTTTCAACTAAATTGAATTTATTTTCAATTTAAGAAATTTATACCAATGCAATTTTCTTTGTCATATTTGGGCATTCCCCGTCTTCATGATAGCCATCTTATTGGCTCTCCCCCTCATCGGCTGCTGCGACCACGCTTGCTTCTCCAGTAGTGTGCACCTCGGCTTCCTTTTCAGGCTCCTCCTCCTTAGGTTCAGGCATTGCAGTAACAGCTTTCACATTGATTATCTTCCGTTCAAGGGCAGCTGCCTCTTCGGCCTCCCTCTTTCTCTTGTTCCTCTTCTTTGAGGAGTGCTTCCGGTGTTTGCTTTTCTTGTGTGCCTGGAATGGCAAGAGGTGAACACAAGAATTAGTTAATAGAGGGAGAAGTCAGGAGAGGCAAGTGAAGGACACTTTGTCGGAAGAGGTGAGAATTGATAAGGGATTTATGCCAGGAAGGAGAGAGGTAGTGACTTTAGGTAAGAGTAAATGAGTAGAGGAGGGAGCTCCAGTAGGGTTCGTCAACGCACCTTTCTGCACGACATGTAAGGTGGATACTGCTTTAGAGCTGCCTTTGTCTTCACCATAAGGACTGGCCCGTTTGCTGCCATCAGAACATCACTACTGGATGTTGGGAGGTCCATGTCGGACAGTGATTCCTTAGGTTCCTTTGCTGGACTCTCCATCACCAAGTCGCGTGAGCGCGTGTTGTTTCTCCCTCGAGGGGCTGTGAACAACTGGCAGAGTAGGGAAGGCCACACCCTCAGACCTGAGTCATCATCAAGGTCTCGACCAATAGTAGGTGAGCTTGTGCTCTGACATCACAAAGCCTGGTTCTGACCCACAAGAATGCCTGGGGAAGGAAGGAACAAATAGTGGACTGTACCACTCATGACACTTTGATGATAGGGGGAAGATATTGAGAAGGCAAAGAGAGTTTGGGTTTAGATGGAGACTTTGTTTAATAACTCTAAGGCAAATTTTCCACCTCAACCTTTTTTACATATCTACCTTTGTTGTGGTAGAACACATGACAGATCATTTGCTTCTCCAAATTCTTCAACAATACTATCCCTGTCAATGGTTTAGTCCAAAATGTCCACCTCAATCTTTGGCTAGTATCTTGAATGTCTTCCCTAAAATCATTCCCAAATAACATTCCTACTCCATGGCTTAGCCTGTTGACCGTACACACACACACACTCACACACACATACACACACACACACACACACACACACACACGAATACTTGCATCTCCACATTCCTCTGTACCTAATGAATATATGCAAACCATTTTCCATATCTTGTCTGGCTGTGTAGCAACAAATCATGGCCTCCAGGCTTCCACCTTATCCCAAGTCAGGTGACCCAGCCTAGCCTCAATATCTCTTTTACTGTGGTGAGCATACAGCCTCCTTTAATATACTCACTCACCTAAGGAGGCTTTCTACAACCAACATAAGCCCAGTCCATAACCAGGGTTCTCCTATCTTGTGGTGTCTAGCCTATTGAGAATATCACACAGTATTAGACACTTGATTTTTAACATTCTGTTATGTATAACCTGGAAACCATAAGAAATGTTCAATCTTGGTCTGGACTCCTTGCCTTATAGTAGTGAATTTTAGGCTTCAACATGTTGCAGCCTATTTAGAACATTTTTCCTATATTATAGAGAACATCTGGGCTACAGCCAGATATAATCCTATTTAGATAAACCAACAGGGGTCTTAGAGTTGCCCATACCTCTTCACACCATACCCAGACTTCCTATGTCCCCCTCCAGGATTTATCCAGGTGAAGATATCCATACTCTGTAATTGGTTTTCCATATTCAGTGGAATTTATCCTAGATTGAATAGTCCCTGTCCCATCAAAGAATGGACCCTTGCACTCTGCAGTAGTGATTTTTGGCATGTTTTAGGGACACAAGTCTCAAAACACAGCATGATCCCACCAGCTACTACTATTCTGTAGCCAACACTGAGAGTTCCCCAACACTTATCATACCTGTACTGGCTAATGGAATAACCCCACTCCTTATGAAAAGTTATCGTGTCCTCCTAAAGTTCGAACCTAGTGAATATTTCCTGTTCCAAATACTGTTTTTCCACATCCCTCCAAACATAGCTCATATTGATGTGGGATTCCCTTTTGTATATCTATGTATCATTAGGATCCATACCAGTAAGGCTCTCACTGGTAGCTGCTGGTTTTCTCCTTCAGCAGCTACATGGCATCTCCCTGACTCTGCCTACTTTCTCTCTATATCTCTGTTCAGATTTCCTGCCTGGCTATATTCTACTAATCGATTACCCAAAGCATCTTCTTGAATAACCAATGGTAATAAAACATATTCATAGCATATAGGATTCCTAGTCCCATCAAATCCTCCTGTGCTGTAGACAACATATACATTCCCACTGAGACAACCCCAACCTCATCAAACCACAGGATCTCTGGCTGACTACATAATATCACAGCATGCCAAGACTGTCCAAATCCTTCTACAATGCCAAGAGAAGTAAGTGCACCTTTCGAGCAGATAATTCTTTTCCTACTCCAGTAGAGTCCAGACCTGATGAAACATCCAGTGAGAACTCTAAAAGAGCTGTTTTCTCACACTTATAGTGACTTTTAGCTGTTTGCTGAGTTCCAAACCCTAGGCTCCATCTTAGTCCTACCGTGCTTTGATAGATAGTTCTAAGCTTCTGCTGGCACTTTGCCTCCAACTGGCCTTGTCCTAGCACATTCTTTTGTGCTGTATCCAGCATCTACATTCCCAACAGTAACCATCCTACCTGAATCCATCGGCAGGATGATACCGATGCCTAAACCACTTCATTATATAACCAGACATCCCACAACCACCAGGACCCAACTTTAGCCCATTGAGTAACCCACTACACACAAATGAATATTTGATTTTCCACTTGCTGTCTGACTTACAGCTGCCTCATGTGCCTTGCATTTGCAAATTTTAGGCCTGTGAAGGTTTTCAAAGCCTTCAGCCAAGACTAGGTCCAGCAACTCCTTCTTTGGTATAGTCAACAGTTAGGCTCCCCTGAATTTAACACACCTACACCCATGCATGAAATAGTTGCCCTGCTTTCACAACTCCATTTCCAATCCAGACTTTCCATATCTTCCCCAAAGACCAAGCCCAGAATATTTCCCCTACCAGATAGCGTTTCCCCATATGCCAACAAACAGATCATAAGTCACTACAAGTGTCCAAGTCTAGTTTTTGCCACTGATATTCTTGCATGTTGTAGAAATGCTCATAGGATTCAACAGAGTTCCAAACGCGAGGGCCGAATCCCAGCATCTACTCCTGTCCTCCAACCAACATACATTGTCCTACAAGGACCTGCGCTGCTTGAATCTACATATAGTACTCATTTTGCTAACTATCTTACCCGAATCCAAATTCTGTATTCCTGAGTCCGCCACCATGGTATGGCCTGGTAAGTACTCACTCCCTCACAACCAGATATTTCATATTCTATCTCTACCTGGATCTAGCCTCTTTCCCAAAGTCATTATACAAATTTAGTTTGATCACCTAAGTAGCAATATCTAGGCTTCTATAATTTCGGAAATCCCATATCTTGGCCTTCCACGTGTGCGATTGCCGACATACATGCAGCAGACAAGTTGCTACCTTCACCCACCCACAGTACCCTCTGTGTTACCTGCAGCACCCTACTCCACCACATTCCTAATGTTCTCCTCCAGGAACTGGCTTCTTATATATGCCACCAACCAATACTTGTTTTCCATATCCATCTGAATCTAGCTTGAGTTTAACAGCCAGCACCCCTGCATAATCTGTCTGTTTGCCTCTTTAGTCAAGGGTCTTCTCGGGAGTATGGTCCCAAATAACTCAGCTCAGACTATTCTCAGGAATCCTCCTTTTCTGTCGTGAACATCTAGGCTTTGCTAGCACTTTCCCTGCACTAGTACATCCACGGGACACTTTAGGTACAATATAGAACATTATCCTTATTCAGATTTTCTATGTCTTCCCAGGTTTTAACTTGTTTAGTTTAGTTACCCACTCAGTACTTTGTACATAGAGGGCTTGATCTACCCAAGTTGCAACAACCAGTGTCCTTGTCTTCTCCAGCTGCCTCCATAGCAATCTCCGGCATTCTTAGACCCATCAACTTTTTCTGTGCTGTTGACAGCATCTAGATTCCCACAAAGACTATCAATCTCTCATAGAACCAGAGGAGTTGTGGCTGCCCTACATGACCAGTCTATCCCCAGACTATCAGAATACTCCTCCATCGTCTAGATTTCAGAGCACTGCTCTGCATCCTATCATTGTTTTTCTAATCCAGTGGAGTCCAGACTGCATGGAACATCCAGTGTCATCCCTAGATTTCAATAGTAGTGACTTCTAGCTGTTGGTAGGATTCCAAATCCTTTGTTCCATCTTAGTCCCACCATGGTCTCTTAGGCTGAATGCAACATATAGTGTCCTGCATGAATCTCCTGAAACAACACTTACACACAGGACACTCTAGGCTACCTATACAACACAACTTAATACCCAGATTACCCAGAATACCCATGTACTCCCCAGAGTCGAGCCTGTAGACTAACACCAAATGTACTCATCATACATGATTTTCTACAACTTGCTGAATTGATCACAGTACTCTAGCCTACATAGACAACCTATAACACATAACAGGTGCCTCTAGGATTCAGTAGGTTGTAAAATCTCACACCCCAGCACAGCCCCTCCATCTATTCATGTGCTATAGTTAATATTTAGTTTTTCTACAATAGTTGTCCTATCTATGGCCACAGGACTAGATGTTCACTATACCATGGCACTCTATACACAAACTTCCCATCCACTCCCCAGAGTCTAGTTACTGAAACTCCAAACACAACCCAATATTTCTGTTTTCATGTCATGCAAAACATAAATCCCATGCTGCATGCAGTTTGGCACAGATGTCTGGACTCCTAGCCTTGCTTTAATGACCCCTAGAATTCAACAAGGTCCCCATTCCTTGGCCCTAGCCTATGCCAAGCATTTTGTCCTTGGCTGTAGCCTACATCTATGCTCCCATAGGGATGTACCCTAGCCCTGTCTACCCACATCTACTTTCAGAAAGCCTTGTGACACATAAAATACACCAATAAATACACAGACTTCCTGTGGTCTCCTCCTGGGTGAGCCTGGTGTTTACATCCCTATCTGACATTTTATTTTCTGGCGTAACTAGAATGGTCGAACATCCAGTGACCATGACTAGTGTGGCTATGAGTTCCTTGTAAATGATGGCTCTAGGCTTCTGCAGACTCTGGTTCCTCCAACTGACCTTGTCCTAGCCTATTCCTTTGTGCTATATCCAACTTCCATACTCTCAACTTGAACCATTCTACCTTCATTCAATCACAAGTGACATTTAAATGATTAAGCCACCTATCTTTGTCCCTAGACATCCCACATGCTCGGCCTCCAGGGTTTAGCCTAGTGAGTAATAACCAACACAAACATGAATACTTGTTTTTCCACATGCAGCCTGACCTACTAGAAACACATTTGCCTTCCATTTGCGAGCTTTAGGCATCTACAGGATTGAATGTGTGCAGACAAGCTTAGGCCCAGCAACTTCTACTATGCTTTAGTGAACAGCTAGGCTCCCTCTGCACTAAACGTTCTTGCACACATGCCCAGACTGTCCATATCCTCCTACAAAGACAATAGAGGTATGCACCCTTCTGCAGAGATAATTGTTTTCCCAAACTAGTGGAGTCCAGACAATCTAGTGGCATCCCTAGAATAGTGCTTGTTCTCCCTCGCAATGACTTACTTATATCTACCTATCTGTCTATCTATCTATCTATTTTTAATTCGAGAGAAGGCTTCTCTACGTAACTTTGAAGTCTATTTTTGCACTAGCTCTGTAGACCAGGTTGGCTTCACACTCACAGAGATCCTCCTGCCTCTGCCTCCCAAGTGCTATGATTAAAGTCATGCACCACCACCACCCATCCTTGTAGTGACTTCTAACTTTTGTCAATGTCCGAAATCCTTTGCTTCATGTTCTTCTTTGCTATAGGTAAGATCTTGGTTCCTGCATGAAGTTCCTGTTACAACACTTAGCCACAGAACACTGTGTGCTGCCTATACAACCCAACTCTGTACTCAGATTCCCCATGACCTCTCCAGAGTCAGGCCTGTTAATTATCCCTAACATACTCATCATAAATGTTTTTGCACATCCTGCTGAATCTATACCAGTACCCCAGCCTAGACAAACAACTTATACTTCAGAGCAGAGGCCTTCAGGCTTCATCATGGTCCCAAATCTCATACACCCCCAATTTCAGTGCTATAAGGAACAATTAGAGTGCCACTAGTACTTGCCCTATCCACAGGCACAGGACTAGATGTTGACTATACTACCCCTCTCTATACACAAACTTTCTGTGTTCTCTTCCAGGGCCTAGTCTATTGGATATTCCACATACATCCCAATATTTCTGTTTTCATATCCTGTAGCGTGTAAATCATGAGCCTTAGGCAGTGCCACCATAGTAGCCTGAACTCTTTGCCTTGCAGTAATGATCTCTAACTTCAACAAAGTCCTAAATCCTAGTTCCCAGTTTAGTCCCAGTATTTCATCCTTTGCTCTAGCCTACATGGTGTGCTCCTGGGAGGATCATCAGTCGTCGTACCAAACTAAGAATATTGCATACTATATTAATGAACAACCTAGAAAGATATGTCCATGAATGCAATAGTGGTACAAACTTTCTGGGAATAATAAGCTCCTTAAGAGTGAATTTAAGGTCTACTCTATAGAAAGCAACACATGCCTGCTGCTGTAAGCTTTGTCGAGAACATATGGTTATGGAGATCCAAGGCCCCAGTATTGAACCTCATACTATTATTTTGTTAAATGAATGAAGTATCAAGCTTCACTCTACATTCATATCTCGATAACTACAGATTAGTGCAGTTCTCAGACCTCCTCAGAGACCTTGGTGCAGTAGATTATGTTTAAAAAAGACATTCAAAACTGGTCATCCTGGAAAAAAAATGAGAGTATGTGCAATGGGATATTTGTAGCCCTCTCTTCAAGACTCAGGTACCATTGCAGGGAGCATTTAAAAAGATTTTATGAGTCTAAGGCTGCAGATGCCAAGAGTGAAATTGTGATCTCAAGACATGACAGAGTCATTGCTCTCACAAATACAGAGCCATCGTGATTGCATGCAAAGGCCTGTGTAAGATGAGGCCAGGTCATATTCCAGTATGCTTGGTGACTAAGCACTCAAATATATGCCAGTATGGTTTCCATCCAAATTAACTCTCACACTTCTCTAGAAGCCACCAACTGTCAGGAGTTTGCCAGTTAGACTCTCGAGCCCTCCTACAGTGCATCTTTGACTATGGGGGATGGCTCAGAAGTCTGTACCTCTAACTGACAACCTACTGACAGTTGGTGGCTTCTAGAGAAATGTGACAGTTAATGAAAGGGAATGAAAAACAGGCTCTCATGTACTTGAATACTTACTTAGTTACCAAGAAGTGCAACTGTTTGGGAAATTAGGAGGTGTGACCATGCTGGAATGCATATAGCCTTTGTGGATAATATATGTCACTGAGGGTGGGTTTTGAGGTTTACATTCCCACATCAGGCCTCGTCTCTCTCTCTCTCTACCTACTACTGATGAATCAGTTGGTATGGACTCAACAACAGGCCCAGTGCCGTGTTTGCCTGAATCCTGACATGATGATCATGAATTAATTTCCTAAAATTATAGGCAAGCATCCAATTAACTAGTGATAAAGAGATCCAGAGACCCTTTCAAGTCTCTTGCATCTTGAAGTCCTGAACTGAGATTAGAGTTTAGCTAGAGGGACAGGGTATTGACATATAAGCAGTTGTGGTCAGGAGGTGGCATCTACCCTCCCTTAGCTCACCCATCATTGTCTAATTGTTAGTCTTATCTGGCAAGGTGGTTTGATAGTAGGAATTGTGTGAAATCTCTTTAAGAAGACAAGGTTTTCCTTTGGGTAGAGAACATTGCTTTACCTGGCATGAGATTTCTGTAGAAATACTCATTACGTTGACGTCAATGATTTGACTGTTCTGATAGATCAAGCTACACAATTGTCTCATTAGTATATCCTCATTTCTGCTAGGCCTGTTATGTAAGCAGCCCATTCTTAAAGCCCTATTAAAACACAAATTTTTTATAAAGGATAACCAAGGGTAAACCTGTCATTTCAAATTACCATTCCTTTCACTGAGGTGTGATCAGTAGATTTGAGTTTGCTGAGTGATTATTGCTCCTGGGGAGATTTCCTTACTTACATTGGATGGTGAGGTATAAAACCAACATTCAAAAACAGTTGCCAAACAGGAAACATAACAGCTATTTGTGGGGATAACTGTCACTCACACACTTCACCTCAGATAGGTTGAGACATTCATACTGTGAAGTTTTGCCCGGATCTTGCAAAATACATGGATGGTGGAGCATAGTCTACTTCATCCGTATCTATGAGATTAGATAAATGTAGCAATTTGGATTCAATGCTCCATAATTACCTCTATGAGTCTTACAGTGCATGTGTGGTATGACCCTCAAATCTGTGGGAACCAAAGTCCCTTCTTTGTCATATGCTAACCCAAATTTTCTTCTTTTTATATATCAAACCATATTCCTTTTCTGGCCTCTATCCCTATAGTATACAAAATGTCAGATTTTCCATCTTCAACACCAAAGAGTCTTCTGTGTCATATACCCACCTAAATCAATTTTCTAGGCCTCAACTTGAAATTTGAGTTCAAGGTGTGGTTCATACAATACACGCAATCAAATCCATCTTTATCATAAATTCATGAAAATTGTTTATCTGCCATCAAACTTTGAAACACCATAATCTCTCCCATATCATATACCAACCCAATCTCTCTTTCTCTCTCTCTCTCTCTCTCTCTCTCTCTCTCTCTCTCTCTCTCTCTCTATCTCTCTCTCTCTCTCCCCACTGTTGCTGCCCTCATCCTTATGAGACCACATCCCTCCTTTGTCATCTGCCTATCCACACTACCTCTCTTGCCATATAGCCAATATTTCTTCCCTAAATCCTTATCAGACACAAATCTCTCCCTTTCATTCAACCAAGTGAACTCCCTCTCTCGCCATGTACCCACTATTTCTGGACCCATCCTTCCAAGACACTCATTCCTCCTTAGCCATACACCAAACCTAATACTCTCTCATAATTTTTCCACCATTTCTTCCCCCAAACGTTGTGATGGCCCAATGTGCCCCATGTCATGTACTCACCCAAACTCCCTCGCTAGCCATATATCCACCATGTCTGCCCCCATCCTGCTGTGACCCAAATCCTTCTCTTGTCATATGCCCACTGAAAATTCTTCTATTTTCATGTAACCACACAATTTCCTGTCTTGTGATGTAACCACCATTTCTTCCCCCAAACATGTCAGACCCAAGTATATACATGTTTATAAGCCCAACAAAACCCCCTCTCTTGACATATACCCACCCACACTCTGTTTCATGAAATATACCAATTATTTCTGCCCCAAACCTTAAGAGACCCAAACACCCCCTGGTCATACAGCTACCCAAACTCCTCTCTGGGCATATAACCATCATTTTGCCACCAGCATTGTGAGACCCTAATCTCTCCATTGTCGTATGCCCATCCAAAGTATTTTTCTTGCTACATACTCACCATTGCTGCCCCTAAAGTGTATAAGACCCAAATCCCTCCCTTGTCATTTACCCAGCATACTCCCTCTGTTGCTATATATCCACCATTTCTGACCCTATCTTTCTGACACCCTAATCCCACCCTTCATATAATAACCCAAACTCCTCTCTTAACAGATACTCATGATTTCTGCCACCTGAGTATTTGAGAATCAAATCCTTCCCTTGTCATGTACCCACCCAAATGTCTCTTATCATTTACCCATCATTACACTCTCCAAAGTATATGAGATCCAACTCCCTTCCCTGGCATTACCCACCCATATTCCCACGCTTTCCAAGCTCTCACCATTACTGCCCCAAAATTTTGGAGACACAAACCCCTCACTTGTCTTCTACAAACACAAAATCCCCCTCTTCAAGGCACCCACCATTGATGCCCAAACTTTTGGAGACACAAATCCCTCCCTTTTATCCTACCCACCAAAACTCCCTCTCTTCCATGCAACCACAATTGATGCCCAAACCTTTGGAGACCGAAATCCCTCCCGTGTCTTCTACCCACCCAAACTCCCTCTCTTTCCATGCACTCACCATTACTGCTCCAAACATATGGAAACCCAAATCCCTCCCTTGTCTTCTTCCCACCCGAACTCCCCCTCTTCCATGCACCCACCATTGTTGCCCAAACCTTTGGAGACCCAAATCCCACCCTTGTCTTCTTCCAACCCAAACATCCCCACTTTCATGCACCCACCATTGATGCCCAAACCTTTGGAGACCCAAATCCCTCCCTTGTCTTCTACCCACCCATGCTCCCTTTCTTTTCATGCACTCACCATTACTGCCCCAAAATCCCCCTCATCCAGGCACCCACCAATGGTGCCCAACCGTTTGGAGACAAAAATCCCTCCCTTGTCTTCTTCCCACCCAAACTCCCCCTCTTCCATGCACCCATCATTGATGCCCAAACCTTTAAAAACACAAATCCCTCCCTTGTCTCCTACACACCCAAACTCCCTTTCTTCCATGCACCCACAAGTGATGCCCAAACCTTTGGAGACACAAATCCCTCCCTTGTCTTCTACCAACCCAAGTTCCCTTTCTTTTCATGCACTCACCATTACTGCCCAAATCCTTTGGAGACACAAATCCCTTCCTTGTCTTCTATCCACCCTAACTCCCCCTCTTCCATGCACCCACCATTGATGACCAATTCTTTGGAGACCCAAATCCCTCCCTTGTCATTTTCCCACCCAAACTCCCTTTCTTTTCATGCCCTCACCATTACTGCCCCAAAACTTTGGAGACCCAAATCCCTCCCTTGTCTTCTTCCCACCCAAACTCCCCGTCTTCCATGCACCCACCATTGATGCCCAAACCTTTGGAGACACAAATCCCTCCCTTGTCTCCTACCCACCAAAACTCCCTCTCTTTCCATGCTCTCACCGTTAAAGCCACAAAATTTTGGAGACCCTAATCCCTCCCTTGTCTTCTTCCCACACAAACTCGCCTCTTTTATGCACCCACAATTAATGCCCAAACCTTTGTAGACCCAAATCCCTCCCTTGTCTTCTACCAACCCAAACTCCCCCTCTTTCCATGAACCCACTATGACTGTCCCAAACCTAGTGAAGAACAAATCTCTCCATTGCCATTCACCCACCCATCTTCCCTCTCTTCTCCTATAACCATCATTTTTCCTTCCCTTTCCTGGTTTCGCCTTTAGTCACTGTAAAAGACACATAGCTTTTCAACTAAATTGAATTTATTTTCAATTTAAGAAATTTATACCAATGCAATTTTCTTTGTCATATTTGGGCATTCCCCGTCTTCATGATAGCCATCTTATTGGCTCTCCCCCTCATCGGCTGCTGCGACCACGCTTGCTTCTCCAGTAGTGTGCACCTCGGCTTCCTTTTCAGGCTCCTCCTCCTTAGGTTCAGGCATTGCAGTAACAGCTTTCACTTTGATTATCTTGCGTTCAAGGGCAGCTGCCTCTTCGGCCTCCCTCTTTCTCTTGTTCCTCTTCTTTGAGGAGTGCTTCCGGTGTTTGCTTTTCTTGTGTGCCTGGAATGGCAAGAGGTGAACACAAGAATTAGTTAATAGAGGGAGAAGTCAGGAGAGGCAAGTGAAGGACACTTTGTCGGAAGAGGTGAGAATTGATAAGGGATTTATGCCAGGAAGGAGAGAGGTAGTGACTTTAGGTAAGAGTAAATGAGTAGAGGAGGGAGCTCCAGTAGGGTTCGTCAACGCACCTTTCTGCACGACATGTAAGGTGGATACTGCTTTAGAGCTGCCTTTGTCTTCACCATAAGGACTGGCCCGTTTGCTGCCATCAGAACATCACTACTGGATGTTGGGAGGTCCATGTCGGACAGTGATTCCTTAGGTTCCTTTGCTGGACTCTCCATCACCAAGTCGCGTGAGCGCGTGTTGTTTCTCCCTCGAGGGGCTGTGAACAACTGGCAGAGTAGGGAAGGCCACACCCTCAGACCTGAGTCATCATCAAGGTCTCGACCAATAGTAGGTGAGCTTGTGCTCTGACATCACAAAGCCTGGTTCTGACCCACAAGAATGCCTGGGGAAGGAAGGAACAAATAGTGGACTGTACCACTCCTGACACTTTGATGATAGGGGGAAGATATTCAGAAGGCAAAGAGAGTTTGGGTTTAGATGGAGACTTTGTTTAATAACTCTAAGGCAAATTTTCCACCTCAACCTTTTTTACATATCTACCTTTGTTGTGGTAGAACACATGACAGATCATTTGCTTCTCCAAATTCTTCAACAATACTATCCCTGTCAATGGTTTAGTCCAAAATGTCCGCCTCAATCTTTGGCTAGTATCTTGAATGTCTTCCCTAAAATCATTCCCAAATAACATTCCTACTCCATGGCTTAGCCTGTTGACCGTACACACACACACACTCACACACACATACACACACACACACACACACACACACACACACACACGAATACTTGCATCTCCACATTCCTCTGTACCTAATGAATATATGCAAACCATTTTCCATATCTTGTCTGGCTGTGTAGCAACAAATCATGGCCTCCAGGCTTCCACCTTATCCCAAGTCAGGTGACCCAGCCTAGCCTCAATATCTCTTTTACTGTGGTGAGCATACAGCCTCCTTTAATATACTCACTCACCTAAGGAGGCTTTCTACAACCAACATAAGCCCAGTCCATAACCAGGGTTCTCCTATCTTGTGGTGTCTAGCCTATTGAGAATATCACACAGTATTAGACACTTGATTTTTAACATTCTGTTATGTATAACCTGGAAACCATAAGAAATGTTCAATCTTGGTCTGGACTCCTTGCCTTATAGTAGTGAATTTTAGGCTTCAACATGTTGCAGCCTATTTAGAACATTTTTCCTATATTATAGAGAACATCTGGGCTACAGCCAGATATAATCCTATTTAGATAAACCAACAGGGGTCTTAGAGTTGCCCATACCTCTTCACACCATACCCAGACTTCCTATGTCCCCCTCCAGGATTTATCCAGGTGAAGATATCCATACTCTGTAATTGGTTTTCCATATTCAGTGGAATTTATCCTAGATTGAATAGTCCCTGTCCCATCAAAGAATGGACCCTTGCACTCTGCAGTAGTGATTTTTGGCATGTTTTAGGGACACAAATCTCAAAACACAGCATGATCCCACCAGCTACTACTATTCTGTAGCCAACACTGAGAGTTCCCCAACACTTATCATACCTGTACTGGCTAATGGAATAACCCCACTCCTTATGAAAAGTTATCGTGTCCTCCTAAAGTTCGAACCTAGTGAATATTTCCTGTTCCAAATACTGTTTTTCCACATCCCTCCAAACATAGCTCATATTGATGTGGGATTCCCTTTTGTATATCTATGTATCATTAGGATCCATACCAGTAAGGCTCTCACTGGTAGCTGCTGGTTTTCTCCTTCAGCAGCTACATGGCATCTCCCTGACTCTGCCTACTTTCTCTCTATATCTCTGTTCAGATTTCCTGCCTGGCTATATTCTACTAATCGATTACCCAAAGCATCTTCTTGAATAACCAATGGTAATAAAACATATTCATAGCATATAGGATTCCTAGTCCCATCAAATCCTCCTGTGCTGTAGACAACATATACATTCCCACTGAGACAACCCCAACCTCATCAAACCACAGGATCTCTGGCTGACTACATAATATCACAGCATGCCAAGACTGTCCAAATCCTTCTACAATGCCAAGAGAAGTAAGTGCACCTTTCGAGCAGATAATTCTTTTCCTACTCCAGTAGAGTCCAGACCTGATGAAACATCCAGTGAGAACTCTAAAAGAGCTGTTTTCTCACACTTATAGTGACTTTTAGCTGTTTGCTGAGTTCCAAACCCTAGGCTCCATCTTAGTCCTACCGTGCTTTGATAGATAGTTCTAAGCTTCTGCTGGCACTTTCCCTCCAACTGGCCTTGTCCTAGCACATTCTTTTGTGCTGTATCCAGCATCTACATTCCCAACAGTAACCATCCTACCTGAATCCATCGGCAGGATGATTCCGATGCCTAAACCACTTCATTATATAACCAGACATCCCACAACCACCAGGACCCAACTTTAGCCCATTGAGTAACCCACTACACACAAATGAATATTTGATTTTCCACTTGCTGTCTGACTTACAGCTGCCTCATGTGCCTTGCATTTGCAAATTTTAGGCCTGTGAAGGTTTTCAAAGCCTTCAGCCAAGACTAGGTCCAGCAACTCCTTCTTTGGTATAGTCAACAGTTAGGCTCCCCTGAATTTAACACACATACACCCATGCATGAAATAGTTGCCCTGCTTTCACAACTCCATTTCCAATCCAGACTTTCCATATCTTCCCCAAAGACCAAGCCCAGAATATTTCCCTTACCAGATAGCGTTTCCCCATATGCCAACAAACAGGTCATAAGTCACTACAAGTGCCCAAGTCTAGTTTTTGCCACTGATATTCTTGCATGTTGTAGTAATGCTCACAGGATTCAACAGAGTTCCAAATGCGAGGGCCGAATCCCAGCATCTACTCCTGTCGTCCAACCACATACATTGTCCTACAAGGACCTGCGCTGCTTGAATCTACATATAGTACTCATTTTGCTAACTATCTTACCCGAATCCAAATTCTGTATTCCTGAGTCCTCCACCATGGTATGGCCTGGTAAGTACTCACTCCCTCACAACCAGATATTTCATATTCTATCTCTACCTGGATCTAGCCTCCTTCACAAAGTCATTGTACAAATTTAGTTTGATCACCTAAGTAGCAATATCTAGGCTTCTATAATTTCGGAAATCCCATATCTTGGCCTTCCACGTGTGCGATTGCCGACATACATGCAGCAGACAAGTTGCTACCTTCACCCACCCACAGTACCCTCTGTGTTACCTGCAGCACCCTACTCCACCACATTCCTAATGTTCTCCTCCAGGAACTGGCTTCTTATATATGCCACCAACCAATACTTGTTTTCCATATCCATCTGTATCTAGCTTGAGTTTAACAGCCAGCACCCCTGCATAATCTGGCTGTTTGCCTCTTGATTCAAGGGTCTTCTCGGGAGTATGGTCCCAAATAACTCAGCTCAGACTATTCTCAGGAATCCTCCTTTTCTGTCGTGAACATCTAGGCTTTGCTAGCACTTACCCTGCACTAGTACATCCACGGGACACTTTAGGTACAATATAGAACATTATTCCTTATTCAGATTTTCTATGTCTTCCCAGGTTTTAACTTGTTTAGTTTAGTTACCCACTCAGTACTTTGTACATAGAGGGCTTGATCTACCCAAGTTGCAACAACCAGTGTCCTTGTCTTCTCCAGCTGCCTCCATAGCAATCTCCGGCATTCTTAGACCCATCACCTTTTTCTGTGCGGTTGACACCATCTAGATTCCCACAAAGACTATCAGTCTCTCATAGAACCAGAGGAGTTGTGGCTGCCCTACATGACCATTCTATCCCCAGACTATCAGAATACTCCTCCATCGTCTAGATTTCAGAGCACTGCTCTGCATCCTATCATTGTTTTTCTAATCCAGTGGAGTCCAGACTGGATGGAACATCCAGTGTCATCCCTAGATTTCAATAGTAGTGACTTTTAGCTGTTGGTAGGGTTCCAAATCCTTTGTTCCATCTTAGTCCCACCATGGTCTCTTAGGCTGAATGCAACATATAGTGTCCTGCATGAATCTCCTGTAACAACACTTACACACAGGACACTCTAGGCTACCTATACAACACAACTTAATACCCAGATTACCCAGAATACCCATGTACTCCCCAGAGTCGAGCCTGTAGAGTAACACCAAATGTACTCATCATACATGATTTTCTACAACTTGCTGAATTGATCACAGTACTTTAGCCTACATAGACAACCTATAACACATAACAGGTGCCTCTAGGATTCAGTAGGGTGTAAAATCTCACACCCCAGCACAGCCCCTCCATCTATTCATGTGCTATAGTTAACATTTAGTTTTTCTACAATAGTTGTCCTATCTATGGCCACAGGACTAGATGTTCACTATACCATGGCACTCTATACACAAACTTCCCATCCACTCCCCAGAGTCTAGTTACTGAAACTCCAAACACAACCCAATATTTCTGTTTTCATGTCATGCAAAACATAAATCCCATGCTGCATGCAGTTTGGCACAGATGTCTGGACTCCTAGCCTTGCTTTAATGACCCCTAGAATTCAACAAGGTCCCCATTCCTTGGCCCTAGCCTATGCCAAGCATTTTGTCCTTGGCTGTAGCCTACATCTATGCTCCCATAGGGATGTACCCTAGCCCTGTCTACCCACATCTACTTTCAGAAAGCCTTGTGACACATAAAATACACCAATAAATACACAGACTTCCTGTGGTCTCCTCCTGGGTGAGCCTGGTGTTTACATCCCTATCTGACATTTTATTTTCTGGCGTAACTAGAATGGTCGAACATCCAGTGACCATGACTAGTGTGGCTATGAGTTCCTTGTACTTGATGGCTCTAGGCTTCTGCAGACTCTGGTTCCTCCAACTGACCTTGTCCTAGCCTATTCCTTTGTGCTATATCCAACTTCCATACTCTCAACTTGAACCATTCTACCTTCATTCAATCACAAGTGACATTTAAATGATTAAGCCACCTATCTTTGTCCCTAGACATCCCACATGCTCGGCCTCCAGGGTTTAGCCTAGTGAGTAATAACCAACACAAACATGAATACTTGTTTTTCCACATGCAGCCTGACCTACTAGAACCACATTTGCCTTCCATTTGCGAGCTTTAGGAATCTACAGGTTTGAATGTTTGCAGACAAGCTTAGGCCCAGCAACTTCTACTATGCTTTAGTGAACAGCTAGGCTCCCTCTGCACTAAACGTTCTTGCACACATGCCCAGACTGTCCATATCCTCCTACAAAGACTATAGAGGTATGCACCCTTCTGCAGAGATAATTGTTTTCCCAAACTAGTGGAGTCCAGACAATCTAGTGGCATCCCTAGAATAGTGCTTGTTCTCCCTCGCAATGACTTACTTATATCTACCTATCTGTCTATCTATCTATCTATTTTTAATTCAAGAGAAGGCTTCTCTACGTAACTTTGAAGTCTATTTTTGCACTAGCTCTGTAGACCAGGTTGGCTTCACACTCACAGAGATCCTCCTGCCTCTGCCTCCCAAGTGCTATGATTAAAGACATGCACCACCACCACCCATCCTTGTAGTGACTTCTAACTTTTGTCAATGTACAAAATCCTTTGCTTCATGTTCTTCTTTGCTATAGGTAAGATCTTGGTTCCTGCATGAAGTTCCTGTTACAACACTTAGCCACAGAACACTGTGTGCTGCCTATACAACCCAACTCTGTACTCAGATTCCCCATGACCTCTCCAGAGTCAGGCCTGTTAATTATCCCTAACATACTCATCATAAATGTTTTTGCACATCCTGCTGAATCTATACCAGTACCCCAGCCTAGACAAACAACTTATACTTCAGAGCAGAGTCCTTCAGGCTTCATCATGGTCCCAAATCTCATACACCCCCAATTTCAGTGCTATAAGGAACAATTAGAGTGCCACTAGTACTTGCCCTATCCACAGGCACAGGACTAGATGTTGACTATACTACCCCTCTCTATACACAAACTTTCTGTGTTCTCTTCCAGGACCTAGTCTATTGGATATTCCACATACATCCCAATATTTCTGTTTTCATATCCTGTAGCGTGTAAATCATGAGCCTTAGGCAGTGCCACCATAGTAGCCTGAAATCTTTGCCTTGCAGTAATGATCTCTAACTTCAACAAAGTCCTAAATCCTAGTTCCCAGTTTAGTCCCAGTATTTCATCCTTTGCTCTAGCCTACATGGTGTGCTCCTGGGAGGATCATCAGTCGTCGTACCAAACTAAGAATATTGCATACTATATTAATGAACAACCTAGAAAGATATGTCCATGAATGCAATAGTGGTACAAACTTTCTGGGAATAATCAGCTCCTTAAGAGTGAATTTAAGGTCTACGCTATAGAAAGCAACACATGTCTGCTGCTGTAAGCTTTGTCGAGAACATATGGTTATGGAGATCCAAGGCCCCAGTATTGAACCTCATACTATTATTTTGTTAAATGAATGAAGTATCAAGCTTCACTCTACATTCATACCTCGATAACTACAGATTAGTGCAGTTCTCAGACCTCCTCAGAGACCTTGGTGCAGTAGATTATGTTTAAAAAAGACATTCACAACTGGTCATCCTGGAAAAAAAATGAGAGTATGTGCAATGGGATATTTGTAGCCCTCTCTTCAAGACTCAGGTACCATTTCAGGGAGCATTTAAAAAGATTTTATGAGTCTGAGGCTGCAGATGCCAAGAGTGAAATTGTGATCTCAAGACATGACAGAGTCATTGCTCTCACAAATACAGAGCCATCGTGATTGCATGCAAAGGCCTGTGTAAGATGAGGCCAGGTCATATTCCAGTATGCTTGGTGACTAAGCACTCAAATATATGCCAGTATGGTTTCCATCCAAATTAACTCTCACACTTCTCTAGAAGCCACCAACTGTCAGGAGTTTGCCAGTTAGACTCTGGAGCCCTCCTACAGTGCATCTTTGACTATGGGGGATGGCTCAGAAGTCTGTACCTCTAACTGACAACCTACTGACAGTTGGTGGCTTCTAGAGAAATGTGACAGTTAATGAAAGGGAATGAAAAACAGGCTCTCATGTACTTGAATACTTACTTAGTTACCAAGAAGTGCAACTGTTTGGGAAATTAGGAGGTGTGACCATGATGGAATGCATATAGCCTTTGTGGATAATATATGTCACTGAGGGTGGGTTTTGAGGTTTACATTCCCACATCAGGCCTCGTCTCTCTCTCTCTCTACCTACTACTGATGAATCAGTTGTTATGGACTCAACAACAGGCCCAGTGCCGTGTTTGCCTGAATCCTGACATGATGATCATGAATTAATTTCCTAAAATTATAGGCAAGCATCCAATTAACTAGTGATAAAGAGATCCAGAGACCCTTTCAAGTCTCTTGCATCTTGAAGTCCTGAACTGAGATTAGAGTTTAGCTAGAGGGACAGGGTATTGACATATAAGCAGTTCTGGTCAGGAGGTGGCATCTACCCTCCCTTAGCTCACCCATCATTGTCTAATTGTTAGTCTTATCTGGCAAGGTGGTTTGATAGTAGGAATTGTGTGAAATCTCTTTAAGTAGACAAGGTTTTCCTTTGGGTAGAGAACATTGCTTTACATGGCATGAGATTTCTGTAGAAATACTCATTACGTTGAAGTAAATGATTTGACTGTTCTGATAGATCAAGCTACACAATTGTCTCATTAGTATATCCTCATTTCTGCTAGGCCTGTTATGTAAGCAGCCCATTCTAAAAGCCCTATTAAAACACAAATTTTTTATAAAGCATAACCAAGGGTAAACCTGTCACTTCAAATTACCATTCCTTTCACTGAGATGTGATCAGTAGATTTGAGTTTGCTGGGTGATTATTGCTCCTGGGGAGATTTCCTTACTTACATTGGATGGTGAGGTATAAAACCAACATTCAAAAAAAGTTGCCAAACAGGAAAATAACAGCTATTTGTGGGGATAACTGTCACTCACACACTTCACCTCAGATAGGTTGAGACATTCATACTGTGAAGTTTTGCCCGGATCTTGCAAAATACATGGATGGTGGAGCACAGTCTACTTCATCCGTATCTATGAGATTAGATAAATGTAGCAATTTGGATTCAATGCTCCATAATTACCTCTATGAATCTTACAGTGCATGTGTGGTATGACCCTCAAATCTGTGGGAACCAAAGTCCCTTCTTTGTCATATGCTAACCCAAATTTTCTTCTTTTTATATATCAAACCATATTCCTTTTCTGGCCTCTATCCCTATAGTATACAAAATGTCAGATTTTCCATCTTCAACACCAAAGAGTCTTCTGTGTCATATACCCACCTAAATCAATTTTCTAGGCCTCAACTTGAAATTTGAGTTCAAGGTGTGGTTCATACAATACACGCAATCAAATCCATCTTTATCGTAAATTCATGAAAATTGTTTATCTGCCATCAAACTTTGAAAAACCATAATCTCTCCCATATCATATACCAACCCAATCTCTCTTTCTCTATCTCTCTCTCTCTCTCTCTCTCTCTCTCTCTCTCTCTCTCTCCCCACTGTTGCCGCCTTCATCCTTATGAGACCACATCCCTCCTTTGTCATCTGCCTATCCACACTACCTCTCTTGCCATATAGCCAATATTTCTTCCCTAAAACCTTATCAGACACAAATCTCTCCCTTTCATTCAACCAAGTGAACTCCCTCTCTTGCCATGTACCCACTATTTCTGGCCCCATCCTTCCAAGACACTCATTCCTCCTTAGCCATACACCAAACCTAATACTCTCTCTTATAATGTTTCCACCATTTCTTCCCCCAAACGTTGTGATGGCCCAATCTGCCCCATGTCATGTACTCACCCAAACTCCCTCGCTAGCCATATATCCACCATGTCTGCCCCCATCCTGCTGTGACCCAAATCCTTCTCTTGCCATATGCCCACTGAAAATTCTTCTATTTTCATGTAACCACACAATTTCCTGTCTTGTGATGTAACCACCATTTCTTCCCCCAAACATGTCAGACCCAAATATATCCATGTTTATAAGCCCAACAAAACCCCCTCTCTTGACATATACACACCCAAACTCTGTTTCATGAAATATACCAATTTTTTCTGCCCCAAACCTTAAGAGACCCAAACACCCCCTGGTCATACAGCTACCCAAACTCCTCTCTGGGCATATACCCATCATTTTGCCACCAGCTTTGTGAGACCCTAATCTCTCCATTGTCGTATGCCCATCCAAAGTATTTCTTTTGCTACATACTCACCATTGCTGCCCCTAAAGTGTATAAGACCCAAATCCCTCCCTTGTCATTTACCCAGCATACTCCCTCTGTTGCTATATATCCACCATTTCTGACCCAATCTTTCTGAGACCCTAATCCCACCCTTCATATAATAACCAAAACTCCTCTCTTAACAGATACTCATGATTTCTGCCACCTGAGTATTTGAGAATCAAATCCTTCCCTTGTCATGTACCCACCCAAATGTCTCTTATCATTTACCCATCATTACACTCTCCAAAGTATATGAGATCCATCTCCCTTCCCTGGCATTACCCACCCATATTCCAACTCTTTCCAAGCTCTCACCATTACTACCCCAAAATTTTGGAGACACAAACCCCTCCCTTGTCTTCTACCCACACAAAATCCCCCTCTTCAAGGCACCCACCATTGATGCCCAAACTTTTGGAGACACAAATCCCTCCTTTTTTCCTACCCACCCAAACTCCCTCTCTTCCATGCACCCACAATTGATGCCCAAACCTTTGGAGACCCAAATCCCTCCCTTGTCTTCTACCCACCCAAACTCACTCTCTTTCCATGCACTCACCATTACTGCTCCAAACATATGGAAACCCAAATCCCTCCCTTGTCTTCTTCCCACCCAAACTCCCCCACTTCCATGCACCCACCATTGTTTCCCAACCCTTAGGAGATCCAAATCCCAAACTTGTCTTCTTCCCACCCGAACTCCCCCTCTTCCATGCACCCACCATTGTTGCCCAAACCTTTGGAGACCCAAATCCCACCCTTGTCTTCTTCCAACCCAAACATCCCCACTTTCATGCACCCACCATTGATGCCCAAACCTTTGGAGACCCAAATCCCTCCCTTGTCTTCTACCCACCCATGCTCCCTTTCTTTTCATGCACTCACCATTACTGCCCCAAAATCCCCCTCATCCAGGCACCCACCAATGATGCCCAAACGTTTGGAGACAAAAATCCCTCCCTTGTCTTCTTCCCACCCAAACTCCCCCTCTTCCATGCACCCATCATTGATGCCCAAACCTTTAAAAACACAAATCCCTCCCTTGTCTCCTACACACCCAAACTCCCTTTCTTCCATGCACCCACAAGTGATGCCCAAACTTTTGGAGACACAAATCCCTCCCTTGTCTTCTACCAACCCATGTTCCCTTTCTTTTCATGCACTCACCATTACTGCCCAAATCCTTTGAAGACACAAATCCCTTCCTTGTCTTCTATCCACCCTAACTCCCCCTCTTCCATGCACCCACTATTGATGACCAATTCTTTGGAGACCCAAATCCCTCCCTTGTCATCTTCCCACCCAAACTCCCTTTCTTTTCATGCCCTCACCATTACTGCTCCAAAACTTTGGAGACCCAAATCCCTCCCTTGTCTTCTTCCCACCCAAACTCCCCGTCTTCCATGCACCCACCATTGATGCCCAAACCTTTGGAGACACAAATCCCTCCCTTGTCTCCTACCCACCAAAACTCCCTCTCTTTCCATGCTCTCACCGTTAAAGCCACAAAATTTTGGAGACCCTAATCCCTCCCTTGTCTTCTTCCCACACAAACTCGCCTCTTTTATGCACCCACAATTAATGCCCAAACCTTTGTAGACCCAAATCCCTCCCTTGTCTTCTACCAACCCAAACTCCCCCTCTTTCCATGAACCCACTATGACTGTCCCAAACCTAGTGAAGAACAAATCTCTCCATTGCCATTCACCCACCCATCTTCCCTCTCTTCTCCTATAACCATCATTTTTCCTTCCCTTTCCTGGTTTCGCCTTTAGTCACTGTAAAAGACACATAGCTTTTCAACTAAATTGAATTTATTTTCAATTTAAGAAATTTATACCAATGCAATTTTCTTTGTCATATTTGGGCATTCCCCGTCTTCATGATAGCCATCTTATTGGCTCTCCCCCTCATCGGCTGCTGCGACCACGCTTGCTTCTCCAGTAGTGTGCACCTCGGCTTCCTTTTCAGGCTCCTCCTCCTTAGGTTCAGGCATTGCAGTAACAGCTTTCACTTTGATTTTCTTCCGTTTGAGGGCAGCTGCCTCTTCGGCCTCCCTCTTTCTCTTGTTCCTCTTCTTTGAGGAGTGCTTCCGGTGTTTGCTTTTCTTGTGTGCCTGGAATGGCAAGAGGTGAACACAAGAATTAGTTAATAGAGGGAGAAGTCAGGAGAGGCAAGTGAAGGACACTTTGTCGGAAGAGGTGAGAATTGATAAGGGATTTATGCCAGGAAGGAGAGAGGTAGTGACTTTAGGTAAGAGTAAATGAGTAGAGGAGGGAGCTCCAGTAGGGTTCGTCAACTCACCTTTCCGCACGACATGTAAGGTGGATACTGCTTTAGAGCTGCCTTTGTCTTCACCATAAGGACTGGCCCGTTCGCTGCCATCGGAACATCACTACTGGATGTTGGGAGGTCCATGTCAGACAGTGATTCCTTAGGTTCCTTTGCTAGACTCTCCATCACCAAGTCGCGTGAGCGCGTGTTGTTTCTCCCTCGAGGGGCTGTGAACAACTGGCAGAGTAGGGAAGGCCACACCCTCAGACCTGAGTCATCATCAAGGTCTCGACAAGTAGTAGGTGAGCTTGTGCTCTGACATCACAAAGCCTGGTTCTGACCCACAAGAATGCCTGGGGAAGGAAGGAACAAATAGTGGACTGTACCACTCCTGACACTTTGATGATAGGGGGAAGATATTGAGAAGGCAAAGAGAGTTTGGGTTTAGATGGAGACATTGTTGAATAACTCCAAGGCAAATTTTCCACCTCAACCTTTTTTACATATCTAACTTTGTTGTGGTAGAACACATGACAGATCATTTGCTTCTCCAAATTCTTCAACAATACTATCCCTGTCAATGGTTTAGTCCAAAATGTCCGCCTCAATCTTTGGCTAGTATCTTGAATGTCTTCTCTAAAATCATTCCCAAATAACATTCCTACTCCATGGCTTAGCCTGTTGACCGTACACACACACACTCACTCACACATACACACACACACACACACACACACACACACACACACACACACGAATACTTGCATCTCCACATTCCTCTGTACCTAATGAATATACGCAAACCAGTGTCCATATCTTGTCTGGCTGTGTAGCAACAAATCATGGCCTCCAGGCTTCCACCTTATCCCAAGTCAGGTGACCCAGCCTAGCCTCAATATCTCTTTTACTGTGGTGAGCATACAGCCTCCTTTAATATACTCACTCACCTAAGGAGGCTTTCTACAACCAACATAAGCCCAGTCCATAACCAGGGTTCTCCTATCTTGTGGTGTCTAGCCTATTGAGAATATCACACAGTATTAGACACTTGATTTTTAACATTCTGTTATGTATAACCTGGAAACCATAAGAAATGTTCAATCTTGGTCTGGACTCCTTGCCTTATAGTAGTGAATTTTAGGCTTCAACATGTTGCAGCCTATTTAGAACATTTTTCCTATATTATAGAGAACATCTGGGCTACAGCCAGATATAATCCTATTTAGATAAACCAACAGGGGTCTTAGAGTTGCCCATACCTCTTCACACCATACCCAGACTTCCTATGTCCCCCTCCAGGATTTATCCAGGTGAAGATATCCATACTCTGTAATTGGTTTTCCATATTCAGTGGAATTTATCCTAGATTGAATAGTCCCTGTCCCATCAAAGAATGGACCCTTGCACTCTGCAGTAGTGATTTTTGGCATGTTTTAGGGACACAAATCTCAAAACACAGCATGATCCCACCAGCTACTACTATTCTGTAGCCAACACTGAGAGTTCCCCAACACTTATCATACCTGTACTGGCTAATGGAATAACCCCACTCCTTATGAAAAGTTATCGTGTCCTCCTAAAGTTCGAACCTAGTGAATATTTCCTGTTCCAAATACTGTTTTTCCACATCCCTCCAAACATAGCTCATATTGATGTGGGATCCCCTTTTGTATATCTATGTATCATTATGATCCATACCAGTAAGGCTCTCACTGGTAGCTGCTGGTTTTCTCCTTCAGCAGCTACATGGCATCTCCCTGACTCTGCCTACTTTCTCTCTATATCTCTGTTCAGATTTCCTGCCTGGCTATATTCTACTAATGGATTGCCCAAAGCATCTTCTTGAATAACCAATTGTAATAAAATATATTCATAGCATATAGGATTCCTAGTCCCATCAAATCCTCCTGTGCTGTAGACAACATATACATTCCCACTGAGACAACCCCAACCTCATCAAACCACAGGATCTCTGGCTGACTACATAATATCACAGCATGCCAAGACTGTCCAAATCCTTCTACAATGCCAAGAGAAGTAAGTGCACCTTTCGAGCAGATAATTCTTTTCCTACTCCAGTAGAGTCCAGACCTGATGAAACATCCAGTGAGAACTCTAAAAGAGCTGTTTTCTCACACTTATAGTGACTTTTAGCTGTTTGCTGAGTTCCAAACCCTAGGCTCCATCTTAGTCCTACCGTGCTTTGATAGATAGTTCTAAGCTTCTGCTGGCACTTTCCCTCCAACTGGCCTTGTCCTAGCACATTCTTTTGTGCTGTATCCAGCATCTACATTCCCAACAGTAACCATCCTACCTGAATCCATCTGCAGGATGATTCCGATGCCTAAACCACTTCATTATATAACCAGACATCCCACAACCACCAGGACCCAACTTTAGCCAATTGAGTAACCCACTACACACAAGTGAATATTTGATTTTCCACATGCTGTCTGACTTAGAGCTGCCTCATGTGCCTTGCATTTGCAAATTTTAGGCCTGTGAAGGTTTTCAAAGCCTTCAGCCAAGACTAGGTCCAGCAACTCCTTCTTTGGTATAGTCAACAGTTAGGCTCCCCTAATTTAACACACCTACACCCATGCATGAAATAGTTGCCCTGCTTTCACAACTCCATTTCCAATCCAGACTTTCCATATCTTCCCTAAAGGCCAAGCCCAGAATATTTCCCCTACCAGATAGCGTTTCCCCATATGCCAACAAACAGATCATAAGTCACTACAAGTGTCCAAGTCTAGTTTTTGCCACTGATATTCTTGCATGTTGTAGTAATGCTCACAGGATTCAACAGAGTTCCAAATGCGAGGGCCGAATCCCAGCATCTACTCCTGTCGTCCAACCAACATACATTGTCCTACAAGGACCTGCGCTGCTTGAATCTACATATAGTACTCATTTTGCTATCTTACCCGAAACCAAATTCTGTATTCCTGAGTCCTCCACCATGGTATGGCCTGGTAAGTACTCACTCCCTCACAACCAGATATTTCATATTCTATCTCTACCTGGATCTAGCCTCTTTCCCAAAGTCATTATACAAATTTAGTTTGATAACCTAAGTAGCAATATCTAGGCTTCTATAATTTCGGAAATCCCATGTCTTGGCCTTCCACGTGTGCGATTGCCGACATACATGCAGCAGACAAGTTGCTACCTTCACCCACCCACAGTACCCTCTGTGTTACCTGCAGCACCCTACTCTACCACATTCCTAATGTTCTCCTCCAGGAACTGGCTTCTTATATAAGCCACCAACCAATACTTGTTCTCCATATCCATCTGCATCTAGCTTGGGTTTAACATCTAGCACCCCTGCATAATCTGGCTGTTTGCCTCTTGAGTCAAGGGTCTTCTAGGGAGAATGGTCCCAAATAACTCAGCTCAGACTATTCTCAGGAATCCTCCTTTTCTGTCGTGAACATCTAGGCTTTGCTAGCACTTACCCTGCACCAATATATGCACGGGACACTTTAAGTACAGTATAGAGCGTTATTCCTTATTCAGATTTTCTATGTCTTCCCAGGTTTTAACTTGTTTAGTTTAGTTACCCACTCAGTACTTTGTACATAGAGGGCTTGATCTACCCAAGTTGCAACAACCAGTGTCCTGGTCTTCTCCAGCTTCCTCTATAGCAATCTCCGGCATTCTTAGACCCATCAACTTTTTCTGTGCTGTTGACAGCATCTAGATTCCCACAAAGACTATCAGTCTCCCATAGAACCAGAGGAGTTGTGGCTGCCCTACATGACCATTCTATCCCCAGACTATCAGAATACTCCTCCGTCGTCTAGATTTCAGAGCACTGCTCTGCATCCTATCATTGTTTTTCTAATCCAGTGGAGTCCAGACTGGATGGAACATCCAGCGTCATCCCTAGATTTCAATAGTAGTGACTTCTAGCTGTTGGTAGGGTTCCAAATCCTTTGTTCCATCTTAGTCCCACCATGGTCTCTTAGGCTGAATGCAACATATAGTGTCCTGCATGAATCTCCTGAAACAACCCTTACACACAGGACACTCTAGGCTACCTATACAACACAACTTAATACCCAGATTACCCAGAATACCCATGTACTCCCCAGAGACAAGCCTGTAGATTAACACCAAATGTACCCATCATACATGATTTTCTACAACTTGCTGAATTGATCACAGTACTTTAGCCTACATAGACAACCTATAACACATAACAGGTGCCTCTAGGATTCAGTAGGGTGTAAAATCTCACACCCCAGCACAGCCCCTCCATCTATTCATGTGCTATAGTTAACATTTAGTTTTTCTACAATAGTTGTCCTATCTATGGCCACAGGACTAGATGTTCACTATACCATGGCACTCTATACACAAACTTCCTATCCACTCCCCAGAGTCTAGTTACTGAAACTCCAAACACAACCCAATATTTCTGTTTTCATGTCATGCAAAACATAAATCCCATGCTGCATGCAGTTTGGCACAGATGTCTGGACTCCTAGCCTTGCTGTAATGACCCCTAGAATTCAACAAGGTCCCCATTCCTTGGCCCTAGCCTATGCCAAGCATTTTGTCCTTGGCTGTAGCCTACATCTATGCTCCCATAGGGATGTACCCTAGCCCTGTCTACCCACATCTACTTTCAGAAAGCCTTGTGACACATAAAATACACCAATAAATACACAGACTTCCTGTGGTCTCCTCCTGGGTGAGCCTGGTGTTTACATCCCTATCTGACATTTTATTTTCTGGCGTAACTAGAATGGTCGAACATCCAGTGACCATGACTAGTGTGGCTATGAGTTCCTTGTACTTGATGGCTCTAGGCTTCTGCAGACTCTGGTTCCTCCAACTGACCTTGTCCTAGCCTATTCCTTTGTGCTATATCCAACTTCCATACTCTCAACTTGAACCATTCTACCTTCATTCAATCACAAGTGACATTTAAATGATTAAGCCACCTATCTTTGTCCCTAGACATCCCACATGCTCGGCCTCCAGGGTTTAGCCTAGTGAGTAATAACCAACACAAACATGAATACTTGTTTTTCCACATGCAGCCTGACCTACTAGAACCACATTTGCCTTCCATTTGCGAGCTTTAGGCATCTACAGGTTTGAATGTGTGCAGACAAGCTTAGGCCCAGCAACTTCTACTATGCTTTTGTGAACAGCTAGGCTCCCTCTGCACTCAACGTTCTTACACACATGCCCAGACTGTCCATATCCTCCTACAAAGACTATAGAGGTATGCACCCTTCTGCAGAGATAATTGTTTTCCCAAACTAGTGGAGTCCAGACAATCTAGTGGCATCCCTAGAATAGTGCTTGTTCTCCCTCGCAATGACTTTCTTATATCTACCTATCTGTCTATCTATCTATCTATCTATCTATCTATCTATCTATCTATCTATCTATCTATTTTTAATTCGAGAGAAGGCTTCTCTACGTAACTTTGAAGTCTATTTTTGCACTAGCTCTGTAGACCAGGTTGGCTTCACACTCACAGAGATCCTCCTGCCTCTGCCTCCCAAGTGCTATGATTAAAGTCATGCACCACCACCACCCATCCTTGTAGTGACTTCTAACTTTTGTCAATGTCCGAAATCCTTTGCTTCATGTTTCTCTTTGCTATAGGTAAGATCTTGGTTCCTGCATGAAGTTCCTGTTACAACACTTAGCCACAGAACACTGTGTGCTGCCTATACAACCCAACTCTGTACTCAGATTCCCCATGACCTCTCCAGAGTCAGGCCTGTTAATTATCCCTAACATACTCATCATAAATGTTTTTGCACATCCTGCTGAATCTATACCAGTACCCCAGCCTAGACAAACAACTTATACTTCAGAGCAGAGGCCTTCAGGCTTCATCATGGTCCCAAATCTCATACACCCCCAATTTCAGTGCTATAAGGAACAATTAGAGTGCCACTAGTACTTGCCCTATCCACAGGCACAGGACTAGATGTTGACTATACTACCCCTCTCTATACACAAACTTTCTGTGTTCTCTTCCAGGGGTAGTCTATTGGATATTCCACATACATCCCAATATTTCTGTTTTCATATCCTGTAGCGTGTAAATCATGAGCCTTAGGCAGTGCCACCATAGTAGCCTGAAATCTTTGCCTTGCGGTAATGATCTCTAACTTCATCAAAGTCCTAAATCCTAGTTCCCAGTTTAGTCCCAGTATTTCATCCTTTGCTCTAGCCTACATGGTGTGCTCCTGGGAGGATCATCAGTCGTCGTACCAAACTAAGAATATTGCATACTATATTAATGAACAACCTAGAAAGATATGTCCATGAATGCAATAGTGGTACAAACTTTCTGGGAATAATCAGCTCCTTAAGAGTGAATTTAAGGTCTACTCTACAGAAAGCAACACATGCCTGCTGCTGTAAGCTTTGTCGAGAACACATGGTTATGGAGATCCAAGGCCCCAGTAATGAACCTCATACTATTATTTTGTTAAATGAATGAAGTATCAAGCTTCACTCTACATTCATACCTCGATAACTACAGATTAGTGCAGTTCTCAGACCTCCTCAGAGACCTTGGTGCAGTAGATTATGTTTAAAAAAGACATTCAAAACTGGTCATCCTGGAAAAAAAATGAGAGTATGTGCAATGGGATATTTGTAGCCCTCTCTTCAAGACTCAGGTACCATTGCAGGGAGCATTTAAAAAGATTTTATGAGTCTGAGGCTGCAGATGCCAAGAGTGAAATTGTGATCTCAAGACATGACAGAGTCATTGCTCTCACAAATACAGAGCCGTCGTGATTGCATGCAAAGGCCTGTGTAAGATGAGGCCAGGTCATATTCCAGTATGCTTGGTGACTAAGCACTCAAATATATGCCAGTATGGTTTCCATCCACATTAACTCTCACACTTCTCTAGAAGCCACCAACTGTCAGGAGTTTGCCAGTTAGACTCTCGAGCCCTCCTACAGTGCATCTTTGACTATGGGGGATGGCTCAGAAGTCTGTACCTCTAACTGACAAACTACTGACAGTTGCTGGCTTCTAGAGAAATGTGACAGTTAATGAAAGGGAATGAAAAACAGGCTCTCATGTACTTGAATACTTACTTAGTTACCAAGAAGTGCAACTGTTTGGGAAATTAGGAGGTGTGACCATGCTGGAATGCATATAGCCTTTGTGGATAATATATGTAACTGAGGGTGGGTTTTGAGGTTTACATTCCCACATCAGGCCTCGTCTCTCTCTCTCTCTACCTACTACTGATGAATCAGTTGGTATGGACTCAACAACAGGCCCAGTGCCATGTTTGCCTGAATCCTGACATGATGATCATGAATTAATTTCCTAAAATTATAGGCAAGCATCCAATTAACTAGTGATAAAGAGATCCAGAGACCCTTTCAAGTCTCTTGCATCTTGAAGTCCTGAACTGAGATTAGAGTTTAGCTAGAGGGACAGGGTATTGACATATAAGCAGTTGTGGTCAGAGGGGGCATCTACCCTCCCTTAGCTCACCCATCATTGTCTAATTGTTAGTCTTATCTGGCAAGGTGGTTTGATAGTAGGAATTGTGTGAAATCTCTTTAAGGAGACAAGGTTTTCCTTTGGGTAGAGAACATTGCTTTACCTGGCATGAGATTTCTGTAGAAATACTCATTACGTTGAAGTCAATGATTTGACTGTTCTGATCGATCAAGCTACACAATTGTCTCATTAGTATATCCTCATTTCTGCTAGGCCTGTTATGTAAGCAGCCCATTCTAAAAGCCCTATTAAAACACAAATTTTTTATAAAGGATAACCAAGGGTAAACCTGTCACTTCAAATTACCATTCCTTTCACTGAGATGTGATCAGTAGATTTGAGTTTGCTGGGTGATTATTGCTCCTGGGGAGATTTCCTTACTTACATTGGATGGTGAGGTATAAAACCAACATTCAAAAAAAGTTGCCAAACAGGAAACATAACAGCTAATTGTGGGGATAACTGTCACTCACACACTTCACCTCAGATAGGTTGAGACATTCATACTGTGAAGTTTTGCCCGGATCTTGCAAAATACATGGATGGTGGAGCACAGTCTTCTTCATCCGTATCTATAAGATTAGATAAATGTAGCAATTTGGATTCAATGCTCCATAATTACCTCTATGAGTCTTACAGTGCATGTGTGGTATGACCCTCAAATCTGTGGGAACCAAAGTCCCTTCTTTGTCATATGCTAACCCAAATTTTCTTCTTTTTATATATCAAACCATATTCCTTTTCTGGCCTCTATCCCTATAGTATACAAAATGTCAGATTTTCCATCTTCAACACCAAAGAGTCTTCTGTGTCATATACCCACCTAAATCAATTTTCTAGGCCTCAACTTGAAATTTGAGTTCAAGGTGTGGTTCACACAATACACGCAATCAAATCCATCTTTATCATAAATTCATGAAAATTGTTTATCTGCCATCAAACTTTGAAAAACCATAATCTCTCCCATATCATATACCAACCCAATCTCTCTCTCTCTCTCTCTCTCTCTCTCTCTCTCTCTCTCTCTCTCCCAACTGTTGCTGCCTTCATCCTTATGAGACCACATCCCTCCTTTTTCATCTGCCTATCCACACTACCTCTCTTGCCATATAGCCAATATTTCTTCCCTAAAACCTTATCAGACACAAATCTCTCCCTTTCATTCAACCAAGTGAACTCCCTCTCTTGCCATGTACCCACTATTTCTGGACCCATCCTTCCAAGACACTCATTCCTCCTTAGCCATACACCAAACCTAATACTCTCTCTTATAATGTTTCCACCATTTCTTCCCCCAAACGTTGTGATGGCCCAATCTGCCCCATGTCATGTACTCACCCAAACTCCCTCGCTAGCCATATATCCACCATGTCTGCCCCCATCCTGCTGTGACCCAAATCCTTCTCTTGCCATATGCCCACTGAAAATTCTTCTATTTTCATGTAACCACACAATTTCCTGTCTTGTGATGTAACCACCATTTCTTCCCCCAAACATGTCAGACCCAAATATATCCATGTTTATAAGCCCAACAAAACCCCCTCTCTTGACATATACCCACCCAAACTCTGTTTCATGAAATATACCAATTATTTCTGCCCCAAACCTTAAGAGACCCAAACACCCCCTGGTCATACAGCTACCCAAACTCCTCTCTGGGCATATACCCATCATTTTGCCACCAGCTTTGTGAGACCCTAATCTCTCCATTGTCGTATGCCCATCCAAAGTATTTCTCCTGCTACATACTCACCATTGCTGCCCCTAAAGTGTATAAGACCCAAAACCCTCCCTTGTCATCTTCCCACCCAAACTCCCTTTCTTTTCATGCCCTCACCATTACTGCTCCAAAACATGGAGACCCAAATCCCTCCCTTGTCTTCTTCCCATCCAAACTCCCCGTCTTCCATGCACCCACCATTGATGCCCAAACCTTTGGAGACACAAATCCCTCCCTTGTCTCCTACCCACCAAAACTCCCTCTCTTTCCATGCTCTCACCGTTAAAGCCACAAAATTTTGGAGACCCTAATCCCTCCCTTGTCTTCTTCCCACACAAACTCGCCTCTTTTATGCACCCACAATTAATGCCCAAACCTTTGTAGACCCAAATCCCTCCCTTGTCTTCTACCAACCCAAACTCCCCCTCTTTCCATGAACCCACTATGACTGTCCCAAACCTAGTGAAGAACAAATCTCTCCATTGCCATTCACCCACCCATCTTCCCTCTCTTCTCCTATAACCATCATTTTTCCTTCCCTTTCCTCGTTTCGCCTTTAGTCACTGTAAAAGACACATAGCTTTTCAACTAAATTGAATTTATTTTCAATTTAAGAAATTTATACCAATGCAATTTTCTTTGTCATATTTGGGCATTCCCCGTCTTCATGATAGCCATCTTATTGGCTCTCCCCCTCATCGGCTGCTGCGACCACGCTTGTTTCTCCAGTAGTGTGCACCTCGGCTTCCTTTTCAGGCTCCTCCTCCTTAGGTTCAGGCATTGCAGTAACAGCTTTCACTTTGATTTTCTTCCGTTTGAGGGCAGCTGCCTCTTCGGCCTCCCTCTTTCTCTTGTTCCTCTTCTTTGAGGAGTGCTTCCGGTGTTTGCTTTTCTTGTGGGCCTGGAATGGCAAGAGGTGAACACAAGAATTAGTTAATAGAGGGAGAAGTCAGGAGAGGCAAGTGAAGGACACTTTGTCGGAAGAGGTGAGAATTGATAAGGGATTTATGCCAGGAAGGAGAGAGGTAGTGACTTTAGGTAAGAGTAAATGAGTAGAGGAGGGAGCTCCAGTAGGGTTCGTCAACTCACCTTTCCGCACGACATGTAAGGTGGATACTGCTTTAGAGCTGCCTTTGTCTTCACCATAAGGACTGGCCCATTCGCTGCCATTGGAACATCACTACTGGATGTTGGGAGGTCCATGTCAGACAGTGATTCCTTAGGTTCCTTTGCTAGACTCTCCATCACCAAGTCGCGTGAGCGCGTGTTGTTTCTCCCTCGAGGGGCTGTGAACAACTGGCAGAGTAGGGAAGGCCACACCCTCAGACCTGAGTCATCATCAAGGTCTCGACCAATAGTAGGTGAGCTTGTGCTCTGACATCACAAAGCCTGGTTCTGACCCACAAGAATGCCTGGGGAAGGAAGGAACAAATAGTGGACTGTACCACTCCTGACACTTTGATGATAGGGGGAAGATATTGAGAAGGCAAAGAGAGTTTGGGTTTAGATGGAGACTTTGTTTAATAACTCTAAGGCAAATTTTCCACCTCAACCTTTTTTACATATCTACCTTTGTTGTGGTAGAACACATGACAGATCATTTGCTTCTCCAAATTCTTCAACAATACTATCCCTGTCAATGGTTTAGTCCAAAATGTCCGCCTCAATCTTTGGCTAGTATCTTGAATGTCTTCCCTAAAATCATTCCCAAATAACATTCCTACTCCATGGCTTAGCCTGTTGACCGTACACACACACACTCACTCACACATACACACACACACACACGAATACTTGCATCTCCACATTCCTCTGTACCTAATGAATATACGCAAACCAGTGTCCATATCTTGTCTGGCTGTGTAGCAACAAATCATGGCCTCCAGGCTTCCACCTTATCCCAAGTCAGGTGACCCAGCCTAGCCTCAATATCTCTTTTACTGTGGTGAGCATACAGCCTCCTTTAATATACTCACTCACCTAAGGAGGCTTTCTACAACCAACATAAGCCCAGTCCATAACCAGGGTTCTCCTATCTTGTGGTGTCTAGCCTATTGAGAATATCACACAGTATTAGACACTTGATTTTTAACATTCTGTTATGTATAACCTGGAAACCATAAGAAATGTTCAATCTTGGTCTGGACTCCTTGCCTTATAGTAGTGAATTTTAGGCTTCAACATGTTGCAGCCTATTTAGAACATTTTTCCTATATTATAGAGAACATCTGGGCTACAGCCAGATATAATCCTATTTAGATAAACCAACAGGGGTCTTAGAGTTGCCCATACCTCTTCACACCATACCCAGACTTCCTATGTCCCCCTCCAGGATTTATCCAGGTGAAGATATCCATACTCTGTAATTGGTTTTCCATATTCAGTGGAATTTATCCTAGATTGAATAGTCCCTGTCCCATCAAAGAATGGACCCTTGCACTCTGCAGTAGTGATTTTTGGCATGTTTTAGGGACACAAATCTCAAAACACAGCATGATCCCACCAGCTACTACTATTCTGTAGCCAACACTGAGAGTTCCCCAACACTTATCATACCTGTACTGGCTAATGGAATAACCCCACTCCTTATGAAAAGTTATCGTGTCCTCCTAAAGTTCGAACCTAGTGAATATTTCCTGTTCCAAATACTGTTTTTCCACATCCCTCCAAACATAGCTCATATTGATGTGGGATCCCCTTTTGTATATCTATGTATCATTATGATCCATACCAGTAAGGCTCTCACTGGTAGCTGCTGGTTTTCTCCTTCAGCAGCTACATGGCATCTCCCTGACTCTGCCTACTTTCTCTCTATATCTCTGTTCAGATTTCTTGCCTGGCTATATTCTACTAATCGATTGCCCAAAGCATCTTCTTGAATAACCAATGGTAATAAAACATATTCATAGCATATAGGATTCCTAGTCCCATCAAATCCTCCTGTGCTGTAGACAACATATACATTCCCACTGAGACAACCCCAACCTCATCAAACCACAGGATCTCTGGCTGACTACATAATATCACAGCATGCCAAGACTGTCCAAATCCTTCTACAATGCCAAGAGAAGTAAGTGCACCTTTCGAGCAGATAATTCTTTTCCTACTCCAGTAGAGTCCAGACCTGATGAAACATCCAGTGAGAACTCTAAAAGAGCTGTTTTCTCACACTTATAGTGACTTTTAGCTGTTTGCTGAGTTCCAAACCCTAGGCTCCATCTTAGTCCTACCGTGCTTTGATAGATAGTTCTAAGCTTCTGCTGGCACTTTCCCTCCAACTGGCCTTGTCCTAGCACATTCTTTTGTGCTGTATCCAGCATCTACATTCCCAACAGTAACCATCCTACCTGAATCCATCTGCAGGATGATTCCGATGCCTAAACCACTTCATTATATAACCAGACATCCCACAACCACCAGGACCCAACTTTAGCCAATTGAGTAACCCACTACACACAAGTGAATATTTGATTTTCCACATGCTGTCTGACTTAGAGCTGCCTCATGTGCCTTGCATTTGCAAATTTTAGGCCTGTGAAGGTTTTCAAAGCCTTCAGCCAAGACTAGGTCCAGCAACTCCTTCTTTGGTATAGTCAACAGTTAGGCTCCCCTAATTTAACACACCTACACCCATGCATGAAATAGTTGCCCTGCTTTCACAACTCCATTTCCAATCCAGACTTTCCATATCTTCCCCAAAGGCCAAGCCCAGAATATTTCCCCTACCAGATAGCGTTTCCCCATATGCCAACAAACAGATCATAAGTCACTACAAGTGTCCAAGTCTAGTTTTTGCCACTGATATTCTTGCATGTTGTAGTAATGCTCACAGGATTCAACAGAGTTCCAAATGCGAGGGCCGAATCCCAGCATCTACTCCTGTCGTCCAACCAACATACATTGTCCTACAAGGACCTGCGCTGCTTGAATCTACATATAGTACTCATTTTGCTATCTTACCCGAAACCAAATTCTGTATTCCTGAGTCCTCCACCATGGTATGGCCTGGTAAGTACTCACTCCCTCACAACCAGATATTTCATATTCTATCTCTACCTGGATCTAGCCTCTTTCCCAAAGTCATTATACAAATTTAGTTTGATAACCTAAGTAGCAATATCTAGGCTTCTATAATTTCGGAAATCCCATGTCTTGGCCTTCCACGTGTGCGATTGCCGACATACATGCAGCAGACAAGTTGCTACCTTCACCCACCAACAGTACCCTCTGTGTTACCTGCAGCACCCTACTCTACCACATTCCTAATGTTCTCCTCCAGGAACTGGCTTCTTATATAAGCCACCAACCAATACTTGTTCTCCATATCCATCTGCATCTAGCTTGGGTTTAACATCTAGCACCCCTGCATAATCTGGCTGTTTGCCTCTTGAGTCAAGGGTCTTCTAGGGAGAATGGTCCCAAATAACTCAGCTCAGACTATTCTCAGGAATCCTCCTTTTCTGTCGTGAACATCTAGGCTTTGCTAGCACTTACCCTGCACCAATATATGCACGGGACACTTTAAGTACAGTATAGAGCGTTATTCCTTATTCAGATTTTCTATGTCTTCCCAGGTTTTAACTTGTTTAGTTTAGTTACCCACTCAGTACTTTGTACATAGAGGGCTTGATCTACCCAAGTTGCAACAACCAGTGTCCTGGTCTTCTCCAGCTTCCTCTATAGCAATCTCCGGCATTCTTAGACCCATCAACTTTTTCTGTGCTGTTGACAGCATCTAGATTCCCACAAAGACTATCAGTCTCCCATAGAACCAGAGGAGTTGTGGCTGCCCTACATGACCATTCTATCCCCAGACTATCAGAATACTCCTCCATCGTCTAGATTTCAGAGCACTGCTCTGCATCCTATCATTGTTTTTCTAATCCAGTGGAGTCCAGACTGGATGGAACATCCAGCGTCATCCCTAGATTTCAATAGTAGTGACTTCTAGCTGTTGGTAGGGTTCCAAATCCTTTGTTCCATCTTAGTCCCACCATGGTCTCTTAGGCTGAATGCAACATATAGTGTCCTGCATGAATCTCCTGAAACAACCCTTACACACAGGACACTCTAGGCTACCTATACAACACAACTTAATACCCAGATTACCCAGAATACCCATGTACTCCCCAGAGTCAAGCCTGTAGAGTAACACCAAATGTACCCATCATACATGATTTTCTACAACTTGCTGAATTGATCAATTGATCACAGTACTTTAGCCTACATAGACAACCTATAACACATAACAGGTGCCTCTAGGATTCAGTAGGGTGTAAAATCTCACACCCCAGCACAGCCCCTCCATCTATTCATGTGCTATAGTTAACATTTAGTTTTTCTACAATAGTTGTCCTATCTATGGCCACAGGACTAGATGTTCACTATACCATGGCAATCTATACACAAACTTCCCATCCACTCCCCAGAGTCTAGTTACTGAAACTCCAAACACAACCCAATATTTCTGTTTTCATGTCATGCAAAACATAAATCCCATGCTGCATGCAGTTTGGCACAGATGTCTGGACTCCTAGCCTTGCTGTAATGACCCCTAGAATTCAACAAGGTCCCCATTCCTTGGCCCTAGCCTATGCCAAGCATTTTGTCCTTGGCTGTAGCCTACATCTATGCTCCCATAGGGATGTACCCTAGCCCTGTCTACCCACATCTACTTTCAGAAAGCCTTGTGACACATAAAATACACCAATAAATACACAGACTTCCTGTGGTCTCCTCCTGGGTGAGCCTGGTGTTTACATCCCTATCTGACATTTTATTTTCTGGCGTAACTAGAATGGTCGAACATCCAGTGACCATGACTAGTGTGGCTATGAGTTCCTTGTACTTGATGGCTCTAGGCTTCTGCAGACTCTGGTTCCTCCAACTGACCTTGTCCTAGCCTATTCCTTTGTGCTATATCCAAATTCCATACTCTCAACTTGAACCATTCTACCTTCATTCAATCACAAGTGACATTTAAATGATTAAGCCACCTATCTTTGTCCCTAGACATCCCACATGCTCGGCCTCCAGGGTTTAGCCTAGTGAGTAATAACCAACACAAACATGAATACTTGTTTTTCCACATGCAGCCTGACCTACTAGAACCACATTTGCCTTCCATTTGCGAGCTTTAGGCATCTACAGGTTTGAATGTGTGCAGACAAGCTTAGGCCCAGCAACTTCTACTATGCTTTAGTGAACAGCTAGGCTCCCTCTGCACTAAACGTTCTTGCACACATGCCCAGACTGTCCATATCCTCCTACAAAGACTATAGAGGTATGCACCCTTCTGCAGAGATAATTGTTTTCCCAAACTAGTATAGTCCAGACAATCTAGTGGCATCCCTAGAATAGTGCTTGTTCTCCCTCGCAATGACTTACTTATATCTACCTATCTGTCTATCTATCTATCTATTTTTAATTCGAGAGAAGGCTTCTCTACGTAACTTTGAAGTCTATTTTTGCACTAGCTCTGTAGACCAGGTTGGCTTCACACTCACAGAGATCCTCCTGCCTCTGCCTCCCAAGTGCTATGATTAAAGTCATGCACCACCACCACCCATCCTTGTAGTGACTTCTAACTTTTGTCAATGTCCGAAATCCTTTGCTTCATGTTTCTCTTTGCTATAGGTAAGATCTTGGTTCCTGCATGAAGTTCCTGTTACAACACTTAGCCACAGAACACTGTGTGCTGCCTATACAACCCAACTCTGTACTCAGATTCCCCATGACCTCTCCAGAGTCAGGCCTGTTAATTATCCCTAACATACTCATCATAAATGTTTTTGCACATCCTGCTGAATCTATACCAGTACCCCAGCCTAGACAAACAACTTATACTTCAGAGCAGAGGCCTTCAGGCTTCATCATGGTCCCAAATCTCATACACCCCCAATTTCAGTGCTATAAGGAACAATTAGAGTGCCACTAGTACTTGCCCTATCCACAGGCACAGGACTAGATGTTGACTATACTACCCCTCTCTATACACAAACTTTCTGTGTTCTCTTCCAGGGGTAGTCTATTGGATATTCCACATACATCCCAATATTTCTGTTTTCATATCCTGTAGCGTGTAAATCATGAGCCTTAGGCAGTGCCACCATAGTAGCCTGAAATATTTGCCTTGCGGTAATGATCTCTAACTTCATCAAAGTCCTAAATCCTAGTTCCCAGTTTAGTCCCAGTATTTCATCCTTTGCTCTAGCCTACATGGTGTGCTCCTGGGAGGATCATCAGTCGTCGTACCAAACTAAGAATATTGCATACTATATTAATGAACAACCTAGAAAGATATGTCCATGAATGCAATAGTGGTACAAACTTTCTGGGAATAATCAGCTCCTTAAGAGTGAATTTAAGGTCTACTCTACAGAAAGCAACACATGCCTGCTGCTGTAAGCTTTGTCGAGAACACATGGTTATGGAGATCCAAGGCCCCAGTAATGAACCTCATACTATTATTTTGTTAAATGAATGAAGTATCAAGCTTCACTCTACATTCATACCTCGATAACTACAGATTAGTGCAGTTCTCAGACCTCCTCAGAGACCTTGGTGCAGTAGATTATGTTTAAAAAAGACATTCAAAACTGGTCATCCTGGAAAAAAAATGAGAGTATGTGCAATGGGATATTTGTAGCCCTCTCTTCAAGACTCAGGTACCATTGCAGGGAGCATTTAAAAAGATTTTATGAGTCTGAGGCTGCAGATGCCAAGAGTGAAATTGTGATCTCAAGACATGACAGAGTCATTGCTCTCACAAATACAGAGCCGTCGTGATTGCATGCAAAGGCCTGTGTAAGATGAGGCCAGGTCATATTCCAGTATGCTTGGTGACTAAGCACTCAAATATATGCCAGTATGGTTTCCATCCACATTAACTCTCACACTTCTCTAGAAGCCACCAACTGTCAGGAGTTTGCCAGTTAGACTCTCGAGCCCTCCTACAGTGCATCTTTGACTATGGGGGATGGCTCAGAAGTCTGTACCTCTAACTGACAAACTACTGACAGTTGCTGGCTTCTAGAGAAATGTGACAGTTAATGAAAGGGAATGAAAAACAGGCTCTCATGTACTTGAATACTTACTTAGTTACCAAGAAGTGCAACTGTTTGGGAAATTAGGAGGTGTGACCATGCTGGAATGCATATAGCCTTTGTGGATAATATATGTAACTGAGGGTGGGTTTTGAGGTTTACATTCCCACATCAGGCCTCGTCTCTCTCTCTCTCTCTACCTACTACTGATGAATCAGTTGGTATGGACTCAACAACAGGTCCAGTGCCATGTTTGCCTGAATCCTGACATGATGATCATGAATTAATTTCCTAAAATTATAGGCAAGCATCCAATTAACTAGTGATAAAGAGATCCAGAGACCCTTTCAAGTCTCTTGCATCTTGAAGTCCTGAACTGAGATTAGAGTTTAGCTAGAGGGACAGGGTATTGACATATAAGCAGTTGTGGTCAGAGGGGGCATCTACCCTCCCTTAGCTCACCCATCATTGTCTAATTGTTAGTCTTATCTGGCAAGGTGGTTTGATAGTAGGAATTGTGTGAAATCTCTTTAAGGAGACAAGGTTTTCCTTTGGGTAGAGAACATTGCTTTACCTGGCATGAGATTTCTGTAGAAATACTCATTACGTTGAAGTCAATGATTTGACTGTTCTGATCGATCAAGCTACACAATTGTCTCATTAGTATATCCTCATTTCTGCTAGGCCTGTTATGTAAGCAGCCCATTCTAAAAGCCCTATTAAAACACAAATTTTTTATAAAGGATAACCAAGGGTAAACCTGTCACTTCAAATTACCATTCCTTTCACTGAGATGTGATCAGTAGATTTGAGTTTGCTGGGTGATTATTGCTCCTGGGGAGATTTCCTTACTTACATTGGATGGTGAGGTATAAAACCAACATTCAAAAAAAGTTGCCAAACAGGAAACATAACAGCTAATTGTGGGGATAACTGTCACTCACACACTTCACCTCAGATAGGTTGAGACATTCATACTGTGAAGTTTTGCCCGGATCTTGCAAAATACATGGATGGTGGAGCACAGTCTTCTTCATCCGTATCTATAAGATTAGATAAATGTAGCAATTTGGATTCATTGCTCCATAATTACCTCTATGAGTCTTACAGTGCATGTGTGGTATGACCCTCAAATCTGTGGGAACCAAAGTCCCTTCTTTGTCATATGCTAACCCAAATTTTCTTCTTTTTATATATCAAACCATATTCCTTTTCTGGCCTCTATCCCTATAGTATACAAAATGTCAGATTTTCCATCTTCAACACCAAAGAGTCTTCTGTGTCATATACCCACCTAAATCAATTTTCTAGGCCTCAACTTGAAATTTGAGTTCAAGGTGTGGTTCACACAATACACGCAATCAAATCCATCTTTATCATAAATTCATGAAAATTGTTTATCTGCCATCAAACTTTGAAAAACCATAATCTCTCCCATATCATATACCAAACAAATCTCTCTCTCTCTCTCTCTCTCTCTCTCTCTCTCTCTCTCTCTCTCCCCACTGTTGCTGCCTTCATCCTTATGAGACCACATCCCTCCTTTGTCATCTGCCTATCCACACTACCTCTCTTGCCATATAGCCAATATTTCTTCCCTAAAACCTTATCAGACACAAATCTCTCCCTTTCATTCAACCAAGTGAACTCCCTCTCTCGCCATGTACCCACTATTTCTGGACCCATCCTTCCAAGACACTCATTCCTCCTTAGCCATACACCAAACCTAATACTCTCTCATAATTTTTCCACCATTTCTTCCCCCAAACGTTGTGATGGCCCAATCTGCCCCATGTCATGTACTCACCCAAACTCCCTCGCTAGCCATATATCCACCATGTCTGCCCCCATCCTGCTGTGACCCAAATCCTTCTCTTGCCATATGCCCACTGAAAATTCTTCTATTTTCATGTAACCACACAATTTCCTGTCTTGTGATGTAACCACCATTTCTTCCCCCAAACATGTCAGACCCAAATATATCCATGTTTATAAGCCCAACAAAACCCCCTCTCTTGACATATACCCACCCAAACTCTGTTTCATGAAATATACCAATTATTTCTGCCCCAAACCTTAAGAGACCCAAACACCCCCTGGTCATACAGCTACCCAAACTCCTCTCTGGGCATATACCCATCATTTTGCCACCAGCTTTGTGAGACCCTAATCTCTCCATTGTCGTATGCCCATCCAAAGTATTTCTCCTGCTACATACTCACCATTGCTGCCCCTAAAGTGTATAAGACCCAAATCCCTCCCTTGTCATTTACCCAGCATACTCCCTCTGTTGCTATATATGCACCATTTCTGACCCCATCTTTCTGAGACCCTAATCCCACCCTTCATATAATAACCCAAACTCCTCTCTTAACAGATACTCATGATTTCTGCCACCTGAGTATTTGAGAATCAAATCCTTCCCTTGTCATGTACCCACCCAAATGTCTCTTATCATTTACCCATCATTACACTCTCCAAAGTATATGAGATCCAACTCCCTTCCCTGGCATTACCCACCCATATTCCCACTCTTTCCAAGCTCTCACCATTACTGCCCCAAAATATTGGAGACACAAATCCCTCCCTTGTCTTCTACCCACACAAAATCCCCCTCTTCAAGGCACCCACCATTGATGCCCAAACTTTTGGAGACACAAATCCCTCCCTTTTTTCCTAACCACCCAAACTCCCTCTCTTCCATGCACCCACAATTGAGGACCAAACATTTGGAGACCCAAATCCCTCCCGTGTCTTCTACCCACCCAAACTCCCTCTCTTTCCATGCACTCACCATTACTGCTCCAAACATATGGAAACCCAAATCCCTCCCTTGTCTTCTTCCCACCCAAACTCCCCCTCTTCCATGCACCCACCATTGTTTTCCAAACCTTTGGAGACCCAAATCCCATCCTTGTCTTCTTCCCACCCGAACCCCCCCTCTTCCATGCACCCACCATTGTTGCCCGACCTTTGGAGACCCATATCCCACCCTTGTCTTCTTCCAACCCAAACATCCCCACTTTCATGCACCCACCATTGATGCCCAAACCTTTGGAGACCCAAATCCCTCCCTTGTCTTCTACCCACCCATGCTCCCTTTCTTTTCATGCACTCACCATTACTGCCCCAAAATCCCCCTCATCCTGGCACCCACCAATGATGCCCAAACGTTTGGCGACAAAAATCCCTCCCTTGTCTTCTTCCCACCCAAACTCCCCCTCTTCCATGCACCCATCATTGATGCCCAAACCTTTAAAAACACAAATCCCTCCCTTGTCTCCTACACACCCAAACTCCCTTTCTTCCATGCACCCACAAGTGATGCCCAAACCTTTGGAGACACAAATCCCTCCCTTGTCTTCTACCAACCCAAGTTCCCTTGCTTTTCATGCACTCACCATTACTGCCCAAATCCTTTGGAGAGACAAATCCCTTCCTTGTCTTCTATCCACCCTAACTCCCCCTCTTCCATGCACCCTCCATTGATGACCAATTCTTTGGAGACCCAAATCGCTCCCTTGTCATCTTCCCACCCAAACTCCCTTTCTTTTCATGCCCTCACCATTACTGCCCCAAAACTTTGGAGACCCAAATCCCTCCCTTGTCTTCTTCCCACCCAAACTCCCCGTCTTCCATGCACCCACCATTGATGCCCAAACCTTTGGAGACACAAATCCCTCCCTTGTCTCCTACCCACCAAAACTCCCTCTCTTTCCATGCTCTCACCGTTAAAGCCACAAAATTTTGGAGACCCTAATCCCTCCCTTGTCTTCTTCCCACACAAACTCGCCTCTTTTATGCACCCACAATTAATGCCCAAACCTTTGTAGACCCAAATCCCTCCCTTGTCTTCTACCAACCCAAACTCCCCCTCTTTCCATGAACCCACTATGACTGTCCCAAACCTAGTGAAGAACAAATCTCTCCATTGCCATTCACCCACCCATCTTCCCTCTCTTCTCCTATAACCATCATTTTTCCTTCCCTTTCCTGGTTTCACCTTTAGTCACTGTAAAAGACACATAGCTTTTCAACTAAATTGAATTTATTTTCAATTTAAGAAATTTATACCAATGCAATTTTCTTTGTCATATTTGGGCATTCCCCGTCTTCATGATAGCCATCTTATTGGCTCTCCCCCTCATCGGCTGCTGCGACAATGCTTGCTTCTCCAGTAGTGTGCACCTCGGCTTCATTTCAGGCTCCTCCTCCTTAGGTTCAGGCATTGCAGTAAGAGCTTTCACTTTGATTTTCTTCCGTTCGAGGGCAGCTGCCTCTTCGGCCTCCCTCTTTCTCTTGTTCCTCTTCTTTGAGGAGTGCTTCCGGTGTTTGCTTTTCTTGTGGGCCTGGAATGGCAGGAGGTGAACACAAGAATAAGTTAATAGAGGGAGAAGTCAGGAGAGCCATGTGAAGGACACTTTGTCGGAAGAGGTGAGAATTGATAAGGGATTTATGCCAGGAAGGAGAGAGGTAGTGACTTTAGGTAAGAGTAAATGGGTAGAGGAGGGAGCTCCAGTAGGGTTCGTCAACTCACCTTTCCGCACGACATGTAAGGTGGATACTGCTTTAGAGCTGCCTTTGTCTTCACCATAAGGACTGGCCCGTTTGCTGCCATCAGAACATCACTACTGGATGTTGGGAGGTCCATGTCGGACAGTGATTCCTTAGGTCCTTTGCTAGACTCTCCATCACCAAGTCGCGTGAGCGCATGTTGTTTCTCCCTCGAGGGGCTGTGAACAACTGGCAGAGTAGGGAAGGCCACACCCTCAGACCTGAGTCATCATCAAGGTCTCGAACAGTAGTAGGTGAGCTTGTGCTCTGACATCACAAAGCCTGGTTCTGACCCACAAGAATGCCTGGGGAAGGAAGGAACAAATAGTGGACTGTACCACTCCTGACACTTTGATGATAGGGGGAAGATATTGAGAAGGCAAAGAGAGTTTGGGTTTAGATGGAGACTTTGTTTAATAACTCCAAGGCAAATTTTCCACCTCAACCTTTTTTACATATCTACCTTTGTTGTGGTAGAACACATGACAGATCATTTGCTTCTCCAAATTCTTCAACAATACTATCCCTGTCAATGGTTTAGTCCAAAATGTCCGCCTCAATCTTTGGCTAGTATCTTGAATGTCTTCCCTAAAATCATTCCCAAATAACATTCCTACTCCATGGCTTAGCCTGTTGACCGTACACACTCACACTCACACACACATACACACACACACACACACACACACACACGAATACTTGCATCTCCACATTCCTCTGTACCTAATGAATATACGCAAACCAGTGTCCATATCTTATCTGGCTGTGTAGCAACAAATCATGGCCTCCAGGCTTCCACCTTATCCCAAGTCAGGTGACCCAGCCTAGCCTCAATATCTCTTTTACTGTGGTGAGCATACAGCCTCCTTTAATATACTCACTCACCTAAGGAGGCTTTCTACAACCAACATAAGCCCAGTCCATAACCAGGGTTCTCCTATCTTCTGGTGTCTAGCCTATTGAGAATATCACACAGTATTAGACACTTGATTTTTAACATTCTGTTATGTATAACCTGGAAACCATAAGAAATGTTCAATCTTGGTCTGGACTCCTTGCCTTATAGTAGTGAATTTTAGGCTTCAACATGTTGCAGCCTATTTAGAACATTTTTCCTATATTATAGAGAACATCTGGGCTACAGCCAGATATAATCCTATTTAGATAAACCAACAGGGGTCTTAGAGTTGCCCATACCTCTTCACACCATACCCAGACTTCCTATGTCCCCCTCCAGGATTTATCCAGGTGAAGATATCCATACTCTGTAATTGGTTTTCCATATTCAGTGGAATTTATCCTAGATTGAATAGTCCCTGTCCCATCAAAGAATGGACCCTTGCACTCTGCAGTAGTGATTTTTGGCATGTTTTAGGGACACAAATCTCAAAACACAGCATGATCCCACCAGCTACTACTATTCTGTAGCCAACACTGAGAGTTCCCCAACACTTATCATACCTGTACTGGCTAATGGAATAACCCCACTCCTTATGAAAAGTTATCGTGTCCTCCTAAAGTTCGAACCTAGTGAATATTTCCTGTTCCAAATACTGTTTTTCCACATCCCTCCAAACATAGCTCATATTGATGTGGGATTCCCTTTTGTATATCTATGTATCATTATGATCCATACCAGTAAGGCTCTCACTGGTAGCTGCTGGTTTTCTCCTTCAGCAGCTACATGGCATCTCCCTGACTCTGCCTACTTTCTCTCTATATCTCTGTTCAGATTTCCTGCCTGGCTATATTCTACTAATCGATTGCCCAAAGCATCTTCTTGAATAACCAATGGTAATAAAACATATTCATAGCATATAGGATTCCTAGTCCCATCAAATCCTCCTGTGCTGTAGACAACATATACATTCCCACTGAGACAACCCCAACCTCATCAAACCACAGGATCTCTGGCTGACTACATAATATCACAGCATGCCAAGACTGTCCAAATCCTTCTACAATGCCAAGAGAAGTAAGTGCACCTTTCGAGCAGATAATTCTTTTCCTACTCCAGTAGAGTCCAGACCTGATGAAACATCCAGTGAGAACTCTAAAAGAGCTGTTTTCTCACACTTACAGTGACTTTTAGCTGTTTGCTGAGTTCCAAACCCTAGGCTCCATCTTAGTCCTACCGTGCTTTGATAGATAGTTCTAAGCTTCTGCTGGCACTTTCCCTCCAACTGGCCTTGTCCTAGCACATTCTTTTGTGCTGTATCCAGCATCTACATTCCCAACAGTAACCATCCTACCTGAATCCATCTGCAGGATGATTCCGATGCCTAAACCACTTCATTATATAACCAGACATCCCACAACCACCAGGACCCAACTTTAGCCAATTGAGTAACCCACTACACACAAATGAATATTTGATTTTCCACTTGCTGTCTGACTTACAGCTGCCTCATGTGCCTTGCATTTGCAAATTTTAGGCCTGTGAAGGTTTTCAAAGCCTTCAGCCAAGACTAGGTCCAGCAACTCCTTCTTTGGTATAGTCAACAGTTAGGCTCCCCTGAATTTAACACACCTACACCCATGCATGAAATAGTTGCCCTGCTTTCACAACTCCATTTCCAATCCAGACTTTCCATATCTTCCCCAAAGACCAAGCCCAGAATATTTCCCCTACCAGATAGCGTTTCCCCATATGCCAACAAACAGATCATAAGTCACTACAAGTGTCCAAGTCTAGTTTTTGCCACTGATATTCTTGCATGTTGTAGTAATGCTCACAGGATTCAACAGAGTTCCAAATGCGAGGGCCGAATCCCAGCATCTACTCCTGTCCTTCAACCAACATACATTGTCCTACAAGGACCTGCGCTGCTTGAATCTACATATAGTACTCATTTTGCTATCTTACCCGAATCCAAATTCTGTATTCCTGAGTATTCCACCATTGTATGGCCTGGTAAGTACTCACTCCCTCACAACCAGATATTTCATATTCTATCTCTACCTGGATCTAGCCTCTTTCCCAAAGTCATTATACAAATTTAGTTTGATCACCTAAGTAGCAATATCTAGGCTTCTATAATTTCGGAAATCCCATATCTTGGCCTTCCACGTGTGCGATTGCCGACATACATGCAGCAGACAAGTTGCTACCTTCACCCACCCACAGTACCCTCTGTGTTACCTGCAGCACCCTACTCCACCACATTCCTAATGTTCTCCTCCAGGAACTGGCTTCTTATATAAGCCACCAACCAATACTTGTTTTCCATATCCATCTGCATCTAGCTTGAGTTTAACAGCCAGCACCCCTGCATAATCTGGCTGTTTGCCTCTTGAGTCAAGGGTCTTCTCGGGAGTATGGTCCCAAATAACTCAGCTCAGACTATTCTCAGGAATCCTCCTTTTCTGTCGTGAACATCTAGTCTTTGCTAGCACTTACCCTGCACTAGTACATCCACGGGACACTTTAGGTACAATATAGAACATTATTCCTTATTCAGATTTTCTATGTCTTCCCAGGTTTTAACTTGTTTAGTTTAGTTACCCACTCAGTACTTTGTACATAGAGGGCTTGATCTACCCAAGTTGCAACAACCAGTGTCCTTGTCTTCTCCAGCTGCCTCCATAGCAATCTCCGGCATTCTTAGACCCATCAACTTTTTCTGTGCTGTTGACAGCATCTAGATTCCCACAAAGACTATCAATCTCTCATAGAACCAGAGGAGTTGTGGATGCCCTACATGACCATTCTATCCCCAGACTATCAGAATACTCCTCCATCGTCTAGATTTCAGAGCACTGCTCTGCATCCTATCATTGTTTTTCTAATCCAGTGGAGTCCAGACTGCATGGAACATCCAGTGTCATCCCTAGATTTCAATAGTAGTGACTTCTAGCTGTTGGTAGGGTTCCAAATCCTTTGTTCCATCTTAGTCCCACCATGGTCTCTTAGGCTGAATGCAACATATAGTGTCCTACATGAATCTCCTGTAACAACACTTACACACAGGACACTCTAGGCTACCTATACAACACAACTTAATACCCAGATTTCCCAGAATACCCATGTACTCCCCAGAGTCAAGCCTGTAGAGTAACACCAAATGTACTCATCATACATGATTTTCTACAACTTGCTGAATTGATCACAGTACTTTAGCCTACATAGACAACCTATAACACATAACAGGTGCCTCTAGGATTCAGTAGGGTGTAAAATCTCACACCCCAGCACAGCCCCTCCATCTATTCATGTGCTATAGTTAACATTTAGTATTTCTACAATAGTTGTCCTATCTATGGCCACAGGACTAGATGTTCACTATACCATGGCACTCTATACACAAACTTCCTATCCACTCCCCAGAGTCTAGTTACTGAAACTCCAAACACAACCCAATATTTCTGTTTTCATGTCATGCAAAACATAAATCCCATGCTGCATGCAGTTTGCCACAGATGTCTGGACTCCTAGCCTTGCTGTAATGACCCCTAGAATTCAACAAGGTCCCCATTCCTTGGCCCTAGCCTATGCCAAGCATTTTGTCCTTGGCTGTAGCCTACATCTATGCTCCCATAGGGATGTACCCTAGCCCTGTCTACCCACATCTACTTTCAGAAAGCCTTGTGACACATAAAATACACCAATAAATACACAGACTTCCTGTGGTCTCCTCCTGGGTGAGCCTGGTGTTTACATCCCTATCTGACATTTTATTTTCTGGCGTAACTAGAATGGTCGAACATCCAGTGACCATGACTAGTGTGGCTATGAGTTCCTTGTACTTGATGGCTCTAGGCTTCTGCAGACTCTGGTTCCTCCAACTGACCTTGTCCTAGCCTATTCCTTTGTGCTATATCCAACTTCCATACTCTCAACTTGAACCATTCTACCTTCATTCAATCACAAGTGACATTTAAATGATTAAGCCACCTATCTTTGTCCCTAGACATCCCACATGCTCGGCCTCCAGGGTTTAGCCTAGTGAGTAATAACCAACACAAACATGAATACTTGTTTTTCCACATGCAGCCTGACCTACTAGAACCACATTTGCCTTCCATTTGCGAGCTTTAGGCATCTACAGGTTTGAATGTGTGCAGACAAGCTTAGGCCCAGCAACTTCTACTATGCTTTAGTGAACAGCTAGGCTCCCTCTGCACTCAACGTTCTTACACACATGCCCAGACTGTCCATATCCTCCAAAAAAGACTATAGAGGTATGCACCCTTCTGCAGAGATAATTGTTTTCCCAAACTAGTGGAGTCCAGACAATCTAGTGGCATCCCTAGAATAGTGCTTGTTCTCCCTCGCAATGACTTACTTATATCTACCTATCTGTCTATCTATCTATCTATTTTTAATTCGAGAGAAGGCTTCTCTACGTAACTTTGAAGTCTATTTTTGCACTAGCTCTGTAGACCAGGTTGGCTTCACACTCACAGAGATCCTCCTGCCTCTGCCTCCCAAGTGCTATGATTAAAGTCATGCACCACCACCACCCATCCTTGTAGTGACTTCTAACTTTTGTCAATGTCCGAAATCCTTTGCTTCATGTTCTTCTTTGCTATAGGTAAGATCTTGGTTCCTGCATGAAGTTCCTGTTACAACACTTAGCCACAGAACACTGTGTGCGGCCTATACAACCCAACTCTGTACTCAGATTCCCCATGACCTCTCCAGAGTCAGGCCTGTTAATTATCCCTTACATACTCATCATAAATGTTTTTGCACATCCTGCTGAATCTATAAGACTACCCCAGCCTAGACAAACAACTTATACTTCAGAGCAGAGGCCTTCAGGCTTCATCATGGTCCCAAATCTCATACACCCCCAATTTCAGTGCTATAAGGAACAATTAGAGTGCCACTAGTACTTGCCCTATCCACAGGCACAGGACTAGATGTTGACTATACTACCCCTCTCTATACACAAACTTTCTGTGTTCTCTTCCAGGGCCTAGTCTATTGGATATTCCACATACATCCCAATATTTCTGTTTTCATATCCTGTAGCGTGTAAATCATGAGCCTTAGGCAGTGCCACCATAGTAGCCTGAAATATTTGCCTTGCGGTAATGATCTCTAACTTCAACAAAGTCCTAAATCCTAGTTCCCAGTTTAGTCCCAGTATTTCATCCTTTGCTCTAGCCTACATGGTGTGCTCCTGGGAGGATCATCAGTCATCGTACCAAACTAAGAATATTGCATACTATATTAATGAACAACCTAGAAAGATATGTCCATGAATGCAATAGTGGTACAAACTTTCTGGGAATAATCAGCTCCTTAAGAGTGAATTTAAGGTCTACTCTATAGAAAGCAACACATGCCTGCTGCTGTAAGCTTTGTCGAGAACATATGGTTATGGAGATCCAAGGCCCCAGTATTGAACCTCATACTATTATTTTGTTAAATGAATGAAGTATCAAGCTTCACTCTACATTCATATCTCGATAACTACAGATTAGTGCAGTTCTCAGACCTCCTCAGAGACCTTGGTGCAGTAGATTATGTTTAAAAAAGACATTCAAAACTGGTCATCCTGGAAAAAAAATGAGAGTATGTGCAATGGGATATTTGTAGCCCTCTCTTCAAGACTCAGGTACCATTGCAGGGAGCATTTAAAAAGATTTTATGAGTCTGAGGCTGCAGATGCCAAGAGTGAAATTGTGATCTCAAGACATGACAGAGTCATTGCTCTCACCAATACAGAGCCATCGTGATTGCATGCAAAGGCCTGTGTAAGATGAGGCCAGGTCATATTCCAGTATGCTTGGTGACTAAGCACTCAAATATATGCCAGTATGGTTTCCATCCACATTAACTCTCACACTTCTCTAGAAGCCACCAACTGTCAGGAGTTTGCCAGTTAGACTCTCGAGCCCTCCTACAGTGCATCTTTGACTATGGGGGATGGCTCAGAAGTCTGTACCTCTAACTGACAAACTATTGACAGTTGCTGGCTTCTAGAGAAATGTGACAGTTAATGAAAGGGAATGAAAAACAGGCTCTCATGTACTTGAATACTTACTTAGTTACCAAGAAGTGCAAATGTTTGTTAAATTAGGAGGTGTGACCATGCTTTAGTGCATATAGCCTTTGTGGATAATATATGTCACTGAGGGTGGGTTTTGAGGTTTACATTCCCACATCAGGCCTCGTCTCTCTCTCTCTCTACCTACTACTGATGAATCAGTTGGTATGGACTCAACAACAGGCCCAGTGCCGTGTTTGCCTGAATCCTGCCATGAGGATCATGAATTAATTTCCTAAAATTATAGGCAAGCATCCAATTAACTAGTGATAAAGAGATCCAGAGACCCTTTCAAGTCTCTTGCATCTTGAAGTCCTGAACTGAGATTAGAGTTTAGCTAGAGGGACAGGGTATTGACATATAAGCAGTTGTGGTCAGGAGGTGGCATCTACCCTCCCTTAGCTCACCCATCATTGTCTAATTGTTAGTCTTATCTGGCAAGGTGGTTTGATAGTAGGAATTTTGTGAAATCTCTTTAATAAGACAAGGTTTGCCTTTGGGTAGAGAACATTGCTTTACATGGCATGAGATTTCTGTAGAAATACTCATTACGTTGAAGTCAATGATTTGACTGTTCTGATCGATCAAGCTACACAATTGTCTCATTAGTATATCCTCATTTCTGCTAGGCCTGTTATGTAAGCAGCCCATTCTAAAAGCCCTATTAAAACACAAATTTTTTATAAAGGATAACCAAGGGTAAACCTGTCACTTCAAATTACCATTCCTTTCACTGAGATGTGATCAGTAGATTTGAGTTTGCTGTTTGATTATTGCTCCTGGGGAGATTTCCTTACTTACATTGGATGGTGAGGTATAAAACCAACATTCAAAAAAAGTTGCCAAACAGGAAACATAACAGCTATTTGTGGGGATAACTGTCACTCACACACTTCACCTCAGATAGGTTGAGACATTCATACTGTGAAGTTTTGCCCGGATCTTGCAAAATACATGGATGGTGGAGCACAGTCTTCTTCATCCGTATCTATGAGATTAGATAAATGTAGCAATTTGGATTCAATGCTCCATAATTACCTCTATGAGTCTTACAGTGCATGTGTGGTATGACCCTCAAATCTGTGGGAACCAAAGTCCCTTCTTTGTCATATGCTAACCCAAATTTTCTTCTTTTTATATATCAAACCATATTCCTTTTCTGGCCTCTATCCCTATAGTATACAAAATGTCAGATTTTCCATCTTCAACACCAAAGAGTCTTCTGTGTCATATACCCACCTAAATCAATTTTCTAGGCCTCAACTTGAAATTTGAGTTCAAGGTTTGGTTCATACAATACACGCAATCAAATCCATCTTTATCGTAAATTCATGAAAATTGTTTATCTGCCATCAAACTTTGAAAAACCATAATCTCCCCATATTATATACCAACCCAATCTCTCTCTCTCTCTCTCTCTCTCTCTCTCTCTCTCTCTCTCTCTCCCCACTGTTGCTGCCTTCATCCTTATGAGACCACATCCCTCCTTTGTCATCTGCCTATCCACACTACCTCTCTTGCCATATAGCCAATATTTCTTCCCTAAAACCTTATCAGACACAAATCTCTCCCTTTCATTCAACCAAGTGAACTCCCTCTCTCGCCATGTACGCACTATTTCTGGACCCATCCTTCCAAGACACTCATTCCTCCTCAGCCATACACCAAACCTAATACTCTCTCTTATAATGTTTCCACCATTTCTTCCCCCAAACGTTGTGATAGCCCAATCTGCCCCATGTCATGTACTCACCCAAACTCCCTCGCTAGCCATATATCCACCATGTCTGCCCCCATCCTGCTGTGACCCAAATCCTTCTCTTGCCATATGCCCACTGAAAATTCTTCTATTTTCATGTAACCACACAATTTCCTGTCTTGTGATGTAACCACCATTTCTTCCCCCAAACATGTCAGACCCAAATATATCCATGTTTATAAGCCCAACAAAACCCCCTCTCTTGACATATACCCACCCAAACTCTGTTTCATGAAATATACCAATTATTTCTGCCCCAAACCTTAAGAGACCCAAACACCCCCTGGTCATACAGCTACCCAAACTCCTCTCTGGGCATATACCCATCATTTTGCCACCAGCTTTGTGAGACCCTAATCTCTCCATTGTCGTATGCCCATCCAAAGTATTTCTCTTGCTACATACTCACCATTGCTGCCCCTAAAGTGTATAAGACCCAAATCCCTCCCTTGTCATTTACCCAGCATACTCCCTCTGTTGCTATATATGCACCATTTCTGACCCCATCTTTCTGAGACCCTAATCCCACCCTTCATATAATAACCCAAACTCCTCTCTTAACAGATACTCATGATTTCTGCCACCTGAGTATTTGAGAATCAAATCCTTCCCTTGTCATGTACCCACAAAAATGTCTCTTATCATTTACCCATCATTACACTCTCCAAAGTATATGAGATCCAACTCCCTTCCCTGGCATTACCCACCCATATTCCCACTCTTTCCAAGCTCTCACCATTACTGCCCCAAAATTTTGGAGACACAAACCCCTCCCTTCTCTTCTACCCACACAAAATCCCCCTCTTCAAGGCACCCACCATTGATGCCCAAACTTTTGGAGACACAAATCCCTCCCTTTTTTCCTACCCACCCAAACTCCCTCTCTTCCATGCACCCACAATTGATGCCCAAACCTTTGGAGACCCAAATTCCTCCCGTGTCTTCTACCCAGCCAAACTCCCTCTCTTTCCATGCACTCACCATTACTGCTCCAAACATATGGAGACCCAAATCCCCCCCTTGTCTTCTTCCCACCCAAACTCCCCCTCTTCCATGCACGCACCATTGTTTCGCAACCCTTTGGAGACCCAAATCCCAAACTTGTCTTCTACACACCCGAACTTTCCCTCTTCCATGCACCCACCATTGTTGCCCAAACCTTTGGAGACCCAAATCCCTCCCTTGTCTTCTACCCACGCATGCTCCCTTTCTTTTCATGCACTCACCATTACTGCCCCAAAATCCCCCTCGTCCAGGCACCCTCCAATGATGCCCAAACGTTTGGAGACAAAAATCCCTCCCTTGTCTTCTTCCCACCCAAACTCCCCCACTTCCATGCACCCATCATTGATGCCCAAATCTTTAAAATCACAAAACCCTCCCTTGTCTCCTACACACCAACACTCCCTCTCTTTCCATGCTCTCACCGTTAAAGCCACAATATTTTGGTGACCCTAATACCTCCCTTGTCTTCTTCCCACACAAACTCACCTCTTTTATGCACCCACAATTAATGCCCAAACCTTTGTAGACCCAAATCCCTCCCTTGTCTTCTACCAACCCAAACTCCCCCTCTTTCCATGAACCCACTATGACTGTCCCAAACCTAGTGAAGAACAAATCTCTCCATTGCCATTCACCCACCCATCTTCCCTCTCTTCTCTTATAACCATCATTTTTCCTTCCCTTTCCTGGTTTCGCCTTTAGTCACTGTAAAAGACACATAGCTTTTCAACTAAATTGAATTTATTTTCAATTTAAGAAATTTATACCAATGCAATTTTCTTTGTCATATTTGGGCATTCCCCGTCTTCATGATAGCCATCTTATTGGCTCTCCCCCTCATCGGCTGCTGCGACCACGCTTGCTTCTCCAGTAGTGTGCACCTCGGCTTCCTTTTCAGGCTCCTCCTCCTTAGGTTCAGGCATTGCAGTAACAGCTTTCACTTTGATTTTCTTCCGTTTGAGGGCAGCTGCCTCTTCGGCCTCCCTCTTTCTCTTGTTCCTCTTCTTTGAGGAGTGCTTCCGGTGTTTGCTTTTCTTGTGGGCCTGGAATGGCAAGAGGTGAACACAAGAATTAGTTAATAGAGGGAGAAGTCAGGAGAGGCAAGTGAAGGACACTTTGTCGGAAGAGGTGAGAATTGATAAGGGATTTATGCCAGGAAGGAGAGAGGTAGTGACTTTAGGTAAGAGTAAATGAGTAGAGGAGGGAGCTCCAGTAGGGTTCGTCAACTCACCTTTCCGCACGACATCTAAGGTGGATACTGCTTTAGAGCTGCCTTTGTCTTCACCATAAGGACTGGCCCGTTCGCTGCCATGGGAACATCACTACTGGATGTTGGGAGGTCCATGTCGGACAGTGATTCCTTAGGTTCCTTTGCTAGACTCTCCATCACCAAGTCGCGTGAGCGCGTGTTGTTTCTCCCTCGAGGGGCTGTGAACAACTGGCAGAGTAGGGAAGGCCACACCCTCAGACCTGAGTCATCATCAAGGTCTCGACCAATAGTAGGTGAGCTTGTGCTCTGACATCACAAAGCCTGGTTCTGACCCACAAGAATGCCTGGGGAAGGAAGGAACAAATAGTGGACTGTACCACTCCTGACACTTTGATGATAGGGGGAAGATATTGAGAAGGCAAAGAGAGTTTGGGTTTAGATGGAGACTTTGTTTAATAACTCTAAGGCAAATTTTCCACCTCAACCTTTTTTACATATCTACCTTTGTTGTGGTAGAACACATGACAGATCATTTGCTTCTCCATATTCTTCAACAATACTATCCCTGTCAATGGTTTAGTCCAAAATGTCTGCCTCAATCTTTGGCTAGTATCTTGAATGTCTTCCCTAAAATCATTCCCAAATAACATTCCTACTCCATGGCTTAGCCTGTTGACCGTACACACACACACTCACACACACATACACACACACACACACACACACACACACACACACACACGAATACTTGCATCTCCACATTCCTCTGTACCTAATGAATATACGCAAACCAGTGTCCATATCTTGTCTGGCTGTGTAGCAACAAATCATGGCCTCCAGGCTTCCACCTTATCCCAAGTCAGGTGACCCAGCCTAGCCTCAATATCTCTTTTACTGTGGTGAGCATACAGCCTCCTTTAATATACTCACTCACCTAAGGAGGCTTTCTACAACCAACATAAGCCCAGTCCATAACCAGGGTTCTCCTATCTTCTGGTGTCTAGCCTATTGAGAATATCACACAGTATTAGACACTTGATTTTTAACATTCTGTTATGTATAACCTGGAAACCATAAGAAATGTTCAATCTTGGTCTGGACTCCTTGCCTTATAGTAGTGAATTTTAGGCTTCAACATGTTGCAGCCTATTTAGAACATTTTTCCTATATTATAGAGAACATCTGGGCTACAGCCAGATATAATCCTATTTAGATAAACCAACAGGGGTCTTAGAGTTGCCCATACCTCTTCACACCATACCCAGATTTCCTATGTCCCCCTCCAGGATATATCCAGGTGAAGATATCCATACTCTGTAATTGGTTTTCCATATTCAGTGGAATTTATCCTAGATTGAATAGTCCCTGTCCCATCAAAGAATGGACCCTTGCACTCTGCAGTAGTGATTTGTGGCATGTTTTAGGGACACAAATCTCAAAACACAGCATGATCCCACCAGCTACTACTATTCTGTAGCCAACACTGAGAGTTCCCCAACACTTATCATACCTGTACTGGCTAATGGAATAACCCCACTCCTTATGAAAAGTTATCGTGTCCTCCTAAAGTTCGAACCTAGTGAATATTTCCTGTTCCAAATACTGTTTTTCCACATCCCTCCAAACATAGCTCATATTGATGTGGGATTCCCTTTTGTATATCTATGTATCATTATGATCCATACCAGTAAGGCTCTCACTGGTAGCTGCTGGTTTTCTCCTTCAGCAGCTACATGGCATCTCCCTGACTCTGCCTACTTTCTCTCTATATCTCTGTTCAGATTTCCTGCCTGGCTATATTCTACTAATCGATTGCCCAAAGCATCTTCTTGAATAACCAATGGTAATAAAACATATTCATAGCATATAGGATTCCTAGTCCCATCAACTCCTCCTGTGCTGTAGACAACATGTACATTCCCACTGAGACAACCCCAACCTCATCAAACCACAGGATCTCTGGCTGACTACATAATATCACAGCATGCCAAGACTGTCCAAATCCTTCTACAATGCCAAGAGAAGTAAGTACACCTTTCGAGCAGATAATTCTTTTCCTACTCCAGTAGAGTCCAGACCTGATGAAACATCCAGTGAGAACTCTAAAAGAGCTGTTTTCTCACACTTATAGTGACTTTTAGCTGTTTGCTGAGTTCCAAACCCTAGGCTCCATCTTAGTCCTACCGTGCTTTGATAGATAGTTCTAAGCTTCTGCTGGCACTTTCCCTCCAACTGGCCTTGTCCTAGCACATTCTTTTGTGCTGTATCCAGCATCTACATTCCCAACAGTAACCATCCTACCTGAATCCATCTGCAGGATGATTCCGATGCCTAAACCACTTCATTATATAACCAGACATCCCACAACCACCAGGACCCAACTTTAGCCAATTGAGTAACCCACTACACACAAATGAATATTTGATTTTCCACTTGCTGTCTGACTTAGAGCTGCCTCATGTGCCTTGCATTTGCAAATTTTAGGCCTGTGAAGGTTTTCAAAGCCTTCAGCCAAGACTAGGTCCAGCAACTCCTTCTTTGGTATAGTCAACAGTTAGGCTCCCCTGAATTTAACACACCTACACCCATGCATGAAATAGTTGCCCTGCTTTCACAACTCCATTTCCAATCCAGACTTTCCATATCTTCCCCAAAGACCAAGCCCAGAATATTTCCCCTACCACATAGCGTTTCCCCATATGCCAACAAACAGATCATAAGTCACTACAAGTGTCCAAGTCTAGTTTTTGCCACTGATATTCTTGCATGTTGTAGTAATGCTCACAGGATTCAACAGAGTTCCAAATGCGAGGGCCGAATCCCAGCATCTACTCCTGTCCTTCAACCAACATACATTGTCCTACAAGGACCTGCGCTGCTTGAATCTACATATAGTACTCATTTTGCTATCTTACCCGAATCCAAATTCTGTATTCCTGAGTCCTCCACCATGGTATGGCCTGGTAAGTACTCACTCCCTCACAACCAGATATTTCATATTCGATCTCTACCTGGATCTAGCCTCTTCCCCAAAGTCATTATACAAATTTAGTTTGATCACATAAGTAGCAATATCTAGGCTTCTATAATTTCGGAAATCCCATATCTTGGCCTTCCACGTGTGCGATTGCCGACATACATGCAGCAGACAAGTTGCTACCTTCACCCACCCACAGTACCCTCTGTGTTACCTGCAGCACCCTACTCCACCACATTCCTAATGTTCTCCTCCAGGAACTGGCTTCTTATATATGCCACCAACCAATACTTGTTTTCCATATCCATCTGCCTCTAGCTTGAGTTTAACATCCAGCACCCCTGCATAATCTGGCTGTTTGCCTCTTGAGTCAAGGGTCTTCTCGGGAGTATGGTCCCAAATAACTCAGCTCAGACTATTCTCAGGAATCCTCCTTTTCTGTCGTGAACATCTAGGCTTTGCTAGCACTTACCCTGCACTAGTACATCCACGGGACACTTTAGGTACAATATAGAACATTATTCCTTATTCAGATTTTCTATGTCTTCCCAGGTTTTAACTTGTTTAGTTTAGTTACCCACTCAGTACTTTGTACATAGAGGGCTTGATCTACCCAAGTTGCAACAACCAGTGTCCTTGTCTTCTCCAGCTGCCTCCATAGCAATCTCCGGCATCCTTAGACCCATCAACTTTTTCTGTGCTGTTGACAGCATCTAGATTCCCACAAAGACTATCAATCTCTCATAGAACCAGAGGAGTTGTGGCTGCCCTACATGACCATTCTATCCCCAGACTATCAGAATACTCCTCCATCGTCTAGATTTCAGAGCACTGCTCTGCATCCTATCATTGTTTTTCTAATCCAGTGGAGTCCAGACAGCATGGAACATCCAGTGTCATCCCTAGATTTCAATAGTAGTGACTTCTAGCTTTTGGTAGGGTTCCAAATCCTTTGTTCCATCTTAGTCCCACCATGGTCTCTTAGGCTGAATGCAACATATAGTGTCCTGCATGAATCTCCTGAAACAACACTTACACACAGGACACTCTAGGCTACCTATACAACACAACTTAATACCCAGATTACCCAGAATACCCATGTACTCCCCAGAGTCAAGCCTGTAGACTAACACCAAATGTACTCATCATACATGATTTTCTACAACTTGCTGAATTGATCACAGTACTTTAGCCTACATTGACAACCTATAACACATAACAGGTGCCTCTAGGATTCAGTAGGGTGTAAAATCTCACACCCCAGCACAGCCCCTCCATCTATTCATTTGCTATAGTTAACATTTAGTTTTTCTACAATAGTTGTCCTATCTATGGCCACAGGACTAGATGTTCACTATACCATGGCAGTCTATACACAAACTTCCCATCCACTCCCCAGAGTCTAGTTACTGAAACTCCAAACACAACCCAATATTTCTGTTTTCATGTCATGCAAAACATAAATCCCATGCTGCATGCAGTTTGGCACAGATGTCTGGACTTCTAGCCTTGCTGTAATGACCCCTAGAATTCAACAAGGTCCCCATTCCTTGGCCCTAGCCTATGCCAAGCATTTTGTCCTTGGCTGTAGCCTACATCTATGCTCCCATAGGGATGTACCCTAGCCCTGTCTACCCACATCTACTTTCAGAAAGCCTTGTGACACATAAAATACACCAATAAATACACAGACTTCCTGTGGTCTCCTCCTGGGTGAGCCTGGTGTTTACATCCCTATCTGACATTTTATTTTCTGGCGTAACTAGAATGGTCGAACATCCAGTGACCATGACTAGTGTGGCTATGAGTTCCTTGTACTTGATGGCTCTAGGCTTCTGCAGACTCTGGTTCCTCCAACTGACCTTGTCCTAGCCTATTCCTTTGTGCTATATCCAACTTCCATACTCTCAACTTGAACCATTCTACCTTCATTCAATCACAAGTGACATTTAAATGATTAAGCCACCTATCTTTGTCCCTAGACATCCCACATGCTCGGCCTCCAGGGTTTAGCCTAGTGAGTAATAACCAACACAAACATGAATACTTGTTTTTCCACATGCAGCCTGACCTACTAGAACCACATTTGCCTTCCATTTGCGAGCTTTTGGCATCTACAGGTTTGAATGTGTGCAGACAAGCTTAGGCCCAGCAACTTCTACTATGCTTTAGTGAACAGCTAGGCTCCCTCTGCACTAAACGTTCTTGCACACATGCCCAGACTGTCCATATCCTCCTACAAAGACTATAGAGGTATGCACCCTTCTGCAGAGATAATTGTTTTCCCAAACTAGTGGAGTCCAGACAATCTAGTGGCATCCCTAGAATATTGCTTGTTCTCCCTCGCAATGACTTACTTATATCTACCTATCTGTCTATCTATCTATCTATTTTTAATTCGAGAGAAGGCTTCTCTACGTAACTTTGAAGTCTATGTGTGCACTAGCTCTGTAGACCAGGTTGGCTTCACACTCACAGAGATCCTCCTGCCTCTGCCTCCCAAGTGCTATGATTAAAGTCATGCACCACCACCACCCATCCTTGTAGTGACTTCTAACTTTTGTCAATGTCCGAAATCCTTTGCTTCATGTTCTTCTTTGCTATAGGTAAGATCTTGGTTCCTGCATGAAGTTCCTGTTACAACACTTAGCCACAGAACACTGTGTGCTGCCTATACAACCCAACTCTGTACTCAGATTCCCCATGACCTCTCCAGAGTCAGGCCTGTTAATTATCCCTAACATACTCATCATAAATGTTTTTGCACATCCTGCTGAATCTATACCAGTACCCCAGCCTAGACAAACAACTTATACTTCAGAGCAGAGGCCTTCAGGCTTCATCATGGTCCCAAATCACATACACCCCCAATTTCAGTGCTATAAGGAACAATTAGAGTGCCACTAGTACTTGCCCTATCCACAGGCACAGGACTAGATGTTGACTATACTACCCCTCTCTATACACTAACTTTCTGAGTTCTCTTCCAGGGCCTAGTCTATTGGATATTCCACATACATCCCAATATTTCTGTTTTCATATCCTGTAGCGTGTAAATCATGAGCCTTAGGCAGTGCCACCATAGTAGCCTGAAATCTTTGCCTTGCAGTAATGATCTCTAACTTCAACAAAGTCCTAAATCCTAGTTCCCAGTTTAGTCCCAGTATTTCATCCTTTGCTCTAGCCTACATGGTGTGCTCCTGGGAGGATCATCAGTCGTCCTACCAAACTAAGAATATTGCATACTATATTAATGAACAACATAGAAAGATATGTCCATGAATGCAATAGTGGTACAAACTTTCTGGGAATAATCAGCTCCTTAAGAGTGAATTTAAGGTCTACGCTATAAAAAGCAACACATGCCTGCTGCTGTAAGCTTTGTCGAGAACATATGGTTATGGAGATCCAAGGCCCCAGTATTGAACCTCATACTATTATTTTGTTAAATGAATGAAGTATCAAGCTTCACTCTACATTCATATCTCGATAACTACAGATTAGTGCAGTTCTCAGACCTCCTCAGAGACCTTGGTGCAGTAGATTATGTTTAAAAAAGACATTCACAACTAGTCATCCTGGAAAAAAAATGAGAGTATGTGCAATGGGATATTTGTAGCCCTCTCTTCAAGACTCAGGTACCATTGCAGGGAGCATTTAAAAAGATTTTATGAGTCTGAGGCTGCAGATGCCAAGAGTGAAATTGTGATCTCAAGACATGACAGAGTCATTGCTCTCACAAATACAGAGCCATCGTGATTGCATGCAAAGGCCTGTGTAAGATGAGGCCAGGTCATATTCCAGTATGCTTGGTTACTAAGCACTCAAATATATGCCAGTATGGTTTCCATCCACATTAACTCTCACACTTCTCTAGAAGCCACCAACTGTCAGGAGTTTGCCAGTTAGACTCTTGAGCCCTCCTACAGTGCATCTTTGACTATGGGGGATGGCTCAGAAGTCTGTACCTCTAACTGACAAACTACTGACAGTTGGTGGCTTCTAGAGAAATGTGACAGTTAATGAAAGGGAATGAAAAACAGGCTCTCATGTACTTGAATACTTACTTAGTTACCAAGAAGTGCAACTGTTTGGGAAATTAGGAGGTGTGACCATGCTGGAATGCATATAGCCTTTGTGGATAATATATGTCACTGAGGGTGGGTTTTGAGGTTTACATTCCCACATCAGGCCTCGTCTCTCTCTCTCTCTACCTACTACTGATGAATCAGTTGGTATGGACTCAACAACAGGCCCAGTGTCGTGTTTGCCTGAATCCTGACATGATGATCATGAATTAATTTCCTAAAATTATATGCAAGCATCCAATTAACTAGTGATAAAGAGATCCAGAGACCCTTTCAAGTCTCTTGCATCTTGAAGTCCTGAACTGAGATTAGAGTTTAGCTAGAGGGACAGGGTATTGACATATAAGCAGTTGTGGTCAGGAGGTGGCATCTACCCTCCCTTAGCTCACCCATCATTGTCTAATTGTTAGTCTTATCTGGCAAGGTGGTTTGATAGTAGGAATTGTGTGAAATCTCTTTAAGAAGACAAGGTTTTCCTTTGGGTAGAGAACATTGCTTTACATGGCATGAGATTTCTGTAGAAATACTCATTATGTTGAAGTCAATGATTTGACTGTTCTGATAGATCAAGCTACACAATTGTCTCATTAGTATATCCTCATTTCTGCTAGGCCTGTTATGTAAGCAGCCCATTCTAAAAGCCCTATTAAAACACAAATTTTTTATAAAGCATAAACAAGGGTAAACCTGTCACTTCAAATTACCATTCCTTTCACTGAGATGTGATCAGTAGATTTGAGTTTGCCGTTTGATTATTGCTCCTGGGGAGATTTCCTTACTTACATTGGATGGTGAGGTATAAAACCAACATTCAAAAAAAAGTTGCCAAACAGGAAACATAACAGCTATTTGTGGGGATAACTGTCACTCACACACTTCACCTCAGATAGGTTGAGACATTCATACTGTGAAGTTTTGCCCGGATCTTGCAAAATACATGGATGGTGGAGCACAGTACTTCATCCGTATCTATGAGATTAGATAAATGTAGCAATTTGGATTCAATGCTCCATAATTACCTCTATGAGTCTTACAGTGCATGTGTGGTATGACCCTCAAATCTGTGGGAACCAAAGTCCCTTCTTTGTCATATGCTAACCCAAATTTTCTTCTTTTTATATATCAAACCATATTCCTTTTCTGGCCTCTATCCCTATAGTATACAAAATGTCAGATTTTCCATCTTCAACACCAAAGAGTCTTCTGTGTCATATACCCACCTAAATCAATTTTCTAGGCCTCAACTTGAAATTTGAGTTCAAGGTGTGGTTCATACAATACACGCAGTCAAATCCATCTTTATCGTAAATTCATGAAAATTGTTTATCTGCCATCAAACTTTGAAACACCATAATCTCTCCCATATCATATACCAACCCAATCTCTCTCTCTCTCTCTCTCTCTCTCTCTCTCTCTCTCTCTCCCCACTGTTGCTGCCTTCATCCTTATGAGACCACATCCCTCCTTTGTCATCTGCCTATCCACACTACCTCTCTTGCCATATAGCCAATATTTATTCCCTAAAACCTTATCAGACACAAATCTCTCCCTTTCATTCAACCAAGTGAACTCCCTCTCTCGCCATGTACCCCCTATTTCTGGACCCATCCTTCCAAGACACTCATTCCTCCTTAGCCATACACCAAACCTAATACTCTCTCTTATAATCTTTCCACCATTTCGTCCCCCAAACGTTGTGATGGCCCAATCTGCCCCATGTCATGTACTCACCCAAACTCCCTCGCTAGCCATATATCCACCATGTCTGCCCCCATCCTGCTGTGACCCAAATCCTTCTCTTGCCATATGCCCACTGAAAATTCTTCTATTTTCATGTAACCACACAATTTCCTGTCTTGTGATGTAACCACCATTTCTTCCCCCAAACATGTCAGACCCAAATATATCCATGTTTATAAGCCCAACAAAACCCCCTCTCTTGACATATACCCACCCAAACTCTGTTTCATGAAATATACCAATTTTTTCTGCCCCAAACCATAAGAGACCCAAACACCCCCTGGTCATACAGCTACCCAAACTCCTCTCTGGGCATATACCCATCATTTTGCCACCAGCTTTGTGAGACCCTAATCTCTCCATTGTCGTATGCCCATCCAAAGTATTTCTTTTGCTACATACTCACCATTGCTGCCCCTAAAGTGTATAAGACCCAAATCCCTCCCTTATCATTTACCCAGCATACTCCCTCTGTTGCTATATATCCACCATTTCTGACCCCATCTTTCTGAGACCCTAATCCCACCCTTCATATAATAACCCAAACTCCTCTCTTAACAGATACTCATGATTTCTGCCACCTGAGTATTTGAGAATCAAATCCTTCCCTTGTAATGTACCCACCCAAATGTCTCTTATCATTTACCCATCATTACACTCTCCAAAGTATATGAGATCCATCTCCCTTCCCTGGCATTACCCACCCATATTCCCACACTTTCCAAGCTCTCACCATTACTACCCCAAAATTTTGGAGACACAAACCCCTCCCTTGTCTTCTACCCACACAAAATCCCCCTCTTCAAGGCACCCACCATTGATGCCCAAACTTTTGGACACAAATCCCTCCCTTTTTTCCTACCCTCCCAAAATCCCTCTCTTCCATGCACCCACAATTGATGCCCAAACCTTTGGAGACCCAAATCCCTCCCTTGTCTTCTACCCACCCAAACTCACTCTCTTTCCATGCACTCACCATTACTGCTCCAAACATATGGAAACCCAAATCCCTCCCTTGTCTTCTTCCCACCCGAACTCCCCCTCTTCCATGCAACCACCATTGTTTCCCAAACCTTTGGAGACCCAAATCCCAACCTTGTCTTCTTCCCACCCGAACTCCCAATCAACCATGCACCCACCATTGTTGCCCAAACCTTTGGAGACCCAAATCCCACCCTTGTCTTCTTCCAACCCAAACATCCCCACTTTCATGCACCCACCATTGATGCCCAAACCTTTGGAGACCCAAATCCCTCCCTTGTCTTCTACCCACCCATGCTCCCTTTCTTTTCATGCACTCACCATTACTGCCCCAAAATCCCCCTCATCCAGGCACCCACCAATGATGCCCAAACGTTTGGAGACAAAAATCCCTCCCTTGTCTTCTTCCCACCCAAACTCCCCCTCTTCCATGCACCCATCATTGATGCCCAAACCTTTAAAAACACAAATCCCTCCCTTGTCTCCTACACACCCAAACTCCCTTTCTTCCATGCACGCACAAGTGATGCCCAAACTTTTGGAGACACAAATCCCTCCCTTGTCTTCTACCCACCCAAGTTCCCTTTCTTTTCATGCACTCACCATTACTGCCCAAATCCTTTGGAGACACAAATCCCTTCCTTGTCTTCTATCCACCCTAACTCCCCCTCTTCCATGCACCCACCATTGATGAACAATTCTTTGGAGACCCAAATCCCTCCCTTGTCATCTTCCCACCCAAACTCCCTTTCTTTTCATGCCCTCACCATTACTGCCCCAAAACTTTGGAGACCCAAATCCCTCCCTTGTCTTCTTCCCACCCAAACTCCCCGTCTTCCATGCACCCACCATTGATGCCCAAACCTTTGGAGACACAAATCCCTCCCTTGTCTCCTACCCACCAAAACTCCCTCTCTTTCCATGCTCTCACCGTTAAAGCCACAAAATTTTGGAGACCCTAATCCCTCCCTTGTCTTCTTCCCACACAAACTCGCCTCTTTTATGCACCCACAATTAATGCCCAAACCTTTGTAGACCCAAATCCCTCCCTTGTCTTCTACCAACCCAAACTCCCCCTCTTTCCATGAACCCACTATGACTGTCCCAAACCTAGTGAAGAACAAATCTCTCCATTGCCATTCACCCACCCATCTTCCCTCTCTTCTCCTATAACCATCATTTTTCCTTCCCTTTCCTGGTTTCGCCTTTAGTCACTGTAAAAGACACATAGCTTTTCAACTAAATTGAATTTATTTTCAATTTAAGAAATTTATACCAATGCAATTTTCTTTGTCATATTTGGGCATTCCCCGTCTTCATGATAGCCATCTTATTGGCTCTCCCCCTCATCGGCTGCTGCGACCACGCTTGCTTCTCCAGTAGTGTGCACCTCGGCTTCCTTTTCAGGCTCCTCCTCCTTAGGTTCAGGCATTGCAGTAACAGCTTTCACTTTGATTTTCTTCCGTTTGAGGGCAGCTGCCTCTTCGGCCTCCCTCTTTCTCTTGTTCCTCTTCTTTGAGGAGTGCTTCCGGTGTTTGCTTTTCTTGTGGGCCTGGAATGGCAAGAGGTGAACACAAGAATTAGTTAATAGAGGGAGAAGTCAGGAGAGGCAAGTGAAGGACACTTTGTCGGAAGAGGTGAGAATTGATAAGGGATTTATGCCAGGAAGGAGAGAGGTAGTGACTTTAGGTAAGAGTAAATGAGTAGAGGAGGGAGCTCCAGTAGGGTTCGTCAACTCACCTTTCCGCACGACATGTAAGGTGGATACTGCTTTAGAGCTGCCTTTGTCTTCACCATAAAGACTGGCCCATTCGCTGCCATTGGAACATCACTACTGGATGTTGGGAGGTCCATGTCGGACAGTGATTCCTTAGGTTCCTTTGCTAGACTCTCCATCACCAAGTCTCGTGAGCGTGTGTTGTTTCTCCCTCGAGGGGCTGTGAACAACTGGCAGAGTAGGGAAGGCCACACCCTCAGACCTGAGTCATCATCAAGGTCTCGACCAGTAGTAGGTGAGCTTGTGCTCTGACATCACAAAGCCTGGTTCTGACCCACAAGAATGCCTGGGGAAGGAAGGAACAAATAGTGGACTGTACCACTCCTGACACTTTGATGATAGGGGGAAGATATTGAGAAGGCAAAGAGAGTTTGGGTTTAGATGGAGACTTTGTTGAATAACTCCAAGGCAAATTTTCCACCTCAACCTTTTTTACATATCTACCTTTGTTGTGGTAGAACACATGACAGATCATTTGCTTCTCCAAATTCTTCAACAATACTATCCCTGTCAATGGTTTAGTCCAAAATGTCCGCCTCAATCTTTGGCTAGTATCTTGAATGTCTTCCCAAAAATCATTCCCAAATAACATTCCTTCTCCATGGCTTAGCCTGTTGACCGTACACACACACACTCACACACACATACACACACACACACACACACACACACACACACACACACACACACGAATACTTGCATCTCCACATTCCTCTGTACCTAATGAATATACGCAAACCAGTGTCCATATCTTGTCTGGCTGTGTAGCAACAAATCATGGCCTCCAGGCTTCCACCTTATCCCAAGTCAGGTGACCCAGCCTAGCCTCAATATCTCTTTTACTGTGGTGAGCATACAGCCTCCTTTAATATACTCACTCACCTAAGGAGGCTTTCTACAACCAACATAAGCCCAGTCCATAACCAGGGTTCTCCTATCTTCTGGTGTCTAGCCTATTGAGAATATCACACAGTATTAGACACTTGATTTTTAACATTCTGTTATGTATAACCTGGAAACCATAAGAAATGTTCAATCTTGGTCTGGACTCCTTGCCTTATAGTAGTGAATTTTAGGCTTCAACATGTTGCAGCCTATTTAGAACATTTTCCCTATATTATAGAGAACATCTGGGCTACAGCCAGATATAATCCTATTTAGATAAACCAACAGGGGTCTTAGAGTTGCCCATACCTCTTCACACCATACCCAGACTTCCTATGTCCCCCTCCAGGATTTATCCAGGTGAAGATATCCATACTCTGTAATTGGTTTTCCATATTCAGTGGAATTTATCCTAGATTGAATAGTCCCTGTCCCATCAAAGAATGGACCCTTGCACTCTGCAGTAGTGATTTTTGGCATGTTTTAGGGACACAAATCTCAAAACACAGCATGATCCCACCAGCTACTACTATTCTGTAGCCAACACTGAGAGTTCCCCAACACTTATCATACCTGTACTGGCTAATGGAATAACCCCACTCCTTATGAAAAGTTATCGTGTCCTCCTAAAGTTCGAACCTAGTGAATATTTCCTGTTCCAAATACTGTTTTTCCACATCCCTCCAAACATAGCTCATATTGATGTGGGATTCCCTTTTGTATATCTATGTATCATTATGATCCATACCAGTAAGGCTCTCACTGGTAGCTGCTGGTTTTCTCCTTCAGCAGCTACATGGCATCTCCCTGACTCTGCCTACTTTCTCTCTATATCTCTGTTCAGATTTCCTGCCTGGCTATATTCTACTAATCGATTGCCCAAAGCATCTTCTTGAATAACCAATGGTAATAAAACATATTCATAGCATATAGGATTCCTAGTCCCATCAAATCCTCCTGTGCTGTAGACAACATATACATTCCCACTGAGACAACCCCAACCTCATCAAACCACAGGATCTCTGGCTGACTACATAATATCACAGCATGCCAAGACTGTCCAAATCCTTCTACAATGCCAAGAGAAGTAAGTGCACCTTTCGAGCAGATAATTCTTTTCCTACTCCAGTAGAGTCCAGACCTGATGAAACATCCAGTGAGAACTCTAAAAGAGCTGTTTTCTCACACTTATAGTGACTTTTAGCTGTTTGCTGAGTTCCAAACCCTAGGCTCCATCTTAGTCCTACCTTGCTTTGATAGATAGTTCTAAGCTTCTGCTGGCACTTTCCCTCCAACTGGCCTTGTCCTAGCACATTCTTTTGTGCTGTATCCAGCATCTACATTCCCAACAGTAACCATCCTACCTGAATCCATCTGCAGGATGATTCCGATGCCTAAACCACTTCATTATATAACCAGACATCCCACAACCACCAGGACCCAACTTTAGCCAATTGAGTAACCCACTACACACAAGTGAATATTTGATTTTCCACATGCTGTCTGACTTACAGCTGCCTCATGTGCCTTGCATTTGCAAATTTTAGGCCTGTGAAGGTTTTCAAAGCCTTCAGCCAAGACTAGGTCCAGCAACTCCTTCTTTGGTATAGTCAACAGTTAGGCTCCCCTAATTTAACACACCTACACCCATGCATGAAATAGTTGCCCTGCTTTCACAACTCCATTTCCAATCCAGACTTTCCATATCTTCCCCAAAGGCCAAGCCCAGAATATTTCCCCTACCAGATAGCGTTTCCCCATATGCCAACAAACAGATCATAAGTCACTACAAGTGTCCAAGTCTAGTTTTTGCCACTGATATTCTTGCATGTTGTAGTAATGCTCACAGGATTCAACAGAGTTCCAAATGTGAGGGCCGAATCCCAGCATCTACTCCTGTCCTCCAACCAACATACATTGTCCTACAAGGACCTGCGCTGCTTGAATCTACATATAGTACTCATTTTGCTATCTTACCCGAATCCAAATTCTGTATTCCTGAGTCCTCCACCATGGTATGGCCTGGTAAGTACTCACTCCCTCACAACCAGATATTTCATATTCTATCTCTACCTGGATCTAGCCTCTTTCCCAAAGTCATTATACAAATTTAGTTTGATCACCTAAGTAGCAATATCTAGGCTTCTATAATTTCGGAAATCCCATGTCTTGGCCTTCCACGTGTGCGATTGCCGACATACATGCAGCAGACAAGTTGCTACCTTCACCCACCCACAGTACCCTCTGTGTTACCTGCAGCACCCTACTCTACCACATTCCTAATGTTCTCCTCCAGGAACTGGCTTCTTATATAAGCCACCAACCAATACTTGTTTTCCATATCCATCTGCATCTAGCTTGAGTTTAACATCCAGCACCCCTGCATAATCTGGCTGTTTGCCTCTTGATTCAAGGGTCTTCTCGGGAGTATGGTCCCAAATAACTCAGCTCAGACTATTCTCAGGAATCCTCCTTTTCTGTCGTGAACATCTAGGCTTTGCTAGCACTTACCCTGCACCAATACATGCACGGGACACTTTAAGTACAGTATACAGCGTTATTCCTTATTCAGATTTTCTATGTCTTCCCAGGTTTTAACTTGTTTAGTTTAGTTACCCACTCAGTACTTTGTACATAGAGGGCTTGATCTACCCAAGTTGCAACAACCAGTGTCCTGGACATCTCCAGCTGCCTCTATTGCAATCTCTGGCATTCTTAGACCCATCAACTTTTTCTGTGCTGTTGACAGCATCTAGATTCCCACAAAGACTATCAGTCTCTCATAGAACCAGAGGAGTTGTGGCTGCCCTACATGACCATTCTATCCCCAGACTATCAGAATACTCCTCCATCGTCTAGATTTCAGAGCACTGCTCTGCATCCTATCATTGTTTTTCTAATCCAGTGGAGTCCAGACTGGATGGAACATCCAGCGTCATCCCTAGATTTCAATAGTAGTGACTTCTAGCTGTTGGTAGGGTTCCAAATCCTTTGTTCCATCTTAGTTCCACCATGGTCTCTTAGGCTGAATGCAACATATAGTGTCCTGCATGAATCTCCTGAAACAACACTTACACACAGGACACTCTAGGCTACCTATACAACACAACTTAATACCCAGATTACCCAGAATACCCATGTACTCCCCAGAGTCAAGCCTGTAGACTAACACCAAATGTACTCATCATACATGATTTTCTACAACTTGCTGAATTGATCACAGTACTTTAGCCTACATAGACAACCTATAACACATAACAGGTGCCTCTAGGATTCAGTAGGGTGTAAAATCTCACACCCCAGCACAGCCCCTCCATCTATTCATGTGCTATAGTTAACATTTAGTATTTCTACAATAGTTGTCCTATCTATGGCCACAGGACTAGATGTTCACTATACCATGGCACTCTATACACAAACTTCCCATCCACTCCCCAGAGTCTAGTTACTGAAACTCCAAACACAACCCAATATTTCTGTTTTCATGTCATGCAAAACATAAATCCCATGCTGCATGCAGTTTGGCACAGATGTCTGGACTCCTAGCCTTGCTTTAATGACCCCTAGAATTCAACAAGATCCCCATTCCTTGGCCCTAGCCTATGCCAAGCATTTTGTCCTTGGCTGTAGCCTACATCTATGCTCCCATAGGGATGTACCCTAGCCCTGTCTACCCACATCTACTTTCAGAAAGCCTTGTGACACATAAAATACACCAATAAATACACAGACTTCCTGTGGTCTCCTCCTGGGTGAGCCTGGTGTTTACATCCCTATCTGACATTTTATTTTCTGGCGTAACTAGAATGGTCGAACATCCAGTGACCATGACTAGTGTGGCTATGAGTTCCTTGTACTTGATGGCTCTAGGCTTCTGCAGACTCTGGTTCCTCCAACTGACCTTGTCCTAGCCTATTCCTTTGTGCTATATCCAACTTCCATACTCTCAACTTGAACCATTCTACCTTCATTCAATCACAAGTGACATTTAAATGATTAAGCCACCTATCTTCGTCCCTAGACATCCCACATGCTCGGCCTCCAGGGTTTAGCCTAGTGAGTAATAACCAACACAAACCTGAATACTTGTTTTTCCACATGCAGCCTGACCTACTAGAACCACATTTGCCTTCCATTTGCGAGCTTTAGGCATCTACAGGTTTGAATGTGTGCAGACAAGCTTAGCCCCAGCAACTTCTACTATGCTTTAGTGAACAGCTAGGCTCCCTCTGCACTCAACGTTCTTGCACACATGCCCAGACTGTCCATATCCTCCTACAAAGACTATAGAGGTATGCACCCTTCTGCAGAGATAATTGATTTCCCAAACTAGTGGAGTCCAGACAATCTAGTGGCATCCCTAGAATAGTGCTTGTTCTCACTCGCAATGACTTACTTATATCTACCTATCTGTCTATCTATCTATCTATTTTTAATTCGAGAGAAGGCTTCTCTACGTAACTTTGAAGTCTATTTTTGCACTAGCTCTGTAGACCAGGTTGGCTTCACACTCACAGAGATCCTCCTGCCTCTGCCTCCCAAGTGCTATGATGAAAGTCATGCACCACCACCACCCATCCTTGTAGTGACTTCTAACTTTTGTCAATGTCCGAAATCCTTTGCTTCATGTTCTTCTTTGCTATAGGTAAGATCTTGGTTCCTGCATGAAGTTCCTGTTACAACACATAGCCACAGAACACTGTGTGCTGCCTATACAACCCAACTCTGTACTCAGATTCCCCATGACCTCTCCAGAGTCAGGCCTGTTAATTATCCCTAACATACTCATCATAAATGTTTTTGCACATCCTGCTGAATCTATACCAGTACCCCAGCCTAGACAAACAACTTATACTTCAGAGCAGAGTCCTTCAGGCTTCATCATGGTCCCAAATCTCATACACCCCCAATTTCAGTGCTATAAGGAACAATTAGAGTGCCACTAGTACTTGCCCTATCCACAGGCACAGGACTAGATGTTGACTATACTACCCCTCTCTATACACAAACTTTCTGTGTTCTCTTCCAGGGCCTAGTCTATTGGATATTCCACATACATCCCAATATTTCTGTTTTCATATCCTGTAGTGTGTAAATCATGAGCCTTAGGCAGTGCCACCATAGTAGCCTGAAATCTTTGCCTTGCAGTAATGATCTCTAACTTCAACAAAGTCCTAAATCCTAGTTCCCAGTTTAGTCCCAGTATTTCATCCTTTGCTCTAGCCTACATGGTGTGCTCCTGGGAGGATCATCAGTCGTCGTACCAAACTAAGAATATTGCATACTATATTAATGAACAACCTAGAAAGATATGTCCATGAATGCAATAGTGGTACAAACTTTCTGGGAATAATCAGCTCCTTAAGAGTGAATTTAAGGTCTACTCTACAGAAAGCAACACATGCCTGCTGCTGTAAGCTTTGTCGAGAAAACATGGTTATGGTGTTCCAAGGCCAAAGTATTGAACCTCATACTATTATTTTGTTAAATGAATGAAGTATCAAGCTTCACTCTACATTCATACCTCGATAACTACAGATTAGTGCAGTTCTCAGACCTCCTCAGAGACCTTGGTGCAGTAGATTATGTTTAAAAAAGACATTCAAAACTGGTCATCCTGGAAAAAAATGAGAATATGTGCAATGGGATATTTGTAGCCCTCTCTTCAAGACTCAGGTACCATTGCAGGGAGCATTTAAAAAGATTTTAGAGTCTGAGGCTGCAGATGCCAAGAGTGAAATTGTGATCTCAAGACATGACAGAGTCATTGCTCTCACAAATACAGAGCCGTCGTGATTGCATGCAAAGGCCTGTGTAAGATGAGGCCAGGTCATATACCAGTATGCTTGGTGACTAAGCACTCAAATATATGCCAGTATGGTTTTCATCCACATTAACTCTCACCCTTCTCTAGAAGCCACCAACTGTCAGGAGTTTGCCAGTTAGACTCTGGAGCCCTCCTACAGTGCATCTTTGACTATGGGGGATGGCTCAGAAGTCTATACCTCTAACTGACAAACTACTGACAGTTGCTGGCTTCTAGAGAAATGTGACAGTTAATGAAAGGGAATGAAAAACAGGCTCTCATGTACTTGAATACTTACTTAGTTACCAAGAAGTGCAACTGTTTGGGAAATTAGGAGGTGTGACCATGCTGGAATGCATATAGCCTTTGTGGATAATATATGTCACTGAGGGTGGGTTTTGAGGTTTACATTCCCACATCAGGCCTCGTCTCTCTCTCTCTCTACCTACTACTGATGAATCAGATGGTATGGACTCAACAACAGGCCCAGTGCCGTTGCCTGAATCCTGACATGAGGATCATGAATTAATTTCCTAAAATTATAGGCAAGCATCCAATTAACTAGTGATAAAGAGATCCAGAGACCCTTTCAAGTCTCTTGCATCTTGAAGTCCTGAACTGAGATTAGAGTTTAGCTAGAGGGACAGGGTATTGACATATAAGCAGTTGTGGTCAGGAGGTGGCATCTACCCTCCCTTAGCTCACCCATCATTGTCTAATTGTTAGTCTTATCTGGCAAGGTGGTTTGATAGTAGGAATTGTGTGAAATCTCTTTAAGGAGACAAGGTTTTCCTTTGGGTAGAGAACATTGCTTTACCTGGCATGAGATTTCTGTAGAAATACTCATTACGTTGAAGTCAATGATTTGACTGTTCTGATAGATCAAGCTACACAATTGTCTCATTAGTATATCCTCATTTCTGCTAGGCCTGTTATGTAAGCAGCCCATTCTAAAAGCCCTATTAAAACACAAATTTTTTATAAAGCATAACCAAGGGTAAACCTGTCACTTCAAATTACCATTCCTTTCACTGAGATGTGATCAGTAGATTTGAGTTTGCTGTTTGATTATTGCTCCTGGGGAGATTTCCTTACTTACATTGGATGGTGAGGTATAAAACCAACATTCAAAAAAAGTTGCCAAACAGGAAACATAACAGCTATTTGTGGGGATAACTGTCACTCACACACTTCACCTCAGATAGGTTGAGACATTCATACTGTGAAGTTTTGCCCGGATCTTGCAAAATACATGGATGGTGGAGCACAGTCTTCTTCATCCGTATCTATGAGATTAGATAAATGTAGCAATTTGGATTCAATGCTCCATAATTACCTCTATGAGTCTTACAGTGCATGTGTGGTATGACCCTCAAATCTGTGGGAACCAAAGTCCCTTCTTTGTCATATGCTAACCCAAATTTTCTTCTTTTTATATATCAAACCATATTCCTTTTCTGGCCTCTATCCCTATAGTATACAAAATGTCAGATTTTCCATCTTCAACACCAAAGAGTCTTCTGTGTCATATACCCACCTAAATCAATTTTCTAGGCCTCAACTTGAAATTTGAGTTCAAGGTGTGGTTCATACAATACACGCAATCAAATCCATCTTTATCGTAAATTCATGAAAATTGTTTATCTGCCATCAAACTTTGAAAAACCATAATCTCTCCCATATCATATACCAACCAAATCTCTCTCTCTCTCTCTCTCTCTCTCTCTCTCTCTCTCCCCACTGTTGCTGCCTTCATCCTTATGAGACCACATCCCTCCTTTGTCATCTGCCTATCCACACTACCTCTCTTGCCATATAGCCAATATTTATTCCCTAAAACCTTATCAGACACAAATCTCTCCCTTTCATTCAACCAAGTGAACTCCCTCTCTCGCCATGTACCCACTATTTCTGGACCCATCCTTCCAAGACACTCATTCCTCCTTAGCCATACACCAAACCTAATACTCTCTCTTATAATCTTTCCACCATTTCTTCCCCCAAACGTTGTGATGGCCCAATCTGCCCCATGTCATGTACTCACCCAAACTCCCTCGCTAGCCATGTATCCACCATGTCTGCCCCCATCCTGCTGTGACCCAAATCCTTCTCTTGCCATATGCCCACTGAAAATTCTTCTATTTTCATGTAACCACACAATTTCCTGTCTTGTGATGTAACCACCATTTCTTCCCCCAAACATGTCAGACCCAAATATATCCATGTTTATAAGCCCAACAAAACCCCCTCTCTTGACATATACCCACCCAAACTCTGTTTCATGAAATATACCAATTATTTCTGCCCCAAACCTTAAGAGACCCAAACACCCCCTGGTCATACAGCTACCCAAACTCCTCTCTGGGCATATACCTATCATTTTGCCACCAGCTTTGTGAGACCCTAATCTCTCCATTGTCGTATGCCCATCCAAAGTATTTCTCTTGCTACATACTCACCATTGCTGCCCCTAAAGTGTATAAGACCCAAATCCCTCCCTTGTCATTTACCCAGCATACTCCCTCTGTTGCTATATATCCACCATTTCTGACCCCATCTTTCTGAGACCCTAATCCCACCCTTCATATAATAACCCAAACTCCTCTCTTAACAGATACTCATGATTTCTGCCACCTGAGTATTTGAGAATCAAATCCTTCCCTTGTCATGTACCCACCCAAATTTCTCTTATCATTTACCCATCATTACACTCTCCAAAGTATATGAGATCCAACTCCCTTCCCTGGCATTACCCACGCATATTCCCACGCTTTCCATGCTCTCACCATTACTGCCCCAAAATTTTGGAGACACAAACCCCTCCCTTGTCTTCTACAAACACAAATCCCCCTCTTCAAGGCACCCACCATTGATGCCCAAACTTTTGGAGACACAAATCCCTCCCTTTTTTCCTACCCACCCAAACTCCCTCTCTTCCATGCACCCACAATTGATGCCCAAACCTTTGGAGACCCAAATCCCTCCCTTGTCTTCTACCCACCCAAACTCCCTCTCTTTCCATGCACTCACCATTACTGCTCCAAACATATGGAAACCCAAATCCCTCCCTTGTGTTCTTCCCACCCGAACTCCCCCTCTTCCATGCACCCACCATTGTTGCCCAAACCTTTGGAGACCCAAATCCCACCCTTGTCTTCTTCCAACCCAAACATCCCCACTTTCATGCACCCACCATTGATGCCCAAACCTTTGGAGACACAAATCCCTCCCTTGTCTTCTACCCACCCATGCTCCCTTTCTTTTCATGCACTCACCATTACTGCCCCAAAATCCCCCTCATCCAGGCACCCACCAATGATGCCCAAACGTTTGGAGACAAAAATCCCTCCCCTGTCTTCTTCCCACCCAAACTCCCCCTCTTCCATGCACCCATCATTGATGCCCAAACCTTTAAAAACACAAATCCCTCCCTTGTCACCTACACACCCAAACTCCCTTTCTTCCATGCACCCACAAGTGATGCCCAAACCTTTGGAGACACAAATCCCTCCCTTGTCTTCTACCAACCCAAGTTCCCTTTCTTTTCATGCACTCACCATTACTGCCCAAATCCTTTGGAGACACAAATCCCTTCCTTGTCTTCTATCCACCCTAACTCCCCCTCTTCCATGCACCCACCATTGATGAACAATTCTTTGGAGACCCAAATCCCTCCCTTGTCATCTTCCCACCCAAACTCCCTTTCTTTTCATGCCCTCACCATTACTGCCCCAAAACTTTGGAGACCCAAACCCCTCCCTTGTCTTCTTCCCACCCAAACTCCCCGTCTTCCATGCACCCACCATTGATGCCCAAACCTTTGGAGACACAAATCCCTCCCTTGTCTCCTACCCACCAAAACTCCCTCTCTTTCCATGCTCTCACCGTTAAAGCCACAAAATTTTGGAGACCCTAATCCCTCCCTTGTCTTCTTCCCACACAAACTCGCCTCTTTTATGCACCCACAATTAATGCCCAAACCTTTGTAGACCCAAATCCCTCCCTTGTCTTCTACCAACCCACCTCCCCCTCTTTCCATGAACCCACTATGACTGTCCCAAACCTAGTGAAGAACAAATCTCTCCATTGCCATTCACCCACCCATCTTCCCTCTCTTCTCCTATAACCATCATTTTTCCTTCCCATTCCTGGTTTCACCTTTAGTCACTGTAAAAGACACATAGCTTTTCAACTAAATTGAATTTATTTTCAATTTAAGAAATTTATACCAATGCAATTTTCTTTGTCATATTTGGGCATTCCCCGTCTTCATGATAGCCATCTTATTGGCTCTCCCCCTCATGGGCTGCTGCGACCACGCTTGCTTCTCCAGTAGTGTGCACCTCGGCTTCCTTTTCAGGCTCCTCCTCCTTAGGTTCAGGCATTGCAGTAACAGCTTTCACTTTGATTTTCTTCCGTTCGAGGGCAGCTGCCTCTTCGGCCTCCCTCTTTCTCTTGTTCCTCTTCTTTGAGGAGTGCTTCCGGTGTTTGCTTTTCTTGTGTGCCTGGAATGGCAAGAGGTGAACACAAGAATTAGTTAATAGAGGGAGAAGTCAGGAGAGGCATGTGAAGGACACTTTGTCGGAAGAGGTGAGAATTGATAAGGGATTTATGCCAGGAAGGAGAGAGGTAGTGACTTTAGGTAAGAGTAAATGAGTAGATGAGGGAGCTCCAGTAGGGTTCGTCAACTCACCTTTCCGCAAGACATGTAAGGTGGATACTGCTTTAGAGCTGCCTTTGTCTTCACCATAAGGACTGGCCCGTTCGCTGCCATCGGAACATCACTACTGGATGTTGGGACGTCCATGTCGGACAGTGATTCCTTAGGTTCCTTTGCTAGAGTCTCCATCACCAAGTCGCGTGAGCGCGTGTTTTTTCTCCATCGAGGGGCTGTGAACAACTGGCAGAGTAGGGAAGGCCACACCCTCAGACCTGAGTCATCATCAAGGTCTCGACCAATAGTAGGTGAGCTTGTGCTCTGACATCACAAAGCCTGGTTCTGACCCACAAGAATGCCTGGGGAAGGAAGGAACAAATAGTGGACTGTACCACTCCTGACACTTTGATGATAGGGGGAAGATATTGAGAAGGCAAAGAGAGTTTGGGTTTAGATGGAGACTTTGTTTAATAATTCTAAGGCAAATTTTCCACCTCAACCTTTTTTACATATCTACCTTTGTTGTGGTAGAACACATGACAGATCATTTGCTTCTCCAAATTCTTCAACAATACTATCCCTGTCAATGGTTTAGTCCAAAATGTCCACCTCAATCTTTGGCTAGTATCTTGAATGTCTTCCCTAAAATCATTCCCAAATAACATTCCTACTCCATGACTTAGCCTGTTGACCGTACACACACACACTCACACACACTCATACACACACACACACACACACACACACGAATACTTGCATCTCCACATTCCTCTGTACCTAATGAATATACGCAAACCAGTGTCCATATCTTGTCTGGCTGTGTAGCAACAAATCATGGCCTCCAGGCTTCCACCTTATCCCAAGTCAGGTGACCCAGCCTAGCCTCAATATCTCTTTTACTGTGGTGAGCATACAGCCTCCTTTAATATACTCACTCACCTAAGGAGGCTTTCTACAACCAACATAAGCCCAGTCCATAACCAGGGTTCTCCTATCTTCTGGTGTCTAGCCTATTGAGAATATCACACAGTATTAGACACTTGATTTTTAACATTCTGTTATGTATAACCTGGAAACCATAAGAAATGTTCAATCTTGGTCTGGACTCCTTGCCTTATAGTAGTGAATTTTAGGCTTCAACATGTTGCAGCCTATTTAGAACATTTTTCCTATATTATAGAGAACATCTGGGCTACAGCCAGATATAATCCTATTTAGATAAACCAACAGGGGTCTTAGAGTTGCCCATACCTCTTCACACCATACCCAGACTTCCTATGTCCCCCTCCAGGATTTATCCAGGTGAAGATATCCATACTCTGTAATTGGTTTTCCATATTCATTGGAATTTATCCTAGATTGAATAGTCCCTGTCCCATCAAAGAATGGACCCTTGCACTCTGCAGTAGTGATTTTTGGCATGTTTTAGGGACACAAATCTCAAAACACAGCATGATCCCACCAGCTACTACTATTCTGTAGCCAACACTGAGAGTTCCCCAACACTTATCATACCTGTACTGGCTAATGGAATAACCCCACTCCTTATGAAAAGTTATCGTGTCCTCCTAAAGTTCGAACCTAGTGAATATTTCCTGTTCCAAATACTGTTTTTCCACATCCCTCCAAACATAGCTCATATTGATGTGGGATTCCCTTTTGTATATCTATGTATCATTATGATCCATACCAGTAAGGCTCTCACTGGTAGCTGCTGGTTTTCTCCTTCAGCAGCTACATGGCATCTCCCTGACTCTGCCTACTTTCTCTCTATATCTCTGTTCAGATTTCCTGCCTGGCTATATTCTACTAATCGATTGCCCAAAGCATCTTCTTGAATAACCAATGGTAATAAAACATATTCATAGCATATAGGATTCCTAGTCCCATCAAATCCTCCTGTGCTGTAGACAACATATACATTCCCACTGAGACAACCCCAACCTCATCAAACCACAGGATCTCTGGCTGACTACATAATATCACAGCATGCCAAGACTGTCCAAATCCTTCTACAATGCCAAGAGAAGTAAGTGCACCTTTCGAGCAGATAATTCTTTTCCTACTCCAGTAGAGTCCAGACCTGATGAAACATCCAGTGAGAACTCTAAAAGAGCTGTTTTCTCACACTTATAGTGACTTTTAGCTGTTTGCTGAGTTCCAAACCCTAGGCTCCATCTTAGTCCTACCGTGCTTTGATAGATAGTTCTAAGCTTCTGCTGGCACTTTCCCTCCAACTGGCCTTGTCCTAGCACATTCTTTTGTGCTGTATCCAGCATCTACATTCCCAACAGTAACCATCCTACCTGAATCCATCTGCTGGATGATTCCGATGCCTAAACCACTTCATTATATAACCAGACATCCCACAACCACCAGGACCCAACTTTAGCAAATTGAGTAATCCACTACACACAAATGAATATTTGATTTTCCACTTGCTGTCTGACTTACAGCTGCCTCATGTGCCTTGCATTTGCAAATTTTAGGCCTGTGAAGGTTTTCAAAGCCTTCAGCCAAGACTAGGTCCAGCAACTCCTTCTTTGGTATAGTCAACAGTTAGGCTCCCCTGAATTTAACACACCTACACCCATGCATGAAATAGTTGCCCTGTTTTCACAACTCCATTTCCAATCCAGACTTTCCATATCTTCCCCAAAGACCAAGCCCAGAATATTTCCCCTACCAGATAGCGTTTCCCCATATGCCAACAAACAGATCATAAGTCACTACAAGTGTCCAAGTCTAGTTTTTGCCACTGATATTCTTGCATGTTGTAGTAATGCTCACAGGATTCAACAGAGTTCCAAATGCGAGGGCTGAATCCCAGCATCTACTCCTGTCCTCCAACCAACATACATTGTCCTACAAGGACCTGCGCTGCTTGAATCTACATATAGTACTCATTTTGCTAACTATCTTACCCGAATCCACATTCTGTATTCCTGAGTCCTCCACCATGGTATGGCCTGGTAAGTACTCACTCCCTCACAACCAGATATTTCATATTCTATCTCTACCTGGATCTAGCCTCTTTCCCAAAGTCATTATACAAATTTAGTTTGATCACCTAAGTAGCAATATCTAGGCTTCTATAATTTCGGAAATCCCATGTCTTGGCCTTCCACGTGTGCGATTGCCGACATACATGCAGCAGACAAGTTGCTACCTTCACCCACCCACAGTACCCTCTGTGTTACCTGCAGCACCCTACTCTACCACATTCCTAATGTTCTCCTCCAGGAACTGGCTTCTTATATAAGCCACCAACCAATATTTGTTTTCCATATCCATCTGCATCTAGCTTGAGTTTAACAGACAGCACCCCTGCATGATCTGGCTGTTTGCCTCTTGAGTCAAGGGTCTTCTCGGGAGTATGGTCCCAAATAACTCAGCTCAGACTATTCTCAGGAATCCTCCTTTTCTGTCGTGAACATCTAGTCTTTGCTAGCACTTACCCTGCACTAGTACATCCACGGGACACTTTAGGTACAGTATAGAGCATTATTCCTTATTCAGATTTTCTATGTCTTCTCAGGTTTTAACTTGTTTAGTTTAGTTACCCACTCAGTACTTTGTACATAGAGGGCTTGATCTACCCAAGTTGCAACAGCCAGTGTCCTGGTCTTCTCCAGCTGCCTCTATAGCAATCTCCGGCATTCTTAGACCCATCAACTTTTTCTGTGCTGTTGACAGCATCTAGATTCCCACAAAGACTATCAGTCTCTCATAGAACCACAGGAGTTGTGGCTGCCCTACATGACCATTCTATCCCCAGACTATCAGAATACTCCTCCATCGTCTAGATTTCAGAGCACTGCTCTGCATCCTATCATTGTTTTTCTAATCCAGTGGAGTCCAGACTGGATGGAACATCCAGTGTCATCCCTAGATTTCAATAGTAGTGACTTCTAGCTGTTGGTAGGGTTCCAAATCCTTTGTTCCATCTTAGTCCCACCATGGTCTCTTAGGCTGAATGCAACATATAGTGTCCTGCATGAATCTCCTGAAACAACAATTACACACAAGACACTCTAGGCTACCTATACAACACAACTTAATACCCAGATTACCCAGAATACCCATGTACTCCCCAGAGTCGAGCCTGAAGACTAACACCAAATGTACTCATCATACATGATTTTCTACAACTTGCTGAATTGATCACAGTACTCTAGCCTACATAGACAAACTATAACACATAACAGGTGCCTCTAGGATTCAGTAGGGTGTAAAATCTCACACCCCAGCACAGCCTTCCATCTATTCATGTGCTATAGTTAACATTTAGTATTTCTACAATAGTTGTCCTATCTATGGCCACAGGACTAGATGTTCACTATACCATGGCACTCTATACACAAACTTCCCATCCACTCCCCAGAGTCTAGTTACTGAAACTCCGAACACAACCCAATATTTCTGTTTTCATGTCATGCAAAACATAAATCCCATGTTGCATGCAGTTTGGCACAGATGTCTGGACTCCTAGCCTTGCTGTAATGACCCCTAGAATTTAACAAGGTCCCCATTCCTTGGCCCTAGCCTATGCCAAGCATTTTGTCCTTGGCTGTAGCCTACATCTATGCTCCCATAGGGATGTACCCTAGCCCTGTCTACCCACATCTACTTTCAGAAAGCCTTGTGACACATAAAATACACCAATAAATACACAGACTTCCTGTGGTCTCCTCCTGGGTGAGCCTGGTGTTTACATCCCTATCTGACATTTTATTTTCTGGCGTAACTAGAATGGTCGAACATCCAGTGACCATGACTAGTGTGGCTATGAGTTCCTTGTACTTGATGGCTCTAGGCTTCTGCAGACTCTGGTTCCTCCAACTGACCTTGTCCTAGCCTATTCCTTTGTGCTATATCCAACTTCCATACTCTCAACTTGAACCATTCTACCTTCATTCAATCACAAGTGACATTTAAATGATTAAGCCACCTATCTTGGTCCCTAGACATCCCACATGCTCGGCCTCCAGGGTTTAGCCTAGTGAGTAATAACCAACACAAACATGAATACTTGTTTTTCCACATGCAGCCTGACCTACTAGAAACACACTTGCCTTCCATTTGTGAGCTTTAGGCATCTACAGGATTGAATGTGTGCAGACAAGCTTAGGCCCTACAACTTCTACTATGCTTTAGTGAACAGCTAGGCTCCCTCTGCACTCAACGTTCTTGCACACATGCCCAGACTGTCCATATCCTCCTATAAAGTCGATAGAGGTATGCACCCTTCTGCAAAGATAATTGTTTTCCCAAACTAGTGGAGTCCAGACCATCTAGTGGCATCCCTAGAATAGTGCTTGTTCTCACTCGCAATGACTTACTTATATCTACCTATCTGTCTATCTATCTATCTATTTTTAATCTGAGGGAAGGCTTCTCTATGTAACTTTGAAGTCTATGTGTGCACTAGCTCTGTAGACCAGGTTGGCTTCACACTTACAGAGATCCTCCTGCCTCTGCCTCCCAAGTGCTATGATTAAAGTCATGCACCACCACCACCCATCCTTGTAGTGACTTCTAACTTTTGTCAATGTCCGAAATCCTTTGCTTCATGTTCTTCTTTGCTATAGGTAATATCTTGGTTCCTGCATGAAGTTCCTGTTACAACACTTAGCCACAGAACACTGTGTGCTGCCTATACAACCCAACTCTGTACTCAGATTCCCCATGACCTCTCCAGAGTCAGGCCTGTTAATTATCCCTAACATACTCATCATAAATGTTTTTGCACATCCTGCTGAATCTATACCAGTACCCCAGCCTAGACAAACAACTTATACTTCAGAGCAGAGGCCTTCAGGCTTCATCATGGTCCCAAATCTCATACACCCCCAATTTCAGTGCTATAAGGAACAATTAGAGTGCCACTAGTACTTGCCCTATCCACAGGCACAGGACTAGATGTTGACTATACTACCCCACTCTATACACAAACTTTCTGTTTTCTCTTCCAGGGCCTAGTCTATTGGATATTCCACATACATCCCAATATTTCTGTTTTCATATCCTGTAGCGTGTAAATCATGAGCCTTAGGCAGTGCCACCATAGTAGCCTGAAATCTTTGCCTTGCAGTAATGATCTCTAACTTCAACAAAGTCCTAAATCCTAGTTCCCAGTTTAGTCCCAGTATTTCATCCTTTGCTCTAGCCTACATGGTGTGCTCCTGGGAGGATCATCAGTCGTCGTATCAAACTAAGAATATTGCATACTATATTAATGAACAACCTAGAAAGATATGTCCATGAATGCAATAGTGGTACAAACTTTCTGGGAATAATCAGCTCCTTAAGAGTGAATTTAAGGTCTACTCTATAGAAAGCAACACATGCCTGCTGCTGTAAGCTTTGTCGAGAACATATGGTTATGGAGATCCAAGGCCCCAGTATTGAACCTCATACTATTATTTTGTTAAATGAATGAAGTATCAAGCTTCACTCTACATTCATATCTCGATAACTACAGATTAGTGCAGTTCTCAGACCTCCTCAGAGACCTTGGTGCAGTAGATTATGTTTAAAAAAGACATTCACAACTGGTCATCCTGGAAAAAAAATGAGAGTATGTGCAATGGGATATTTGTAGCCCTCTCTTCAAGACTCAGGTACCATTGCAGGGAGCATTTAAAAAGATTTTATGAGTCTGAGGCTGCAGATGTCAAGAGTGAAATTGTGATCTCAAGACATGACAGAGTCATTGCTCTCACAAATACAGAGCCATCGTGATTGCATGCAAAGGCCTGTGTAAGATGAGGCCAGGTCATATTCCAGTATGCTTGGTGACTAAGCACTCAAATATATGCCAGTATGGTTTCCATCCACATTAACTCTCACACTTCTCTAGAAGCCACCAACTGTCAGGAGTTTGCCAGTTAGACTCTCGAGCCCTCCTACAGTGCATCTTTGACTATGGGGGATGGCTCAGAAGTCTGTACCTCTAACTGACAAACTACTGACAGTTGGTGGCTTCTAGAGAAATGTGACAGTTTATGAAAGGGAATGAAAAACAGGCTCTCATGTACTTGAATACTTACTTAGTTACCAAGAAGTGCAACTGTTTGGGAAATTAGGAGGTGTGACCATGCTGGAATGCATATAGCCTTTGTGGATAATATATGTCACTGAGGGTGGGTTTTGAGGTTTACATTCCCACATCAGGCCTCGTCTCTCTCTCTCTCTCTACCTACTACTGATGAATCAGTTGGTATGGACTCAACAACAGGCCCAGTGCCGTGTTTGCCTGAATCCTGACATGATGATCATGAATTAATTTCCTAAAATTATAGGCAAGCATCCAATTAACTAGTGATAAAGAGATCCAGAGACCCTTTCAAGTCTCTTGCATCTTGAAGTCCTGAACTGAGATTAGAGTTTAGCTAGAGGGACAGGGTATTGACATATAAGCAGTTGTGGTCAGGAGGTGGCATCTACCCTCCTTTAGCTCACCCATCATTGTCTAATTGTTAGTCTTATCTGGCAAGGTGGTTTGATAGTAGGAATTGTGTGAAATCTCTTTAAGAAGACAAAGTTTTCCTTTGGGTAGAGAACATTGCTTTACATGGCATGAGATTTCTGTAGAAATACTCATTACGTTGACGTCAATGATTTGACTGTTCTGATAGATCAAGCTACACAATTGTCTCATTAGTATATCCTCATTTCTGCTAGGCCTGTTATGTAAGCAGCCCATTCTAAAAGCCCTATTAAAACACAAATTTTTTATAAAGCATAACCAAGGGTAAACCTGTCACTTCAAATTACCATTCCTTTCACTGAGATGTGATCAGTAGATTTGAGTTTGCTGGGTGATTATTGCTCCTGGGGAGATTTCCTTACTTACATTGGATGGTGAGGTATAAAACCAACATTCAAAAAAAGTTGCCAAACAGGAAACATAACAGCTATTTGTGGGATAACTGTCACTCACACACTTCACCTCAGATAGGTTGAGACATTCATACTGTGAAGTTTTGCCCGGATCTTGCAAAATACATGGATGGTGGAGCACAGTCTTCTTCATCCTTATCTATGAGATTAGATAAATGTAGCAATTTGGATTCAATGCTCCATAATTACCTCTATGAGTCTTTCAGTGCATGTGTGGTATGACCCTCAAATCTGTGGGAACCAAAGTCCCTTCTTTGTCATATGCTAACCCAAATTTTCTTCTTTTTATATATCAAACCATATTCCTTTTCTGGCCTCTATCCCTAAAGTATACAAAATGTCAGATTTTCCATCTTCAACACCAAAGAGTCTTCTGTGTCATATACCCACCTAAATCAATTTTCTAGGCCTCAACTTGAAATTTGAGTTCAAGGTGTGGTTCATACAATACACGCAATCAAATCCATCTTTATCGTAAATTCATGAAAATTGTTTATCTGCCATCAAACTTTGTAAAACCATAATCTCTCTCATATCATATACCAACCCAATCTCTCTCTCTCTCTCTCTCTCTCTCTCTCTCTCTCTCTCTCCACACTGTTGCTGCCTTCATCCTTATGAGACCACATCCCTCCTTTGTCATCTGCCTATCCACACTACCTCTCTTGCCATATTGCCAATATTTCTTCCCTAAATCCTTATCAGATACAATCTCTCCCTTTCATTCAACCAAGTGAACTCCCTCTCTCGCCATGTACCCCCTATTTCTGGACCCATCCTTCCAAGACACTCATTCCTCCTTAGCCATACACCAAACCTAATACTCTCTCTTATAATGTTTCCACCATTTCTTCCCCCAAACGTTGTGATGGCCCAATCTGCCCCATGTCATGTACTCACCCAAACTCCCTCGCTAGCCATATATCCACCATGTCTGCCCCCATCCTGCTGTGACCCAAATCCTTCTCTTGCCATATGCCCACTGAAAATTCTTCTATTTTCATGTAACCACACAATTTCCTGTCTTGTGATGTAACCACCATTTCTTCCCCCAAACATGTCAGACCCAAATATATCCATGTTTATAAGCCCAACCAAACCCCGTCTCTTGATATATACCCATGCAAACTCTGTTTCATGAAATATACCAATTATTTCTGCCCCAAACCTTAAGAGACCCAAACACCCACTGGTCATACAGCTACCCAAACTCCTCTCTGGGCATATACCCATCATTTTGCCACCAGCTTTGTGAGACCCTAATCTCTCCATTGTCGTATGCCCATCCAAAGTATTTCTCTTGCTACATACTCACCATTGCTGCCCCTAAAGTGTATAAGACCCAAATCCCTCCCTTGTCATTTACCCAGCATACTCCCTCTGTTGCTATATATCCAAAATTTCTGACCCCATCTTTCTGAGACCCTAATCCCACCCTTCATATCATAACCCAAACTCCTCTCTTAACAGATACTCATGATTTCTGCCACCTGAGTATTTGAGAATCAAATCCTTCCCTTGTCATGTACCCACCCAAATGTCTCTTATCATTTACCCATCATTACACGCTCCAAAGTATATGAGATCCAACTCCCTTCCCTGGCATTACCCACCCATATTCCCACGCTTTCCAAGCTCTCACCATTACTGCCCCAAAATTTTGGAGACACAAACCACTGCCTTGTCTTCTACAAACACAAAACCCCCTCTTCAAGGCACCCACCATTGATGCTCAAACTTTTGGATACCCAAATCCCTCCCTTTTTTCCTACCCACCCAAACTCCCTCTCTTCCATGCACCCACAATTGATGGCCAAACCTTTGGAGACCCAAATCCCTCCCTTGTCTTCTACCCACCCAAACTCCCTCTCTTTCCATGCACTCACCATTACTGCTCCAAACATATGGAAACCCAAATCCCTCCCTTGTCTTCTTCCCACCCGAACTCCCCCTATTCCATGCACCCACCATTGTTGCCCAAACCTTTGGAGACCCAAATCCCACCCTTGTCTTCTTCCAACCCAAACATCCCCACTTTCATGCACCCACCATTGATGCCCAAACCTTTGGAGACCCAAATCCCTCCCTTGTCTTCTACCCACCCATGCTCCCTTTCTTTTCATGCACTCACCATTACTGCCCCAAAATCCCCCTCATCCAGGCACCCACCAATGATGCCCAAACGTTTGGAGACAAAAATCCCTCCCTTGTCTTCTTCCCACCCAAACTCCCCCTCTTCCATGCACCCACCATTGATGACCAATTCTTTGGAGACCCAAATCCCTCCCTTGTCATCTTCCCACCCAAACTCCCTTTCTTTTCATACCCTCACCATTACTGCCCCAAAACTTTGGAGACCCAAATCCCTTTCTGTTCTTCTTCCCACCCAAACGCCCCGTCTTCCATGCACCCACCATTGATGCCCAAACCTTTGGAGACACAAATCCCTCCCTTGTCTCCTACCCACCAAAACTCCCTCTCTTTCCATGCTCTCACCGTTAAAGCCACAAAATTTTGGAGACCCTAATACCTCCCTTGTCTTCTTCCCACACAAACTCGCCTCTTTTATGCACCCACAATTAATGCCCAAACCTTTGTAGACCCAAATCCCTCCCTTGTCTTCTACCAACCCAAACTCCCCCTCTTTCCATGAACCCACTATGACTGTCCCAAACCTAGTGAAGAACAAATCTCTCCATTGCCATTCACCCACCCATCTTCCCTCCCTTCTCCTATAACCATCATTTTTTCTTCCCTTTCCTGGTTTCGCCTTTAGTCACTGTAAAAGACACATAGCTTTTCAACTAAATTGAATTTATTTTCAATTTAAGAAATTTATACCAATGCAATTTTCTTTGTCATATTTGGGCATTCCCCGTCTTCATGATAGCCATCTTATTGGCTCTCCCCCTCATCGGCTGCTGCGACCACGCTTGCTTCTCCAGTAGTGTGCACCTCGGCTTCCTTTTCAGGCTCCTCCTCCTTAGGTTCAGGCATTGCAGTAACAGCTTTCACTTTGATTTTCTTCCGTTTGAGGGCAGCTGCCTCTTCGGCCTCCCTCTTTCTCTTGTTCCTCTTCTTTGAGGAGTGCTTCCGGTGTTTGCTTTTCTTGTGGGCCTGGAATGGCAAGAGGTGAACACAAGATTTAGTTAATAGAGGGAGAAGTCAGGAGAGGCATGTGAAGGACACTTTGTCGGAAGAGGTGAGAATTGATAAGGGATTTATGCCAGGAAGGAGAGAGGTAGTGACTTTAGGTAAGAGTAAATGAGTAGAGGAGGGAGCTCCGGTAGGGTTCGTCAACTCACCTTTCCGCACGACATGTAAGGTGGATACTGCTTTAGAGCTGCCTTTGTCTTCACCATAAGGACTGGCCCGTTCGCTGCCATCGGAACATCACTACTGGATGTTGGGAGGTCCATGTCGGACAGTGATTCCTTAGGTTCCTTTGCTGGACTCTCCATCACCAAGTCGCGTGAGCGCGTGTTGTTTCTCCCTCGAGGGGCTGTGAACAACTGGCAGAGTAGGGAAGGCCACACCCTCAGACCTGAGTCATCATCAAGGTCTCGACCACTAGTAGGTGAGCTTGTGCTCTGACATCACAGAGCCTGGTTCTGACCCACAAGAATGCCTGGGGAAGGAAGGAACAAATAGTGGACTGTACCACTCCTGACACTTTGATGATAGGGGGAAGATATTGAGAAGGCAAAGAGAGTTTGGGTTTAGATGGAGACTTTGTTTAATAACTCTAAGGCAAATTTTCCACCTCAACCTTTTTTACATATCTACCTTTGTTGTGGTAGAACACATGACAGATCATTTGCTTCTCCAAATTCTTCAACAATGCTATCCCTGTCAATGGTTTAGTCCAAAATGTCCGCCTCAATCTTTGGCTAGTATCTTGAATGTCTTCCCTAAAATCATTCCCAAATAACATTCCTACTCCATGGCTTAGCCTGTTGACCGTACACACACACACACTCACACACATACACACACACACACACACACACACGAATACTTGCATCTCCACATTCCTCTGTACCTAATGAATATACGCAAACCAGTGTCCATATCTTGTCTGGCTGTGTAGCAACAAATCATGGCCTCCAGCCTTCCACCTTATCCCAAGTCAGGTGACCCAGCCTAGCCTCAATATCTCTTTTACTGTGGTGAGCATACAGCCTCCTTTAATATACTCACTCACCTAAGGAGGCTTTCTACAACCAACATAAGCCCAGTCCATAACCAGGGTTCTCCTATCTTCTGGTGTCTAGCCTATTGAGAATATCACACAGTATTAGACACTTGATTTTTAACATTCTGTTATGTATAACCTGGAAACCATAAGAAATGTTCAATCTTGGTCTGGACTCCTTGCCTTATAGTAGTGAATTTTAGGCTTCAACATGTTGCAGCCTATTTAGAACATTTTTCCTATATTATAGAGAACATCTGGGCTACAGCCAGATATAATCCTATTTAGATAAACCAACAGGGGTCTTAGAGTTGCCCATACCTCTTCACACCATACCCAGACTTCCTATGTCCCCCTCCAGGATTTATCCAGGTGAAGATATCCATACTCTGTAATTGGTTTTCCATATTCATTGGAATTTATCCTAGATTGAATAGTCCCTGTCCCATCAAAGAATGGACCCTTGCACTCTGCAGTAGTGATTTTTGGCATGTTTTAGGGACACAAATCTCAAAACACAGCATGATCCCACCAGCTACTACTATTCTGTAGCCAACACTGAGAGTTCCCCAACACTTATCATACCTGTACTGGCTAATGGAATAACCCCACTCCTTATGAAAAGTTATCGTGTCCTCCTAAAGTTCGAACCTAGTGAATATTTCCTGTTCCAAATACTGTTTTTCCACATCCCTCCAAACATAGCTCATATTGATGTGGGATTCCCTTTTGTATATCTATGTATCATTATGATCCATACCAGTAAGGCTCTCACTGGTAGCTGCTGGTTTTCTCCTTCAGCAGCTACATGGCATCTCCCTGACTCTGCCTACTTTCTCTCTATATCTCTGTTCAGATTTCCTGCCTGGCTATATTCTACTAATCGATTGCCCAAAGCATCTTCTTGAATAACCAATGGTAATAAAACATATTCATAGCATATAGGATTCCTAGTCCCATCAAATCCTCCTGTGCTGTAGACAACATATACATTCCCACTGAGACAACCCCAACCTCATCAAACCACAGGATCTCTGGCTGACTACATAATATCACAGCATGCCAAGACTGTCCAAATCCTTCTACAATGCCAAGAGAAGTAAGTGCACCTTTCGAGCAGATAATTCTTTTCCTACTCCAGTAGAGTCCAGACCTGATGAAACATCCAGTGAGAACTCTAAAAGAGCTGTTTTCTCACACTTACAGTGACTTTTAGCTGTTTGCTGAGTTCCAAACCCTAGGCTCCATCTTAGTCCTACCGTGCTTTGATAGATAGTTCTAAGCTTCTGCTGGCACTTTCCCTCCAACTGGCCTTGTCCTAGCACATTCTTTTGTGCTGTATCCAGCATCTACATTCCCAACAGTAACCATCCTACCTGAATCCATCTGCAGGATGATTCCGATGCCTAAACCACTTCATTATATAACCAGACATCCCACAACCACCAGGACCCAACTTTAGCCAATTGAGTAACCCACTACACACAAGTGAATATTTGATTTTCCACATGCTGTCTGACTTACACCTGCCTCATGTGCCTTGCATTTGCAAATTTTAGGCCTGTGAAGGTTTTCAAAGCCTTCAGCCAAGACTAGGTCCAGCAACTCCTTCTTTGGTATAGTCAACAGTTAGGCTCCCCTGAATTTAACACACCTACACCCATGCATGAAATAGTTGCCCTGCTTTCACAACTCCATTTCCAATCCAGACTTTCCATATCTTCCCCAAAGACCAAGCCCAGAATATTTCCCCTACCAGATAGCGTTTCCCCATATGCCAACAAACAGATCATAAGTCACTACAAGTGTCCAAGTCTAGTTTTTGCCACTGATATTCTTGCATGTTGTAGTAATGCTCACAGGATTCAACAGAGTTCCAAATGCGAGGGCCGAATCCCAGCATCTACTCCTGTCCTCCAACCAACATACATTGTCCTACAAGGACCTGCGCTGCTTGAATCTACATATAGTACTCATTTTGCTATCTTACCCGAATCCAAATTCTGTATTCCTGAGTCCTCCACCATGGTATGGCCTGGTAAGTACTCACTCCCTCACAACCAGATATTTCATATTCTATCTCTACCTGGATCTAGCCTCTTTCCCAAAGTCATTATACAAATTTAGTTTGATCACCTAAGTAGCAATATCTAGGCTTCTATAATTTCGGAAATCCCATATCTTGGCCTTCCACGTGTGCGATTGCCGACATACATGCAGCAGACAAGTTGCTACCTTCACCCACCCACAGTACCCTCTGTGTTACCTGCAGCACCCTACTCCACCACATTCCTAATGTTCTCCTCCAGGAACTGGCTTCTTATATATTCCACCAACCAATACTTGTTTTCCATATCCATCTGCATCTAGCTTGAGTTTAACAGCCAGCACCCCTGCATAATCTGGCTGTTTGCCTCTTGATTCAAGGGTCTTCTCGGGAGTATGGTCCCAAATAACTCAGCTCAGACTATTCTCAGGAATCCTCCTTTTCTGTCGTGAACATCTAGGCTTTGCTAGCACTTACCCTGCACTAATACATCCACGGGATACTTTAGGTACAGTATAGAGCATTATTCCTTATTCAGATTTTCTGTCTTCCCAGGTTTTAACTTGTTTAGTTTAGTTACCCACTCAGTACTTTGTACATAGAGGGCTTGATCTACCCAAGTTGCAACAGCCAGTGTCCTGGTCTTCTCCAGCTGCCTCTATAGCAATCTCCGGCATTCTTAGACCCATCAACTTTTTCTGTGCTGTTGACAGCATCTAGATTCCCACAAAGACTATCAATCTCTCATAGAACCAGAGGAGTTGTGGCTGCCCTATATGACCATTCTATCCCCAGACTATCAGTATCATGGTTATCATTTTCTTGACAACTAGTAACCACTTATAAGTGAGTATATACCATGTTTCTCTTCCTGGGTCTGTGTTACCTCTCTCAGGAAACTTTTTTCTAGTTTCATCCATTTGCCAGCAAAATTTATGATGCAATTTTTAACAGATGATTAATTTTCCATGGTGTAAATGCACCACATTCTCTTAATCCATATCGGCCGTTTCTAGTGTCTGCCTATTATAAATAAAGCTACAATGAAAATGGTTTAACAAGTGTCCTTGTGGTAGGGCTGAGTGTCCTTTGGGTATATGCCCAAGATTAGTAGAGCTGAGTCTTGAAGTAAGTTCTTCTGAGGAAATACTATATTGATTTCCATAGTGACTTCACAGGTTTCTACTCCCACCATCAATTAGGGAGTGATCCCTTGATCCATATCCTCAGCAGCACGAGTTGTCTGTCACTTATTTTACTGATCTTAGCCATTTTGACAAGTGTAAGATGAAATCTCAAAGTAGTTTTGATTTACATTTGTCTGATGGCTAAGTATGTTGAACATTTAGGTGGGTTTTTTTCCATTTGAGATTCTTCTATTGAGAATATTCTGTTTACATATATGTCTATTTTAAAATTGGATTATTTGTTGGTTGATATCTGGTTCCACAAGTTCTTCATATATTTTGAATATTAATCCATTAGTAACTTTGCAAATATAATGTTTTGTTACACTCAATATGTTATGTAGCAATATTGTAGGATCTGAGAATCTCATTAATCAGTTGATTTCCAAAAATATTGTTTAGTAAATTATGAAACCCATTAAAATAATTATTTCTAAATTTATTAATGAAATACAAAGAATGTGAATGGAGTCTAACAAAAAAGAAACTGGACTTTTCAAGTTAATTTTTCTTAATATGACAGAACCCTATATAATTTAAAAATCAGAGTACTTATCAGTAGAAGTACATCTACACATATATACATTTCTATGTTCCATTCTGTCAGTAAGCAGGAAGGAAAAGTGAATAGAATGATTATCTTTCTCATAGGGATTGTCCATCACAAATAGGAGTAATTACATATATGTTTTGTAAGCTTTAATGAAACATTATACACAATTTTCTATTCTTGTTGTATAACTTATAAAATTTTAAGACATTAAAACTACATTAATTTATTATCAAGCAGACCTGAAGCTCAGAAATCCAAACTGAATTCATGTGAGCAGAGACACAGGTGCCCTCTATACATATTCTGAGGGAGAACCTCTTCCTTTACTGTACTTTCTAGGTATTTTGTACATTCCTCAGGTCCGACTACCTTCTTCATCCTCCAAACAGCAGAGCATAGTCATGATCTTCCCATGATGCTATCTCTGGTTTGCTTTGTCAGGCCAAGTAGTTTTCTGTTTAAGAGCCCTGGTGATTTTATTTGTTTCACTGGAAAATTCAGGATAGTCTTCTTATCAAGAGTTGACTGATTATCAAGTCAAATTCCATACATACCGCCAATTCCCCATTTTTATGTAACATGATTTATTCAGAGATGTTAGGGATCTGGCTGTGAATGACTTTGGGAGAGATCCACTATTCTTTTTACTACAACTTAATAGAATTAATATCTGCAGAGGAGAAAAATAAGAAGTGAAAAGTAAATATGGATTTTATCATCTTAAACATCTTTATTTGGCATCAGATGTAAATTATTCTATACAAAATATGAGAAATGTAGTTCTGGTCTGGACAGCTACTGTCTTGAAAATGAGAAAGGATATAATGTTTTATGAACAACTCTAATTGTGTAATGAGTGGTAAAAAATGCATTACATTGATTACAGAGTGAATGACAAATGAGGGACCTCTTTGACACTACATTTTTTTTCTCTCCTTTGTGTGTGAGTTTAATTAGTTTAGGCCTCCTCATTATAAACTGACTACCAATGCCACTTTATGCCCTCAAAATCTAAAATTCTAAGATCAAAGGCTATTACTCAGGTTTAATGGAAAATGTTTTTATATCATTTTTCAGTCTAACCTTTGACTTGACATTGCCATTTTGTATCATTAATAACATGACAAATCTATTTTGTATATATGTCCTGAGTTTGTAGCCTTCCTTTATAATGAGTCCAAGTATTGCATAGCCTTATCTAATATTTATCATTATTTTTCATAGTTCTTATGTCTTTATCTTCCCCTCCTCCCTACTAGGAATATAGAATAATCTGCAATATTAATTGCTTTTCCACTTGACTTCATATTTCTCTTTAAATAAAATAAAATCATGTCTCTTTGTCATTGTTCACTATGTGTGTTTCTGAATCATTACTTTTTAACATCCTCTCCTATGTCTAAGTTTTATAATGTGTCACATAAATGATAGGCATTTTTGATTAATGCATTAAACAATAAACCTGTTGAATATAAATATTTTCCAGCACTAACAAGATGACTACTGAAGGGGGATATCAGTAGGAGAAGGACAGGAAAGAGGGAAGACAATAGAGGACAAATATGTTACAGATATGAAAATATTACAAGGAAACTTACTATTTTTTACCATAAATTAAGCAATAGAAATAAACCAAATACATATAAAATGACTAACAAGGCACTCGGACACTCACACACACACATTTCTTGGCACAAAGTTTTATCTCATTGCTTTAGCATTGGGCTTAATCATGTTTGCAGAATTGTTTATTTTCTCTGTGATATTAGGTACTATTTTAGTCAGTGTTTTATTATTGTAAAAATCATCAGGAAATGTCCAGCTTTATGACTTTATCTGGTAGCAAACAAAAGGTCAGCTTATAGAGAGATCCTCCTCTATGAATTTATCATAGCATCTTGCAACTTAAGCCACTTAATTTCCCTGTTTATGAGTTTGAGTGAGTCAACATAAAATTTCATTGTATGAAGAGCATGACTTTTGATTTCTTACGGTTCTCTTCTTTGTTTTCCACTTACCAAAATTCATCATTTTCTCCCTAACATTTTCTTTTGTGTTTTCACACATTCAGCGAGACTCAAATTGAATGTCTCCTTGTCTACAATGCCTCTTCCAGTGCACGAGTAGCTCAATATCCTTTTCTCTGTACCCCCGTTAATTTCTCAGAATTATCAATTCTTGCTCTTGTAAACACTTCATTTATTTATAGTTTCTATTAGGTTGTGAACTTTGACAAAGATTGACTGTCATTTGTATTCTCAAAAACTACTGAAGAATTATGTACATTCTGTATATGACTCTCATAGAATTAAATACACGAATCATTACACTAAGTTACAGCAATGGGTCGATGATATAAAGAATAATGTCCTTATTTCAAAGGAAAACAGAGTGAGGACTCGTAAATACAAGGCCAAAATTCTAGACTATCTTTTAGTAGAAATGGAAGGTAGGTCTCCACACCTAATGCTCTTTCAGTGTGCCTCTTAGTAACACTTTCCTGCAGTAATTTTTCTTGTGAATCATGAATATTACATTGAATCTATCCGACATTTATATTCCTGAGGTTTTCAAGAATATAAAAGTTAATAACAGGTTAAAGGTTGATGCACTAATCTCAGAAGATACAAAATGCTAGATATATTGAATAAAAATGACTACTAGAAGTGTTTAATTGTGAGAAGATGTACATGTTTTATGTCATGGTAGGAAGATACTTTTATGTGAAATTTTCCCATAGAGAGAATAAAATAAAATATTGATCACTTTTAGCAATTTATGAAGTAGTAGTTCTTCACTCTCTGACATCCCCAGAGAACAGTACTCAAGTAAATTTTTTAAGAGAGATTTTCTTCTTTGCCTCTCAAATTAATATGCTCAGAAATATTTTTATGAGTGAGAGGAAGCTAGTTATAAAACTCTCAAAAGAAAAATGAGAAAAAAAATTGTTATTTGAAATGACTGAGCAGGAATGTGCACAATTACTTTTCAATAACATATTTTACTTAATTATCTTCACATTTGCTTTGTTCCTGATTTTACATTTTTATTATAGACAATATGGCAATAATCTAATAATTTTAAAATTGTATATTATAAAAATTCAGGATGCTTTCATGCAACTACAACATGCATAGAAGTTTGGGTAGCTTAAATTGAGTATCTAACTTGTGATTGTTTTGAATTAGTGTGCATCTGTTCAATTTTTTTTTCTTTGATTATTACAAACTATTCTTTACAATTTGCTAACAAATTATGTTAAAAAGGTATATCTAGTCAAAATGAAAACCATGTGTAGTAGGAGCGGCAGGCTGTGTTCCTGCCGGCCCCAGCTCCCGGCTGCCTGGCTAGATTATGCCCCGAAATAATTACAGGGAAACTGTATTCTTTTAAACACTGCTTGTCCCATTAGCTCTAGCCTCTTACTGGCTAATTCTCACATCTTGATTAACCCATCTCTAATATTGTGTGTAGCACCACGAGGTGGTAGCTTACCAGAAAGGTTCTAACCTGTGTCCATCTCTGAGAGGAGAGCTATGGCGACTGCATTCTGTTCTTCTTTTCTTTTCTTTTCTTTTTTTTTTTGAGACAGGGTTTCTCTGTGGCTTTGGAGCCTGTCCAGGAACTAGCTCTGTAGACCAGGCTGGTCTCTCCAACTCACAGAGATCCGCCTGCCTCTGCCTCCCGAGTGCTGGGATTAAAGGCCTGCGCCACCATTGCCCATCTCCCAGCACTCTGTTCTGTCTACTCTGCCTACCTATGTTCTTTACCTATCAGCCAAGCAGTTTTCTTTATTAATTAACCAATAGACAGATGACCCTCCTCCATCAACTATGGACTTTGATTCAAATGATCATTGTCTAATTGATTTTTTATAATACCAGCTTTATTCATTCAGAATTTATCTTCCAATGTAAAAGTATTAAATAGCATGCAAATTGATTGAAATATTATTAAAAACAGTTATTGAGCAATAAGACACTAATAATCATTCACATTTTGTAGTTATAACAAAATGAATTATAATATTTATCACATTGAAAAAGCTACAATTCCAAAGTAAACCATTTGCAAGAAATTCATTGCAGATATATTTTTCTGCTACAAAAGATGATAATTGAAACAGGATATTTCCTGAAGATGTTTGTATGTTGAACCTCACACTTACTGCTATTTTTACAGTAGGTACATAACATTTTGCTCATAATGTCAAGGTTTCTGTGCTGACTCCAGTGCTTTGTATATGGAGTTGGAAATTAATTGAAAATGAAATCACAATTCTATTTTCACCTAAAAGCCTTTGGCATAACTATCATCAAATGACATATTTTAGAGATCATTTGTTATGTTTTAAAACATCTGAGTGTTCTTGTGTACTTTTGGTACATTTTCTATTGCTATAACAAAATGTATGGGATTAGGCTAGTTATTCAGAAGGACATTTATTTTTACTCATGCTTCTAAAAGTTCATCAAGTTTCTAGATTCTTTTAGCTTCTGGTGAAGGATCCATTGCAGAAATGCAAAGGCCTAACAGGTACTTTCCGAGATTGCACATAGAAGGAGTAACCTTTTTTATCATTGATGAATTGCTGCTTCTTTGGGGCATCATCATTGCTCAACCAATCACTGTTTTTGTAATCAGTGCTATAAGATCTTAACAGCATAGTAGTCATACAGCAAAGAGAAGATGTGTCTTTTGTGTATAAAATATATTTAGTGAACAACAAAATTTATGTTGGAACATAATACATTCATGTGGCTATAGTTGGAAATGGGTTATTTTGGGGGGGTGCGTTCATCTTCTCACATGGAAGGGTTATAAAGGCTCACTGAGCTATTGAACCTTCTTCTATGGATATATCAGAGGTTCTCTCACTTCTAGATGTTACAGAAGAGGTAAAAAAAATGATTGCTTATGGAAACACTTCAGTGGTGTGGTTCCCCATAAATCGTGCAACGGACTCTTTAGTGGTACAGCTTATTACAATGCAGCTGTGACTCTTACTGAGGAAGCTACCATAAATTGTTTAGACAACTTCTCGGTGGTACAGCTAGCTAGCTACCTTTCAATTTCTAATGTTCATGTAATTAACCCTCTAAAACTTACTGGCTCACCAATGTGTACTAGGACAAAATCGTTTCTTTGATCTTCTAGTGACATCTGTTTCTCTAGCGTGAATAAGAACCATGGAAAGCCAGCTCTTAATGACATATTTGGTTGTTAACCTAGTTCTGTGAGAGCAAGAACCCACACCGATTAGATGGCATTGGTCAATTCGGGCAGTCTCTGTAACTTTCTTTAATCACCTCCCCCTTAAATCTCAATTCCAAATATAGCCACAAGATGTATTAAGCTCCAACATGATTTTTGTTGTGGACAAAATATATTCACTATATAGCATACTCATCTTCTCTCTGGTATGTGGCATAGAATACTCATGGATTTGAATGAAAAAAGAAATTGGAATTTCAAATAAGTTCATTTACTTTTAGGGAGGAATAGCTCTATATAACACTGAGAGATATTTGTTTAGACTTTCACGCCAAGCCAATTAAAATCTGGCATTTAAAATATTCCATTTCTTATTTTCTTGATTTTCAAGGAATGGTATATAATTGGTGGTGATAGGAATTGTTAGGTTTGAAAATATCACTCTAATTTATTCAAATATGTCAACAAAAGAGAGGTATCCACATTGTTTATTTCTGATTTGTGTGTTATCATATGGATAATGCTGAAATTGACCATATGTATAGTAGCCTATGGGAATAACATAGTTAAGTAAGAATGTATTTTATGAAGGAAAATAAAATTTTCCCCTCAAGAGCTATCTGCTGCTATTTTACATATAAGTATAAAAGCTTTGTTGTGCATCTGTATTTCAATTTAAAGATAGCTATTATTTTAGTATATGAATGCATTTGTTATGAAAAAAAAATCTTTGCAATTTTCTAAATATTTGAAGAAATGAATGGAAGTTTACTATTGAAAATTTTATGAGAAGAAATGTGTACACTTTGAGGTATTTTCATAACAATTATTTTGACCTATAACATAAGTAAATAATATCTGAAATATTTAGTTCTTACATATTATATAGATATACTGGTTATTGACTATTAACTAATACCAAACATTGAAGAAAATATTTTAGTAATGAAGATGGAATTTTTTTCTGTCAATTTAACTCAATAGTAATTTCAAGCTTAGAAAAGCAAATAATTCTGTAATGATGGCTTTTATAAACCTGTTTCTTTATAATTTCTCAACCTAATCCCTTGATATAAATCTGTAGAAATTTTCCCTCTGAGTTTTCATTTACAAGCCAAGAACTGCCATTTGCTTTTACAATTCCTTACTTTAAACACAATGAAACATAAGAAATTTTAGCCTTGTAGGATTGGCCCTCCCTTAAGTCATTTATGTTTGTCAAATAATGTTTTCTGAGTTCTTAGTTTGTGTAGAAAATAAAATACAAAGGTAAGTAAGCCATGCTCCTGGTAGTTAAAGAGCCTTTGTAATATGAAGTTTTTTTTTTCTGTATTAGAGGATTTAGTGGTTGTGAATGAATAAATAATCCTTTATTCATAAATGGGAAAGAAAGTACATGGAAAGGCCCAGCGTTATATTTGCTAAATAAATACTACCAAATAGTTTCCTTTAATTCCACTAGCATGACTAGAATATTAAGGGATGAATAATATCCCATTTATTCAATGAGACTGATTTAGTCAATGCTGTTGTATTTGAAAGACTATGGACCTGACCACATCAATTAATTTTAGATATACTTTTCCATCAAATACCCAATACCAACATCACTTAATTCAACTTCATTTATGAATGACATTAACACTAAATTTAAAATAAAATTAGTATGTGTTACTTGAAAGTTATTTTGGTTGCAAAATATACCTATAGTTAGTTTTAACTTTTAATTTTGTTTATTTTACAAAATAGATGAAAGAGAAGATGTTCAAAAGAAAACATTCACAAAATGGATAAATGCACAATTTTCTAAGGTAAGAATTTTATGTTATATTTATTTGAAAATGAAATATTTGTTGAACTTTTAATATGTGTTCTGAAAGTAAATATTTCAAATGTTCATATTATTTTTCTTATGTTTCAAATTTTGACTGTTTAAATCTGCATATGTTACACTTTGTTTTGATTCAGTAAAATGCAGGAGAGCATATGATAAAGAGATGTGATTTAATTTACAAATGATATCTGTTTGATTTTTATATCAGCAAGTCATTACAGTAAATTCTGTCAATTATCTTTTCTATTTCAAATATTAAAATGCATGAGGAACCTTATTGTTGATAAAACTTATATTTTGTCTTCTTACTTATTTAACAAAAGCTAAAATAGCTGAATTTTGGATTATTAAGTGTCTGTAACTAGAACATATTTTAAAATTATATAAAATAATAAATTATCATTTTTTCTATAGCCATAAATATATACCCTAATTAATTTATGCCTCAATTTATATCATAATTCATAGTGTAACCCCAGATAATTATACACATAAACACCAAGGAAGATTCTAACCATAAAAAGAAGCATTTTAAGTGCAATTTAAAGGGGTCTATTTAAATGTCAAGAGTAGAAAACTTGAATTTAGATTTAATCATACTAGATTTGAGCAAATAAACCAAATGGTTTTATTTAGTTTTCTTACCTTCCATCATGTATATGTAAGTACATAAATCCCAAGGGTCTATTTAATACACCAAACTCAGAAAATGGGCATATAGAAAGATCTCTGTATGAAAATGTTTTAGGAGTGACAAAACTCTGATAATGGACGCTTTACATTTTATTAAGAAGATATGGAAGATTCTTAAGCGAAAACTTTTAGTAGATTGCATTGCCACTGTTAATAAATATGGCCTACCCTCTCCATGGATCTTTCTCCTCTTGTAAACAGTTTAGTGTTAGAACCGACATAATGTAATAGAAAGTAAAAGACCAAAATTTCTTTTCTTGCTTTTACAAAATGCTTTCAAGTATCATTATGGTATTTAAAAGCAAAACATTGAAAACTTCACTTGATCATGTAGGAAGAGAAGCAAGTTCTTGAGTTTGCACTGATGGTTCTTAAAATGTTCTCACTAAATTAACAGTTAATTAAATTCCATTACAGAACTTTAGGAAAGAAATATAAATTAGAATATGTGTTTTAAAAGACCAAGTTTTTTAACTAAGTGAAATGCAAATGCAATACTAAACATGGAAGGCAGAGATGTAGAGGGTTATTTGAACTATGGGGGCCTGACTTAAGATGTGTCATAGGAAAAGAATTTTAATATTTGGCCTAGAAACTTTTCTTGTGATATTTTGGGAAAAAAGGTGGCTGCTATTTGCCCTTCTCCAAAAAGTCTGCATGAGGCTAAAGTGAAGAGATTTGTATTAATTCCATTGGTAGAGGAAATCTCAAAACAACCTAGTATTGACTTTGTTGTGTGGTTAGTAGTGATCTATAATGGAAAGATGCAAGCTGAGCAAGGGAAAATACAAAATTTGCAATTTGAGGAGAAAAGGAGCACCAGGAAGTAGAATAGAGCTAAGTCCTGTGTCCAAGGAGATACCATATCAAGAAATAGAATAAAGGTAGTAGTGATCTTAGGGCAAGAACCTACCCAGTTAAACTTCCAACGAGTGGGAAGGAATTAAGATAAGCTTATATCCAGGTATGGTGGTGCACTCTTTCAATCCCAGCACTACAGAGGCAGGAGGCCAGTCTGGTCCATTGATCCTGTTTTAGGATCAATAATCAGACACTTAAGGCAGTGAAGAAGCCATTGAAAACAGAAAGCTGATGAAGATGTAATTAGCAAGCGGTCCATGCTCCATCCCCAAATGTAGCAGGACTTGGCAACTTCAGCCACATTGGTATGGCTTTAGAATCAAAGATACAAGAAAAGGGGTATTGAATCTTCCTCTGTGACTAAGGAAAGCTGATGCAGCCAGAAATGTGTCAGGGTTAACCCTGAGTGGAGGCCCAGAGTCTATTGCATGAAACTGTGAAACTGAAGCTTGGATTGCCTTGGAGAAACCAAGATGTTGGAGTTACCAGAGTCATGAGATACCTGCAGAGGAAAGCTGTTAACAGGGAATATAAACAGCAAAAGACAAAGAAGTGTGTGGCAGTCAACATAGCTGAAAGGAGCTATAGATTTGACGAGCACTTTGACATCAGATATGGGTATGCAGATTTTAGAGTTTGCTCACTTGGTTTTTGGCCTCCTACTTTGATGCATCCAGTACTCCCACAATGTGCTCCCTTCTCTATGTTCTGGAAATATATATATATATATATATATATATATATATATATATATATGATGACACTATATATATATATATAAATGTATATATATAGTGTCATCATATATTGGAAATATGTGATCTGTTCTTTTTTAATTTTGATTTCATGGAGGATTACAGTTAAGTGATTTCTTGAATCTCAGAAAAAAACTTTGAACTTTTGTCTTTTAAACATTGTAGAGACTGTGATAGACTATGGGGACTTTTGAAGTTGGACTAAATGCGTGATATGGCTACAAGCATATGCGGACCAGGAAGTATAATGTGGTAGTCTAAATAGATATGTCCCCCATAGTCTCATGTGTTTGAGTGCTTGATCCTAAATGCTGATAGAGAAATGGAAATATCATGTGAGTTATTTAAGAAAGCAGTTTTCTAACCTAGAGGAAAACTTTTAACAAATGGATAAAATATGAGTCTATTCAAGAATACATATTTTTCCTGTAATCTCAGTGTTAAATATTAGTATCCTAAATGACCAGATACTATTGCTCATTACTACAGATAATTAGTTCTATGGTAAGTTTTAAAAAATAGAAAAAATAAATAAATAAAAAATTAGCCGATGGATAGTTTGAAAACAAAAAATGGAAAATAATTGTTTCCTGTGTGTTAAATTAAATACAGTCCTGTAAATATACAGCGATACAATGAATAGAGATGCAAAGTTTCATCACTAAGGCATAGAAGTACATTTACGGGATATTAGTAAATTTTAGAGTCATAACAAAGTATATCTTTGTTACTTTGTAAAGCCACAGACAGGCTGTTTTAAAGAAATACATGTGGTCAAAGATATCTTTATCATTTTGGTGTCACTAGAAGCCAGATATGTGTTTGCGGTACATCCCACATATTTTCCACTTCTTCAGTACAATTTTAAACTAAGTCCTATCTCTTTTTCTAAATAGCTCTTATATTAACCTTCGATTCCAAAAATTTCTACTAGAATGTCATTTATCGCATCCATTCTATATAGATAAGCAAACAATATTTATCCTAACAGAAACACAAAGCCATTTCAAGATAAGATTAATTCAAGGTAAATATTCTTCCCGTGTAATTTGTAGATATGTTATAATCCCAAAGAAATGTCTGGTGTTTACCCATGACAAATATAATTTATATTATAAAAAATGTGTTCATTTACCTAGGCTTATAAAAAGAAAGCACAGATTTAATGTCATCACCAAATGCAATTTTTCACAATATATGCTTTTATGCATGTGAGGACAAAAATATGGGAATAAAAAATGTTTATTATTAGGTCAATTGTAAAATATAATGGTTATCTCCCAATGAGTTACATAATAATTTTGGTTTTTCACTGTGTATAATGGCTGTCATGATATGTATGTTTTAGTTACATCTTTCTGTTTGGTTTTTCCAGGTTTAATATGCACCTTTACTTTTCACTAACACAAGCTGGGTGTATATAATTATTTTTGTCTATAAATATTTAACAGCCTGTGGAACGATAACACATTTATATCATAATTGCTGACATGGATGTCTACACTAAAAAGATATGATTCATCTTACCAGGGTAACAATATGGTGAAGTAGCATTCACTGACTTAACACGGTTCCCATGGAGATGCTTCATGATTTACCTTCTAGCCAGTATGGAGGGCATGACACATTAAAAATAACATGAAGATTGTGAATATTGGCATGGTTAAGAAGGTTCAGTAGATAAATGAGCTGTTGTCTAAGGGCACGAGCTTAAGCCAATGCAATCAATCCTCAGATCCCACGTGAAGGTAGAAGGTCAGAACTGACTTCACAAATTGACATCCACATTTTTGTGTATCATATATTCCCTCAAAAAACACAACTATTTACTAAAATTTATATTGACAATCTACAACGGGGCTTTCACATGATGTGCTGAGGCAAAATTTTATGCGTAACTGATATTCAAGAGAAATACATACAATTTAAACTTCATTAATATTATATTCTTTATAACTTCACATCTACTAAAAATAAAACATATACGAAAAGAACATTGTAAATAATAAAACAGAAATGGTGCCACTTTCTTATTGCTGGAACAATTTTCTGAATTGAAAGAATTATATTTATGTGATTTATGTACTGACCTCGCCCATGTATTTACTTTATTTTTCCAATGCTATCATCTTGCCCTCGGGAAAACATGACATTTAAATTGTAATCATTATCCTCATAATTTTGTCATGCTCATAAAATAAGCATAAATTTTAGTTCTACATCATACTGTGTAGTGAATTCTACTTATTTGTTTCTTTAACTACAACAGTTAGTATCTCTTCCACTTTTAGTCCCACCCCAAATTGGAAAAGCACTTTGCATTGTTCTCCTTGCTTCCATTTCTAACAGAGCTCAAAACAATACTGTCCTCTTATTTATTCTTCTCACAGGAAATATGCGTAAGTTCAAACGATCGTGTCTACACATCTGATCCACATGCAATATTTTGCTCAGGAACAAAAGGTTTTGCTGTGGTTGAAAACTAAGTCCTTGGTGTCTGTTTTAGACAGACATTTTGCAGGGATGTTTTAACACATACTGTGTCAGAACAGGGTGCTGAAGTTCACACTGGAGGTTCCACACTCTTTGAGTAAGGTCATCAAATCACTCTTTTGTCTGGCTGACCTGACAGCCTTTCTTTCCTTGTTTACATTGGGAAAATTTATAACACTTCCAGAGGCAGGTGCTCCTGATCCCTGAGATGATATTCAAAATATTTCTTGGGCTTTGGAGACTTTCATTTCAAATTTTTAGATGTGAAATTGTCAACCAGTAGGATCTATAGAAACATTCCAGAATGGTAAAAATTGAGAACTTTGAAATACTTTTGATCCCAAACGTTTTGATGAAAGAGATTGAAACTCTCTGAACCTAGATTTTCATAGTTAGCAGTTTTAATTGAGAGTTGCTTAGATGTGTTATCATCTCTTTTGCTGGGTTTTATATATTTTCTTGTCATAAAATAGGTAAAATTGAATAGTTATTTATGTTTTATTATCTTGCTATCCTCTGTGTACCAATCTGTGCCCCATGTATTTATTATATGTTGCCCAAACACTAAGTTTGAATGAGTTCAAAATATATGATCAGTAAATCTACATATAAGTGCTATACAAAATATTTCTTAGGTCCAAAGTGGGCCCCCCAAACAGTAGTGCTGCTGATAATACCGTAAATGATGACGTGAGTGTAATCCAGGAAGGATTGATTGGGTAAACAGAAGCCTAAACTCAGCATTCCTCAGAGTTTCTCAAGGCTGGTTTCTGTTTACCAGAAAAACCAATACCCCCCTTATCTGCTCCCATTACTCAGCTATGTGGGGCAGGGGCATCTAGTTCCTGACTAATCCTAACAGACTGTTTCAGCTCAATGATCCCCATCTTGCTGACAGTCATATAAAATCCACTCACTTTTCCAACAAGCTGCAACGCTCTATTCTTGTAGGCAGACCAACAATTTGATTTCTTCCAGGAAACCCTATTTTCCACCCACAGAGTGGTCCAGTTCAGTGGTTTCACTGCACCCTCATTTACAATACCTAAGTTGGTAGAATTACTAGGGCAGAGTTGTTGTGTCGTGCAATGATTACCTAAGTTATAAACTAGCTTTTCTGCCCCTAGCTTCCTGTTTCTTCCTATTCTTCGTTATTGAGAAAAATCAGATCTTAAGAGAAGATGAAGGATACTAAAATGTGTACCAGGCTTTGGCAATACTTGAATATGGTCCAGTGTTTTAGGGTCAATAGTATTGGTACAGGAAGCAGAAATTCTGAGAATTCAGAACATTTTATTTCTGGATAGCTCCATATAAATGATACTGAGAGTTATATTTTTGTGGTGAACTTTTCCAGTGACCTAATGAGATGAATACTAAAGCAAAGAAAAGTGAACAATTAGGTGGCTTGTTGAACGTTTGTTGCTAGGAAGAACAAACCAAGAACTAGACTCCTGAAATCCATGATACTTCCACATATTCTGTTTTTCTGATATCTTCTCTATTATTGCAACATTGCACTTTTCTTAATGCATTATAAAAATAGTAAGATCAATGAAAACTGAGAACATGGTTAGAAGACATTGAAAACATTTTAAAGAAGATATTGAATGCTTGTAACTACTACTTTGACCCACTTTTCATTATTTAACTATTACCAAGACACAAATATTCTTCATAAGGCTTTTCTGTCGAGTACATGTGTTTGAATTTCAATATATTCAAATTAATATCAATAGAGTGATATCATTTTTCCATGCTAGTGTTTGATGAGAGAAGTAATGTAGTTTTCAGTTAAATAACTCAAGCCAAATATTTTTATGTGAATATTACATCTGATTTCTAATAGTCCCCAACAAGTTATTGTATGTGAGATTATTTTATTAATTAATATGAGTTTTATGATAAATTCAAAATTGGGCTTTTGTGTGTGCAGAGCCCACAACTGCAGTACTTATTGTTATGAACACTTGGAGAATGTGTCCAGATTTTGAATCTAGATATTGTGTTAATGGTTCAGTTCACTGAGAACCATTCCCTTTTGTATGTTCCTAAGTCTCATTTTTTTTGCAATGCAGATAACAAACCAGAAAGTTAATTCAGTTAATTAAATAAAATAGAATTTTATAGGTCTCACTGTTTTCACTGAAAGTCTAATCTTTCTTAGAAGTATTTTTGTTATCATTTAACTGACTTTTACTGTGATCTCAATACTTTAGTTAATTGTAAAAGGGGCATAAATTTTACTTTCTGTGTTATACGTCCCGAAGTATCTTTTTTTTTCTTTTTTTATTGAGAAAAGGAGAAAAAAAAAACAAGTTTCCACCTCCTCCCAGCCTCCCATTTCCCTCCCCCTCCTCCCCCCTTACGCCCCCTCCTCCCACCCTTCTCCCTCTCCTCCCACCCTTCTCCCCCTCCCCCCACTCCTTTCCCCCTCCCTCTCCAGTCCAAAGAGCTGTCAGGGTTTTCTGCCCTGTGGTAAGACCTAGGACCTCCCACCTCCGTCCATATCTAGGAAGGTGAACATCCAAACTGGCTGGGCTCCCACAAAGCCATCACATTACGTAGGATCAAACCCCCGTGCCATTGTCCTTTGCGTCTCATCAGCTCTCATTGTTCGCCATGTTCAGAGAGTCCAGTTTTATCCCATGCTTTTTCAGTCACAGTCCAGCTGGCCTTGGTGAGCTCCCAATAGATCAGCTCCACTGTCTCAGTGGGTGGGTGCATCCCTCGTGGTCCCGACTTCTTTGCTCATGTTCTCCCTCCTTCTGCTCCTCATTGGGACTTTGGGAGCTCAGTCCAGTGCTCCAGTGTGGGTCTCTGTCTCTATCTCCATCCATCACCAGATGAAGGTTCTATGATGATATGCAAGATATTCGTCAGTATTGCTCAAGGATAGGGTCATTTCAGGTTCCCTATTCTCAACTGCCCAAGGAACTTACTGGGGACCTCAGCTTGGGCACCTGGGAGCCCCTCTAGGGTCAGGTCTCTTGACAACCGAAGTATCTTAATAGAGATTTGAAATTGGCAGTTGCTATTTCTGTATAGTATGTAGTGGTATCAGTGGTAAGCCCATTTAACTTGAGAATGTAATTATTGACCAATTAGCAATATTATTGCCAACAAAGTGGGAAAAAAACATACTACTTACAGCTGATGGGTAAATGTATTGTTTATTGTGTTTATTCTTCCTTGGGGCCATATATAGCTTTCTAATTGAGAAACACAAAATTGGACATGGTGAAGATTCCTCAGTGGGTTAAAGCATTTGTTGCCAGGCTGGATGACCTGAATTGAATCACCATATCCCCCACAGTAAAAGAAGATAACTATTGCAAGTTGTCTCTTTCCTCTTACGTTATGTGCCTGTGCAATGTGTGTATTGAAACACATGCACATATAAATAAACATATCCAAACACAATAAATAAACATTTAAATTATAAAAAATAAGACAAGTTCACTTTTGTTATTTATTTTCATTTTGTATAGGATAGTTGGCACCTATGTCTCCAGAAGTATATAGTTGCTAAAATAATCCTTAATTGAGTATCATCTATGTGTGCCTGGCCTAGTATCTTATACTGATAAAGGTATAATAATATAAGATGGGCTTCCTTTAAGAGTTGCCATTAAGCAAGAGATGATTCTAGTTAATAATTAATAATAATTAATTGATAATAACTAATAATAACTGAAGAAATGGTTAAAAGGAGTAGTTTATTTTTAATATAGTAGAAGTACTGTGGGGGTACACATGAATTGCTTCTAGAGGTGGGTGACTTTGGAAATTAAAGTTACACTTGACATTGTGCGTGCAGAAGCAAAAGGAAAAGAAATGAAGGCAGATGGAAGTGTATGTAGAAAGGTATAATGATTAAAACTTTTCAGGTTAGTGGTGATGATGAAAGTTTATATGGCCAACCATTTTATATTATTTTGGGTGAAACAAAATCACAGAAGTTTTAAAGCACTAAGGCCTGATGGATTATTGAGGCATTTTTTGTTTGTTTGTTTGTTTTGTTTTTTGATGCAGCGTTTCATTGTAGCTTTGGAGTCTATCCTGAAACTAGCTCTTATAGTCCAGTCTGGCCTTGAACTCACAGAGTTCTGCCTGTCTCTGCTTCCTGAGTGCTTGGATTAAAGGCCTGTGCCACCACCACCTGCTCAGCACTAAATGAAAAATTTAGTTGGAAGCCTTCAGTTTCCATGTAAGAAATATGTGCATGCATGTACAATAAAGGGGCAAGTGGGATATATATGCTACGTAGATATATTTGATAAAATACACACTTCAGAATAATGCAACGTATGAGTCATTCCAAGAGTATTTTATAGGGTGGATTCCTGGAATTCACAGATAGGATTTCCAATTCCAGTATGGTAGCAAGTCTAGGCATTTGCATTTCTAGCAAATTTCTAGGTGATTCTGATAGAGCATGTCTAAGAACCATGCTTTGAAAACCATAGTCATTAAATCTGAGTTATTTAATCAGCTCTACAGAAGATGTTTAAAGAAATGCCACTGAGAAACTAGTGAGTCCTCAGAGGGAAGGGCCTTTCCTCGTGTTTCTGGTTGGCTGAAAACCCTACACTTGTTTGAGTTTCAGGTCTCTTTTGTTGCTTTCTTTCCATGAGTACATAAAAGATGAGTAGAAAAATTAAAATACTTATGCAAAAGGTGTGGAAAAAAGTTCAACTTATTATCAATATTGATTTAATTTGACTTATTCTGTCACTAAAATTATCTAATCTATAACAATATGATTCTTGTCAACTATTTTTTTTTTACTTCGTGGCAGCAGTATCATCTCATTCAGGGACAATCCGTGGTCCTTCCAGTGTACTCTGCTTATTGAGCAGTTTATTATTGGTTTTATTTTTACCTTGTGAAGAGTTCCTTGACTTCCTCGATGCTCTATAAAATTATGATTGAATTTGCCAGAACCACAACCCACGGTTATAAATTCACGCATAGAAATATCTCACAAAGTAGGGAGAGGCCAGTTTTGTGAAGTTTTTGGTAGCCAAATGCAGCCTGTGGTTTGAAGAATGGCTTTGCTTATTCTTGGCCTAATTTAAACTAGATTTCACTACCCAAATTCTGTTTTAGGGAAAAATGACAAAATTGTGACTCATTGATGAAAGGAGACTAGTAGATTCCTTAATTTGAAGTGCTAGTGAGGACATTCCAAGGCTTATTTTTAGCTAGCAGTAATGAGAGTGAGTGAGAATTGTTTTCGTTCCAAAAGAAAAGCAGTTATGTCAATCTATATGATTCATCAAGTGTAGGTTTTCAAAGAGCTGTTTCAAAGTCACTCATACCTTCTATGTCATAAAGTGAGTATTTTAAATATGTATGACACTATTATCTTTCTTAAATAACCATTTATATTTATTCAAAATGTTTTGGTAGGTAAAGTGGCATATACTTTCAGTTCCAACCCTTGGGAGGCAGAGACAGGTGTACCTTTGAGTTTGAGGTCAATCTGGTCTACATAGCAATTTCCAGGTCAGTTGGAGCCAGGTGGTGAGACTCTAGGTAAAAAAGAAGGAAAAGCAACAGAGAAGAAGAAAGCATATTTTAACACAAATATGTGTAAATTATACAACACCATGTAATCTGCTTTGTAACTGCTACATCTCAGGTGTTCTATCTTTTATTGAAAGAAGTTTTCATGCAATATATTTAATCATGTTTTTCCCCTTGCTCCTTTAGTTTTTCCCCAAACACTCAACTTTATGGCTTTTTTCTTTTCTCTCTTTAAAATACATAAAGCAAAAACAAAACTAATATAAACAGAATCACACAGGCAAAAGCCCCACAAAACCATAAAAAATGAAAATCAAAATAAATAAACAAAAGACAAAAAGAGGGGGGCAAACAATACTATTGAGTTCATTTGGTGATGGCCAACTACTTCTTGATTTGGGGTCTGCCCTGCCCTGTCATTTGGTTAAAATACCCTGTAAATCTATATAGAAAAAAAATGATTTCTTTTACTAGTGAGTATTAATTGCAGATAGCTTAATGGTTGGGTTGGAAACTAAGTCCAGTTCCTTCTTTCAATGTTGGGATCTGTTCTTCCTTGAACCTTTACAGGTCTTGTGTGTTGCCACAGTCTCTCTGAATTCATATTTGCTTCAATCCTGCTATGTCTCAAGGGCATTGTTTCCTTGGAGTCAATCACAATCTCTGGCTTTTATACCATATCTGCTTCCTCTTCCACATAGATGCCTTAATCATGATGGGGAGGGTTTTAATAAAGATATCTCATTTTGGACTGAGTCTCTCACTTCATATTTTCCAATTGTGGATGTCCGTGTTTAATTTCCATTTACGGCAAGAAAAAACTTTTCTGATATAAGGGCAAACAGAGATACTGAACTATGAGTAGAGCAGTGTGTCATTAGGGATCGTTTCTTTGCTTTACTGTCCTAGTCACACATTGGGGCGACATCTGTCAGCGTCCAACCTCAATGGGTTCATACATTCCAAGGTAGGGGCTTGTGGAAAAGAAATGTTAGGCAGAATAAACAGAGATACAAAAGAAATACAGAGACATAGGATACTGCTGGACTGCATCTCAGTGAATGCTGAAATCTGCCCATATTTATTTCTTGTGATCTTTAAATATCCCAATCCAAAAAAATGTGAATAAAGCAAAGGACATTTTTTATCACAATACAAGGAACAGACAAAGTGATTGCCATCTTAATACTCAAAACATCAAATACTTGACCTTAGGTCAAGATATCTTTGTTAGTAGTCACACCCTAAGTTACATCTACTCTCTATAACCTTGAAGGAGCAAGAATAAACATTAACTCTCTGACCTTTAGTCAAGGTGAAACAGATCCATTTCTGTGGGCCCCCATAGTTTATCAGTTCTCAACATGTGGGTTATGACCCCTTTGGGTTCGATAGACCCTTTCACAGAGTCACCTAACACCAACAGAAAAGGAGATATTTACATTATGATTCATAACAGTAGCAATATTACAGTTATGAAGTAAGAATGAAAATAATTTTGTGGTTGAGGGTCACCACAGCATACTAAACTATATTAAAACTTTGCAGCATTAGGAATGTGAGAACCATTGCTTTAGCAGAATAATAGTATTAGGTTTTCCTCTATTCCCCTGTCTTCATAAGCTGTCTAGTTCAGGTTCTTGGCCACTTTAGCAGTATTAGATAGAGGCTCCATCTCATGGCTTGAGCCTTAAATTCAATCAGAAAGCAAGGAACTCAGGACCGCAAGGGGTGCACCCACACACTGAGACAATGGGGATGTTCTACTGGGAACTCACCAAGACCAGCTGGCCTGGGTCTGGAAAAGCTTGGGATAAAACCGGACTCTCTGAACATAGTGGACAATGAGGACTACTGAGAACTCAAGAACAATGGCAATGGGTTTCTGATCCTACTGCACGCACTGGCTTTGTGGGAGCCTAGGCAGTTTGGATGCTCAACTTACTAGACCTGGATGGAGGTGGGGGTTCCTTGGACTTCCCACAGGACAGGGAACCCTGATTGCTTTTCGGGCTGAGGAGGGGGGGGACTTAATTGGGGGAGGGGAGGGAAATGGGAGGCGGTGGTGGGGAAGAGACAAAAATCTTTAATAAATAAATAAATTAAAAAAATGAAAAAAAAACTAATGTTTAACAAATTCAAATGTAAAAATTAAAAAAAGAAAGTGCTTAATTACTCCTATAACATTTGTAAAACTATTTCACCAGTATATGTTGTAGACATATCAGTGACAGGAGATCTTGATGATTAACTTTCTCTGCCTCTTCCTGTAGCTTTCAGGGTACCTCCAGTGTCATGAGCATTGGCTGGTAGTGGTTAAGCTTTTAAGTTATTTTCATAGTAGGCTCAGTCTAGTTCTGAGGACCTTGGAGTCTGGGAAGATGATTCAAATTTTAGTTAAACAACAAAAGACAGAAAGTTCAAAAGGTCATTTATGTAAAACCTACAATACTATATAGCCCAAAAGCCTAAGGTATCAGAACAAGTTGTCCCAGCTCTTGGGGAAGACAGGCAAATTAGTCTGCTGTGTGTGTTCTCACTTGGTTCGCAGGTGATTGCATTAGACTGACCCACATAAAGGGAGGATTGTTCCCAACTTAATTCATTCAGACTCAAATACTTTTCATTGTTGGAAAGTCTGTGACTCTAAGTATTTGTTTCTTAATATCATCAATCTGGCATCTAAAATTAAGTACCACAAGGTCTGTGATTCATTTTGAGTTATGCTTTGTAAAAATTGAAAAAAACTACACCTGGATAATTTTTCTTTTTGAATAAGGATATCCAGTTGTTCAAGCACAATATTTTTTTGCTTAAGTCTGATGCTGTCGTCCTTTTGTCAAAGATCAGCTAACTGTTCATATAGGTCTGTTTTTTTTTGCTTCCTATTCTGTAACGTTGATCTATCTGTCTGTTGTTTACCAATATCACAGTGCTTTGATTATTTCATGGTAATACTTTAAGTCAACTCCTGTAAGCCTCCCAGCTTTGTTTTCTTTCATTATTATGTGTGCTATTCTGAGTCTCTTACCCTCTCTCTCTATAAACTTGAAAACCATGAATAATATATTAGCCTTTTGACTGGGGCTGTGCTTATTCATTAATTTGAAGATAACATGTTGAAAATATTGAGTCTACATTTCCATGGAAATGGAACAAGGGCCATTTATTTTATTCTTTGTTTTCTTTTACTGTAATCTTCTAATTGCCTCAATCATATCTAATTTATTTCATTTGTATCTATAGTAGCTCATACTGATATCTTTAAATTCCGATTTCACTTGTTTACTGTTGACATGTACGAAAGTGACTTACATGATTATACATATTAGCTCATATTGTAAAGCTTCTACTGTTTTCATGAGGTGTTTTATTGTTAGTCATTTCAAATTTTCTATGGTTATAATCATGTCATCAGTGAATAAAACGTATTAACTGCTTTAACATTAACATATGTGTTCTCTTTTTTCCTATTGTGTTAAGGTTTAAAAGTCTTAGTGAAAGACAACATTGTTACCTTCTTCCAAATATTGATATTGTCAGTAGGTATGCTGGTTAGTTTGTGTCAACTTGCAACAAACTGGAATCACCTAGGAAGGGGGAACCTCCACTGATGAATTGCCTCCATTGTATTTTCTGTGGGCATACCTAGGGGAATTTTTCTTAAAAAATGATTGATGTTGGAGGATGCTGTCCACTGTGGACAGTACCACACTGGAAGTGTATGAGAAAGCAGGCTGACCAAGCTACTGGTATCAAGCCACTAAGTAACATTCCTCCACAGACTCTATTTCAGATATTGCCTTCTGGTTACTATCTTAGGTCCTTACCTGACTTCCCTCATTTATGGACTATGACATGTAAGGTGAAATAAATTATTTCCCTTCCAAGATACTTTTGGTCAGTGTTTTACCATAGCAATAGAAAAGTAAGCTAGAACAGTATGCTTCTCTTGTCTCACCATTTAATATGACATTGAGTCAAGAATATGTATTAAATAATTACGTACTCATCATCTTGTTTGGAATTCTGCAGTCACTCTTCTTTGCTTTTTGTAGATTTTTCAATAATTGATGGCATTTATTGCTGTTTTATTTTACAAGTGAATGGCAATTTGTTCATTCAGTTGCTAGTTAATAAAACATTGAGCTGTTTTCAAGTTAGAGCTGTTACAAATTTAGCAGAAGTGAAAATTTGCAGTCAAATTTTAGAGTGAACTTGTTCTCTACTTTTTTTTCCTTTATTTATTTTTATTCATTAGCCTTAGTTGACAGTCTCTTACATGTATATATAACATGCTGATTATTCTCTGCTCTTCCCTTCTTTATCTTCCCCCCTCTTTTTATCTCTCTTTTATTCCTATATGTACCTTCCCTAGATTTATGTCATTTTCTTTGCTGACTCACTGAGGTTAGCCAGGCCATGCTCACATTTTAATTCCACCAGCAATTCTGCATAACTCTTGCATTGGATATATTATCTAAATTTCATCTTTCTTGTGTATTTTTGTGTTATTTTCAGGAACTATTTTCATGTTGTGTGTTATTCCCCAAATCATCTAGTAGTCATAGACTTTTGGTTACTTTCAACTGTGAAGTATTAATTTTTGACACAATGAATCAACGTTTCATGTTTAAAAAAAACACCATAATAAAAAAGAAGCCCTGACCACTTTAATTTAGCATAGTATAATTTGTATTACATTTAAGATTAAAAATAGGTTCAATGTCCTTTATTTATTTATGGCTAGAAACCAATTATAAGTGAGTACATCCCATGTTCCTCTTTTTGGGTCTGGCTTACCTCACTCAGGATAGTGTTTTCTATTTCCATCCGTTTGCATGCAAAATTCAAGAAGTCATTGTTTTTTTTTTTACTGCTGAGTAGTACTCTAATATATATATATATATATATATATATATATATATTATACTTTCTTCATCCATTCTTCCATTGAAGGGCAACTAGGTTGTTTCCAGGTTCTGGCTATTACAAACAATGCTGCTTTGAACATAGTTGAGCATATACTTTTGTTGTATGATAGGGCTGTACCCACACACTGAGACAATGGGGATGTTCTATCGGTAACTCACCAAGGCCAGCTGGCCTGGGTCTGAAAAAGCCTGGGATAAAACCAGACTCGCTGAACGTAGCGGACAATGAGGACTACTGAGAACTCAAGAACAATGGCACTGGGTTTTTGATCCTATTGCACGCACTATCTTTGTGGGAGCCTAGGCAGTTTGGATGCTCAACTTACTAGACCTGGATGGAGGTGGGGGTTCCTTGGACTTCCCACAGGACAGGGAACCCTGATTGCTCTTTGGGCTGATGAGGGAAGGGGACTTGATTGGGGGAGGGGGAGGGAAATGGGAGGCGGTGGCGGGGAAGAGACAGAAATCTTTAATAAATAAATAAACAAAAAAAGATTAAAAATAATCTCGTTTTTGAATGAAGGCACAGATAATATTTTTATACTATAAATAAAAAAGCAAATTAATCCTCTAGTTGTGTTTGCTTTTATATACCATTGTTCTAGATATACTAGAAATAGCAACCTGATAAAGTACAGTAATACTGCAGAAGATAATTGCAGAGAGAAGTAGCAGTATTCCAATCACCATGTATGATATTTTTACCGTAGACAAAAAGAAATCCTAACATTAAAAATATATACATTAGTAGAAATTAATATCAGTGAGATGCCTCAGTAAATTAGTTGAATACAAAATTTCTATATTCTATGCATACAAAATAAAGAACATTTTTGCATATAACTTATAGGGAACATGAAGTAATTAGCTAAGTATAGTAACACTCACAGAACAACAAAAGCAAGAAACAAGCTTAACTAGGATTTTTCTTTTCTACCTGTGTGTATGTGTGTAGCATATCATCTCTGCGAATAAGCATTTGTATGTGTTTGCACATTAGCGCACACAAGTATCTGCACACATGAATTTTGATTTCCAGAGATCAATATTAGGTTTTTAAATCAGTCTTTAGTTTCTTGAGACAGAGTCTTTCACTGAATTCAAAGCCCATGGCTTCAGCTACATTGGCTGGCCAATAAACTTTAGCTATTTGTCACCTCTGACTCCCTCCCTGCTGCCCAATATCACTAGAGTTACAGACACATGCCACCATTCTCAGCTTTTACATGGGAAACCCTGTCTTAAAAAAACAAAAAAGAGCACCAAAAGATACAGGAAATATGCTACTTGTTTTAAAAGAGCATGGCATCGTACTATATAGTCAGATAGTATTAAATGGCGAAAGATCTAAGAAAAGAGTGTGAAATATTTTCATGAACCTCATTTAGGAAAAGAGATATAATAAAAAGAATAGTATATAAGTTTAAAACCATGTACCTGTTAGTTGCCAAATCTTTAAAGAAAACTCTTCAAACCTTGTACCTATTAGTTGCCAAGTCCATAAAGAAAACTCTTCTTCTCTGGACTGTAATCAAGTATGAATAGCTCCTCAGCCTGGGTTGGAGCAGTGTGCCCCATTCCCATACTGGGAGTTTGCTTTCAGCCTTTGCAGGTCTGTGTGTGCTGACACAACATCCACCGTGGGGTCATAAGTACAAGTGCCTCTCTGTGTCTGGAAAACAGGTCCATTGTATTAATCCACTACTTCTGGCTCTTAAACCCATCTGACCCTCTTTCTTGATGATCCCTAATCTGTGAATGGAGGGGATGTTACATGGAAGTCCCATTTAAGATCGAACACTCTGCAGCCTCTTATATTCTGCACCTGATGCCGTTATCAACCTCAGTTTGTATAACTATTTACTCAAGACAAAATGGAGGCTTAAACTTTGTTAAAATACCTAAGTTTTCAGCACGGGACTAGATAAAGTAGACAGTGTAATCCTTGTAATACTTGAGAGGCTAAACTGAAACCCGAAATCCTAAGTTCAAGGCTGGCCCGGATACACAAAGTGATTAAGGGGAGCTGGAACTACATACTCAAGACCCCATCTTAAACAAAATAGATCAAACACAGAAATCAGCACATATTTTCCCCAAATCTGGAAATAATGGACATTATTGGACAAGAACACAAGCAATGAGAAACAACAGAAGCTATTCGTTCACACTATTCATAATTTGGGGGGAAGAATTTCATATTTTCACTTATGGGATAACAATTCAATAAACATATTTGGTCAAGGAAAAGAAAATAAATTTCTCTCTGTTCTTTTTTATTGTTTTTATTGACCTATATACAATTTTCCACTCCCTTTACTTCTTCCCAGCTCCTCTTCTGCCCAGATCCCCATGCTCCCAGTTTACTCAGCAGATCTTGTCTTTTTCTACTTCCCATGTAGATTAGTTAAATCCATGTATGTCTCTCTTAGGGTTCTCTTTGTTGTGAATTGTAGGCTGGCTTTCTTTTGCTTTATGTCCAAAAGCCACTTATGAGTGAGTGCATATTTTATTTGTCTGTCACGGTCTGGGATACCTCACTCAGTATGGTCTTTTCTAGATCAATCCATTTGCCTGAAAATTTCAAGATGTCATTATTTTTTCGCTCTGTAATACTCCATCATGTAAATGTACTACATTTTTTTTATCCATTCTTTGGAGGATGGGCATTGGCATCATTATTTGTAATACCCAGATCATGGAAACAACATAAATGCTTCTCTTTGGTCTTAATTCTTACCTGGCAACCTTATAACCGAAGCTGGGATGACAAGTGCAAAACAGAACAAAAGCTCATTAATATTACTAGAACTGTGCAAAATTCAAAGAGGTACATTAGAGCTACAACTTAAATACTATCTTCTATGGAAAACCATGTTTTCCATGAATGAAACAGTATATGGAGCTTGACTCTATAATGGTGGCAAATAGAAGGAAACCTGAGAGAGTACGGTGGATGGGAGCTAGATGGTTCAGTTTATTAAGTACACTATTCTTGTGTCATCTCCAGGCACAAAAGGAGTGAGCATTTTTCTCTGGTAACCAGACTGTCCTTTCCTGTAGAAAGGAAGAACACCTTGTAAACTTATGTCTAGCATCTAGACAAATAAGAGAATGGCTCCTTCTGAATTGCTTTTGGCTCAAACCAACCTTTGCCTTGGTGGCATATTTTAGAATGACATATTCCAGTATTCTATCGTTAGATGACAACCTGATAATTTATTTTATTAATTTGTTATTTATGATTGTTTGAAAAATTGGTTTTGATGCTTTGGAAAACAACCTTAAGTTTTTCTAAATTAATAAAATGTTGATTTAGTTATATTGATTAGAAAAGCATGGTTCACTGTTGTTTCTTTCTGTTAGGAATCTGTCAAATATTTGTCATTGATCTTTGAACAGATTTCCTCATTATTTTATCCGAGAATTTCTCCTGAAAGCTTTTTAAAACTCATTTTGGAACATCAAGTAAAATGTGAATTTATGCTCCTTGTCATTATTTAATCTTTGAAATGATACTTTATCATTGCTGAAATCAGTGTGGGTACATTGAACAAGTTTTGAGAGCCACTCTGTAGGACTGAATCATTAACTGGTAATTTTACAGTGGATCAAGTACTATATTTTCATTACTTTGAAAAAAATAATGACCTTGCAATTGACTCTTGCATTTAACATTTTTATCTTAGCTTTCCTACTATTAAATGCAACTGTTTGCATTGACCACATAAGTCAGAAAAATCAGTGGGTGAGAGTTTAAACTAATTCAGTTTAATTCCAACAATGATAGCCATAACTGGCAATTTACCAAATCAAAGGCCAGAGTTGCAGTCAAAACTCTGTTGGTTTGTAGCAATTGGCCTTCAAATTTAGAGTATTATTTTGGGCTTGCTATAGCGCTCATAAGAACTCATTAATATGGTGTTGGTAAAAAAAAAATCAGTTCTCAGTGATTTAGGAAGTCAAAACAGCTGTGTAAAAACCAGTACTGTCATTCTACCTACTGTACAATTTTCTATGAATAGTTATTTTATCATTTACTGATTAGAGCATTTGAGTAACAGTTTTCTTCAATGGGAAAAAATATTCTCGTCTTGTATGATCACACAGAACTCCTTAGTTCTCAATGGCCACATACCCATCTTATTTCTATTGAAAATAACTACATATCTTAGAAGCAGATCAACACTGAATTGTCTGTGGCATTTCTAGAATACAACTTTCCATATTAGAAAAATGAACAATTAGGGATTGCTGCTCTGTGATGATGAAGTTGCAGAAACCAGACCGATGACTTAGGCAATGAACATTTGCTAGTAAAGCTGACTGGACAGAATGGTATACTATGTGGTGAACCAAGGCCCCCAATAGCACCAGGATGATTGAAGAGGAGTTGAAGAGGTGGAAAACATAGAGAAGCAAAGGTATGATATGGTGGGACAAGGAGGTGAACAGAATTAGGGTGGATGATGTGAGATTCCCAAACAATAAAGAATTATGATAAGTAGAAAAGTGTTAGCTTCATGAAAATAGTCCTATTAAGGAAAAAAATCATCATGCAACTAGGCATTTTGATAATGCTGACATGCTCACTTTCTCAAAACACAGATCTTCATATAGAATTTAATCTAAACACAAAGACAGTTTATTAAATCATTGAACCTAAAATCTAAAGTAGCTCAAAGACTGAAAGTACAAATGAATACTAATAACTAGCATTTATTAATGTCAGGCATTATCATAACAGATTTGCATGGATTATTTAATTCATTATTTTAATTTAGTTACTTTTAGTTGACAAGTAATAATTGTGTGTATTTATGAAGTGCACTGTGATATTTTGATCTGTTTTACATTGTGTGATGATTAAATAAAGCTAATTAGTGTATTTATCACCAATATATCTTTCTTTTGTGATAAGAACTTAGACACTCTAGTAGGAAAGAAAGTTAGGAATCATTTTGGAAATTGAGCTGGTTTCTCAAAATTAAAAATACAATTATCATATCATCCAGTAATTAATTGCTCTAGAGGATGTCTCTTTACTGTCTCTCTGTCTTGTCTCTATCTATGTATTCATATATCTCTATATCTTTCTATGTATCCCTCTATGTATGTACATAAGTATGTATCAATATATCTCTCTATGTATACATGTATATACATACATATGTACATATATCTCATCTGTGTATTAATGTGTGTATGTATCATCCATGAATCTATATGTCCAGCTATCATCTATCTATCTATCTATCTATCTATCTATCTATCAATCTATCTATCCATCCATCTATCTAACTAATTATCTAACCACCCACCCAAATTAAAATGTCGAGCAGATATAATAACTTTCATTTAATTCCTAAAGAAACATTTTGACCTAGACATTATATTGTCATTTTCTGAATAAGAGGAAATAATAGGCAAATAACTCTTTCAAAGATTAAACCAGAACAGATTCTAAATTCTTTCAATGGTTATAAGGGACCAAGATACACATTAATATATAATCTATTGTTTCATTAAGCTAGGAAATTTTACTTGTTTTTTCTATATTATTGATGATGTTCAAGTTATATTATGGGCTACCCAATGCATTAAAGAAAATCATGGAGGCAATAACATCCACCTGACCTTTCCTATTTATCTCCCATGAAGCACTTTATAAGATATTTTGACCTTAATGATAATATGCACTTTATCTTCAGAAATGACTAGGCTGAAACAACACTACAAAATATTTTAAAATCATTTAAATTATATATGCAGACATATTCACAAGCAAATCTGGGTCACCAACCATTTCCATGTACGTGAGAGACATATAACAGTATTTATTATATTTATCATAGTTTTGAAGGCATCAGGTTGTCTTGTTTCCAACTGTTTGGACTTTTAAACTGATAGCTAAATCCATTGTCATTACTGCTGTTTGTATTATAGATCCTCAAGGCAATAAGTTTCTATTAGAGCAGTATATTAAATAACTTGAAAAATATTTCTACCAATCAAATCGTTCTAAAGCTTTTGATTGTTTCTTTCTCATTATTAGATTGACATAAGTTGTTTTAATGGCAAATAAACCATGCTGAGTTTCAAAAGGATGCCAAATGAGACCATATTCTGGTTATAATTTGTAATAAAGTTCCAAAGAAGAAAACAAATAATACCACTAACAACAGGCAATTCCAAGCTGTTTAATAGCACAGGAAAACTAAGGGTGAAGGTATTTTTGTAGTTTATCTTTGAAAAAACAATTCTGATCTTGCATAAGTATCTAATTATTTGGATATAGTGGATATCTTGTCCAAATTATATTTTCAAATTATACTAATAGATGCCAGGGTTCCTATTATTCACTGAAATGACCATATTTGTGTTACTTTGAGATTGAAGAAAGTTTGATTTGGAATTTTAGTCAGCAATAAGTGGCCATTTCTATGTACAGAAGTATGTACTCAATAGTTGTTAGCCTAGACATTGTGGCTACAGAACATTTTAAGATCACATAAAATTGTAATGTCATTCTATTTCATCAATACTGTGAATTGGACTTTAGAAACATTTGGGTTTTGATCAACACAAACTTAAGATGTTCTTAAAGCTCAGGTCATGTTATGAAGAAACACAGTTCATTTTTATACACAGTGAAAATACTTGCTTTATTTCCTAAGCAAAAGCCAAGAATCTAAAATGAATTATTTAATGAAGCTTGTGTCATACAAACATCTTTAAAGAAAAACAGACTAGGTAAGCCACAATTTCTAAACAAGAAGAAAATGGGAGTATGCGCATTACATTTGTACTGTTTGTCAATTTCATAGATAAATTAAATGAATAATGCATTTTAACAAATGGATAATTACATCAGGCTTCACAAATCCCCTCAAATTGATTAATGAAATACAAAATGCTGTGATCTTCATTGTTTTTTTTTTCATACAGTATATTCTGATTGTTTTTCCCCTATCCCAATTGTTCCTATCTCTTTCCCACGTTCCCACCCACCCAACTTCATACCTTCTTTCTATTTTAGAAAACAAAAAAAGGCAAACACAATAGCAAATAAACCAGAATAAATAACAACAACCAAAACAGAGAAAGTGGGAGCTGGAGAGATGGCTTAGAGGTTAAAAACACTGGCTGCTCCGAGTTCAATTCTCATCAACGATGGCTCACAAAGATCCGTAATGAGATCTGGTGCCCTCTTCCTGCCTGCAGGCAGACAGCAGGCAGACATCCAGATAGAAATCTGTATACATAATAAGTAAACAAATTTTAAAAAACAGAAAAAGCTCAAAAAACCACACATGAAAATAAAAAAAATGGAACCAAAATACACTAACAAAGACTAGTAAGATAAAAATGCTCAAACAAAATGATAAAAAAAAAGTTTACAAAAATACCAGTGAGTTCTTTCTGGGCTGACCATCTACTGCTGGACATAGGACTTGCCCTTAAGTGTGGTTAATGTACCCAGTGAAACTCCACTGGAGAAATTAATTTTTTTTCTTTTGCAGGCAGATGCATGTTGTTTTAAGCAATCCATTCTGAAATGTCTAGATCATTCTAGCCTAGCAAATAGGATCAAGATGGGTAGTTTCTGTTACTTTTACTGCATTGGCTTGTAGAACAAAGACATAAATTTTCTCCTTTTTATTTACTATATGAAGCTTTTAGTCACACTTTCAAACTGCATGTAGCTCTAGCTAAAAGCCTTCTCTGTAGGTATTCCTGAATACCCAGGGTTAGAGCCATAGGCTAGGAGCTCCTGTGCAGATGTCTAAGTGATATGATGTGTTTATAGGTAATGGCTGCAGTGATGAATTATGTCTTATGTAATGAATGCTTTGGATGATCACTTTCTAAAATTAATGTTATTTATAATGCTAGCAAATTGCAGTTCTGAAACTGAATAAATGCACCTTAACATTCACCCCAGGTGTGGTGGTTCAACAAAGTTCAAGGCCTGTCTGAGCAATATAAAACCCTCTCTCAGACAGGCAGTGGTGGCACATGCCTTTAATCCCAGCACTTGGAAGGCAGAGAAGTGAATCTCTGTGAGTTCGAGGCCAGCTCTGGTCTATAAGAGAAACTTTGTCTTGAAAAAAAAAAAGACCTTTTTAAGAACTTTTCTGAAAACAACAAAAGCAGCCACAGAATTACACAGCATTTGCTCAGTTACATTCATTATTTTAGATCAGTATTTTCAGCTACTCCCCTCCTTTTTTGAAAAGAAAAAAAGAGTTATTGGAAACAATTGAGTCAGTCCTAAATAAATCTAGAATATGATTTTATCAATGGCTGATGAATTACACTTCAGTGTGTTGATAAGGATATCTGTCTTCTAAGGAGCTATGCATTTTCCTTTCACTAATTGCACTAGAGGAAAGTCTTTTTCCGAAGAGAGTAATGGTTTATAAGAAGACATTTTTAATTCCCCCAAGTGTTGAAAGGAAAAAGAAATACCTCAAACTCTTAACAAGAAAGAAGATACTTTCAAACAATTTAGTATATGTTCAGAAATAATAGCTAAATTGGTGATTTTTTTGTTTTGTTTTTTTTGTTTGTTTGTTTGTTTTTATTTGGAATCTTAGTGATTCCATGCTTGGCAATGGGCTCTTCAATCAAGGAGTTAAATCTCTGGGCGCAGTATCATTGCACATATCCAATTACTGTAAAAACAAATGTGTACATACACACATATTAATTGATGACAGATGTTCTTATTTTCACACAGAATTATGAAATCTTCAGGCTATGAAAAATAATAGCTAAAAATTAGACAACCATTAATAATAGAATTAATTAGATTCTGGTCCTATAGTTAAGAAAATGAAGTGAGAGTTGGAATACCACCCGAAGTTTTGTCATTGTCCAAGTAGCAAAATGCATCTAATTAATACTAATAAGCTGAATAGAATACTAACTAGATGCTATTTATATGCTACTTTACACATATGAGCCAAAAAAGAAGAAAGGATATGGCCTTTCAGAACTGTATTAAAAAATTCAGTGTCATTACCCATAATACATGATTTAAAAGATACTTGTACCATCTGAAAATATTGACCTTCATCATAAATACATAACATTTTCTCTAAACTGAATATATTCTATAACAGGACTTTGGAAGAGGAATGGCTTTGTTTTCATACGTTTTCTGTGAAAAACAAATCAGTTTATTAACTACAGAAATTAGACTTCTGTTCTTTTGCCACAGTAATTGTGATCTTTTCTGGTCCATGTTGAGACTCTGCATATCTCCTTAGGGCATCTGTGCTATCAAGATGAAAGTAGATCATTTTCCTGCATTTACTTTGATGTTAATCAGAGTGGTCATTCATGTTGCTTCATGATTCTCAGAGAGAACTTTCAAAATGAAATTGGTGGCTGGTTCCCAGCCCAAATCAGAATAGTAGTGTCAGATGAGAGGTATTTTTTAGTGTTTTGTCACATTTCATTTTGATTTTTACTTCTTTGTCTATTTGACATATGTTCTTAACTGGAATACTATAAAATTTTTATCACAGCAAGTTTGAAATGACCACATTACTCATGAGCTTGAGAGTCAGAAGTGAGATTTTAGCTTCTCTCAAAGCTGTGAAAATGGAACTTTATAGTACTCTACCCTGGTATATGTTGTTTTATGAGGCACATTTTATTCCACTTTACTCTTTTTTTCATTCCCATTCATTATTTTCATCCTGCATTATAGAATTTGTATTATAGATTTTCTAGTATATAATACTTTGATTTAAGCTCTAATTTTGTGATAGCTTCTGCAATTTTTCCAACTGATAATGTCTAATTTTTAATTACCATATTTTTCTGTATGGTATTATTTTTCAAACTGTACATGCTTGTATGTATCAATATACTTGCATACACTAGCATGTGTGTGGATGACAAAACCCCCAAGTATCAGTCCTCACATTCTGCTTTGTTTTAATCAGGGCCTCTTCTTTGTCATTTTGTACACTAGGCTTGCTAGTCTCCAGGCTTCGAGGAAGCATCCTGTGTCTTCCATCCTTCTCATAATACAAGTACTGGGATTTTAGACTTGAGCTACGGCATCTGGCTTTATCTAGATGCTTGAAATGTGAACTCAGATCCTCACACTTATATGGAAGATACTTTAGTGACAAGGACATGCTACAAGCCCCTTTTCTAAGTTTCAAATTGACTATTTAAAAACATTGTTTATTATAGTAAACTGTTGCATTTCATTGCAAAAGAGACAATATTGGATTTCAGAACAAGCCGAAACTATTGCTTGATTGAAATATGAAAAAGAAACATTTGGTACTTCTTTAAAAAGTGATTAAAACATTTTTTTAAATTTATTTATTTATTAAAGATTTCTGTCTCTTCCCAGCCACCGCCTCCCATTTCCCTCCCCCTCCCCTAAATAAGTCCCCCCCCCCCCCCGTCAGCCCGAAAAGCAATCAGGGTTCCCTGTCCTGTGGGAAGTCCAAGGAACCCCCCACCTCCATCCAGGTCTAGTAAGTTGAGCATCCAAACTGCCTAGGCTCCCACAAAGCCAGTATGTGCAGTAGGATCAGAAACCCAGTGCCATTGTTCTTGAGTTGTCAGTAGTCCTCATTGTCCGTTATGTTCAGAGAGTCCGGTTTTATCCCAGGCTTTTCCAGACCCAGGCCAGCTGGTCTTGGTGAGTTCCCAGTAGAACATCCCCATTGTCTCAGTGTGTGGGTGCACCCCTCATGGTCCTGAGTTCCTTGCTCGTGCTCTCTCTCCTTCTGCTCCTGATTTGGACCTTGAGAATTCAGTCCTGTGCTCCAATGTGGGTCTCTGTCTCTGTCTCCTTTCATCGCTTGCTGAAGGTTAATATTCAGGAGGATGCCTATATGTTTTACTTTGGGTTCTCCTTATTTAGCTTCTCTAGGATCACTAATTATAGGCTCAATGTCCTTGGTTTATGGCTAGAAACCAAATATGAGTGAGTACATCCCATGTTCCTCTTTTTGTGTCTGGCTTACCTCACCCAGGATAGAGTTTTCTATTTCCATCCATTTGTATGCAAAATTCAAGAAGTCCTTGTTTCTTACTGCTGAGTAATACTCTAATATGTATATATTCCATACTTTCTTCATCCATTCTTCCATTGAAGGGCATCTAGAGAGGCCTTATCATACAACAAAAGTATATGCTCTACTATGTTCATAGCAGCATTGTTTGTCATAGCCAGAACCTGGAAACAACCTAGAGGTCCTTCAGTGATTAAAACTTTTAACATATCCATAGTCATGGTGGACACTTTATATAGCACATACATATTAGTTGAGCTTGAGTCTTTCTTTTTTTTATTAATTTATTTATTTATTAAAGATTTCTGTCTCTTCCCGGCCACCGCCTCCCATTTCCCTCCCCCTCCTCCAATTAAGTCCCCTCTCCAGCCCAAAAAGCAATCAGAGTTCCCTGTCCTGTGGGAAGTCCAAGGAACCCCCACCTCCATCCAGGTCTAGTAAGTTGAGCATCCAAACTGCCTAGGCTCCCACAAAGCCAGTGCGTGCAGTAGGATCAAAAACCCATTGCCATTGTTCTTGAGTTGTCAGTAGTCCTCATTGTCCGCTATGTTCAGAGAGTCCGGTTTTATCACAGGCTTTTCCAGACCCAGGCCAGCTGGTCTTGGTGAGTTCCCAGTAGAACATCCCCATTGTCTCAGTGTGTGGGTGCACCCCTCGAGGTCCTGAGTTCCTTGCTCGTGCTCTCTCTCCTTCTGCTCCTGATTTGGACCTTGAGAATTCAGTCCTGTGCTCCAATGTGGGTCTCTGTCTCTGTCTACTTACATCGCTTGCTGAAGGTTAATATTCAGGAGGATGCCTATATGTTTTTCTTTGGATTCTCCTTATTAGCTTCTCAAGGATCACTAATTATAGGCTCAATGTCCTTGGTTTATGGCTAGAAACCAAATATGAGTGAGTACATCCCATGTTCCTATTTTTGGGTCTGGCTTACCTCACTCAGGATAGTGTTTTCTATTTCCATCCATTAGCATGCAAAATTCAAGAAGTCCTTGTTTTTTATTGCTGAGTAGTACTCTAATATGGATATATTCCATACTTTCTTCATCCATTCATCCATTGAAGCACATCTAGGTTATTTCCAGGTTTCTGGCTATCACAAACAATGCTGCTATGAACATCGTAGAGCATATACTTTTGTTGTATGATAAGGCCTCTCTTGGGTATATTCCCAAGAGTGGTACTGCTGGGTCCAGGGATAAGTTGATCCCGGATTTCCTGAGAAACCGCCATACTGCTTTCCAAAGTGGTTGCACAAGTTTGCATTCCCACCAGCAATGGATGAGTGTACCCCTTTCTCCACCACCTCTCCAACAAAGGCTATCATTGGTGTTTTTTTTTTTATTTTAGCCATTCTGACAGGTGTAAGATGGTATCTTAAAGTTGTCTTGATTTGCATTTCCCTGATCGCTAAGGTAGTTGAGCATGACCTTAAGTGTCTTTTGGCCATTTGAAGTTCTTCTATTGAGAATTCTCTGTTCAACTCAATGCCCCATTTTATAATTGGGATGGTTAGCCTTCTAAGGTCTAGTTTCTTGAGATCTTTATATATTTTGGAGATCAGACCTTTGTCAGTTGCGGGGTTGGTGAAGATCTTCTCCCAGTTAGTGGGTTGCCTTTGTGTCTTAGCGACAGTGTCCTTTGTTTTACAGAAGCTTCTCAGTCTCAGGAGGTCCCATTTATTCAATGAGGTCCTTAATGTCTGTGCTGCTGGGGTTATACGTAAGAAGTGGTCTCCTGTGCCCATGTGCTTTGCCATGTTATTCAAGCCAGCTTCAGTACAGAAAGAAGAATACAAACTAAAAAGTGATTCTAGAATTAGTTTATATAATTGCATCATATTCCCCTTCTCCCCCGCCAAGTTTTCACATATACCTCTCATTGCTCTCTGTAAAGTTCATGGCTTCTTTTTTCATTAATTGTTGTTACATACGTGTGTGTGTGTGCGTGTGTGTGTGTGTGTGCATTAAACAATGACACGCTTTAAAAATCTCTTATTTTAGTCAAAAGACTGACATCTCAGTGATTAAAGTCAAAGACATATCTACATGGCTGGCTTTCACTGAAAACATTTTAGTTCCTTTTGTAATACTTTTTTTTTGTTTTTTTTTTCTTTTTTTTTTTTCGAGACAGGGTTTCTCTGTGGTTTTGGAGCCTGTCCTCTAACTAGCTCTTGTAGACCAGGCTGGCCTCGAACTCACAGAGATCCGCCTGCCTCTGCCTCCTGAGTGCTAGGATTAAAGGCCTGTGCCACCACAGCCCGGCTCCTTTTGTAATACTTTAAAGATGTAAATAATTAGGGTTAGGGTTAGAGTTAGAAAAAAAAATAAAGATGTAAATAAGCAAAACTTAAAATTACTTCTGAAGTACTCAAGCAATTTTATTCATCCATGATTTTAGGGTCAAAAATATAGCCTCTTCAAAAATACGGGAAAAAATTACTGAATATGATGGAGAAAAAAAATCCTATTTTTTAGAATGTGGCAGGGAAATGACAATGAAGATATTACTGTGGGTTAACATGGAATAAAATCAACTCAATAAGACCAAACATGCATAGGTGCATAGGTGTGGAAAAGAGTCACCAAAAACTGTAACTCTCTTAACAGAGTTCTGAATCTGCCTTTGTTTTGTCTGGCTGCTAAGCTTGGTATGTGAGCCATCTGGCTCCTTGTTGAGGTTAATGTTTGCACACTCACACATCAATCAGAACTAGTGCAGGGTCTATTAGGAAGCACCAGCCAGTTAACTGACATGCCAGGACTACAAAATAAGCAAGCAAGAATGCCAAGTGGGAATCTCGCAGATTTGGCAATGATAAGGGCATGGGGTATCTTCTCATTCATCTGACTATGCAATTGATGTCATGGTTCAGGTATAGAAGACCTGTAGATATCAGGTCCCATAAGGCTTTAATTATATCATTTATTTTGCTTGCATAATTCAAATGGAGCAAAAAACAAAACATAAAATGATTTTAAGCCTTAGTTCTCATGCCTTTTGGACATAGAAGGGTTGTTGGCCTGAACTTGTCACACATTCTTGACTAGTAGAAAATATCAGAATCGGCTTAGCCTATCTTGATCCAAGATCTGTTTGACAGTATTAGGTTTTCACAGCAATAGTAGCCATTTCAGAAAGAACTACTTAATAATTTCACATACACAGAGACTTGCGATAAAATATATTCCAATTCCCTATGACTTTTCACATGTGTTTGTTTACCTTAAAAATTTATAGGGTAAAGTGATCTTTAAAATGAATTGTACACCCTCTCTTAGTACACTGAAATGAAATAGAAGACATGGATATATTTCTCTTTGGAAGTCCTAGCATTCAGTTATGTAAACTAATGGATACTACCATTGTTCAGACTGGGCAGTGAATCTAAACCTTCTTCATGCTTCGCTTGTTGTGTACTATGGAACCATTCACCTAAACCTCTTACTATTTTTCTTGAAAATTGTTTGCATTCACCTATTACAAATCACACAGTATTTGTTTCAATGCTGAAACTAGGGGAAATTAAGTGAATATTGAAACAACACCTAGAGGATTCTTTATTGTTTTCTTCCCCCAAGAACTTGAGTTACTTTGATGATGCTTGCTTGACTGAGAAGCTATGCCATTACATGTTCATCATCTTAAACATTGATGTGACTGTAATGTGTTGTGCATAAACAAGATTCCTTGCCAGGGAGCAGAACTACTGTTCACCTAGAAAGTTCTTTAAAGTGACAATGAGAGGTTTCCTCTTTGAAAATTATTTCTTGCTCTCAAAGCTCCAAAATTATCAAATATTGAAAGTGGTATTTTATATTTCAAACCTATTCACCAAATTAAATTTCTAAATACTTGCTCTAATTAAACAAATGTCTAATAAAGATCTGTGGATAAGCCTTAAAGTAATTTGATTTAGCTATCTTGGTGTAATCCTAGAAATATTAATGGTATAATAATAATTTTAAGTAAATACTTAAATAATTCAGCTTCAATATTGCTGAATATTTGAAAATATTTATTATATCACATGCTATGATTTTACCTGTTTACCTTAAACTAGTACTAGCTGGCTCCGTTGTTCAGAGAGAAAAAATTAAGGCATAAAAGGGACAATCACAACTTACAAATTTATAGGAATTAACTATTTATATTGCAGTGTCTATTTGTGCATGCATATGTTTTTTATAGTTATGTGAATGTACAGGTATATGTGTGGACACCAGAGCAGGCTGCCAGTCATGTTCTTCTACTGTTCTCAACATTATTGACTTGAGACAAGGTCTCTTACTGAACTGAAACTTTCTTTTATCTGCTAGAATGAGTGTCCAGGGAGCTCCTATGATTTCACCTGCCATTAGTGGCTTTTTACTCAGGTGCTGCGGATTCAAAATGAGATGTATGTGCTTAGACATTCTTGCCACACAGCCATCAACCCAGCCAAACTACAGCTTTTAATAATAAATAAATAAAAACTTGCTCTATGCTGGAGGAACGGCACAGGTTCCTGGTATACATTGCTTTTCTTTTTTTTTTCTCTGGGAGGGAGGTTGTTTTGGTTTTTCAAGACAGGGTTTCTCTGTGTAATCTTGGCTATCCTGGAACATACTCTGTGAACCAGGCTAGCTTTGAACTCACAGAGTTCAACCTGCCTCTGCCTGCTGAGTGCTGGAATTGAAGCTGTGTGCCACCACTACCCAGAACAATTTTACATACAATAGTACGGTATGTTTTTTTTTTTCTTTTGGTTTTTTGAGACAGGGTTTCTCTGTGGCTTTGGAGCCTGTCCTGGAACTAGCTCTGTAGACCAGGCTGGTCTCGAACTCACAGAGATCCGCCTGCCTCTGCCTCCCGAGTGCTGGGATTAAAGGCGTGCGCCACCATCGCCCGGCAATAGTACAGTATTAATATATGTTTCCAAGAACAACAATATTAAAAACAAATCAATGGTGCCTTTTGTATACAAGACAATTCTGTTGTCAAATGCAGGAAGCATTTGACCTTTATACGATTCAACAAACAACCCATGAAGAGACAGAAATCTTTAATAAATAAATTAATTAATTAAAAAAACAATCAACCCAAAGGGGGTATTTCTCTGCTTTGGGATCTACCTCTTTGGCAAGTCCCACCCCAATGGTATTGGCAGCTCCACAGTTGCAGCCACCTCTGGTTTTGCCACAGTAACTCCCTAGAGCTCATCTCCATGGACTGCCTTATTATTCTAAAAAATTGTTTTCCTCAACTCTAACAAAGATAGTTTAATAGGAATTGAGAATTTCCTTGATATTTGTTTTAGAAACGTCAACAACTGGTAAAGGTTTCTCATGGTAAACAGATATTTATTAAGCATGTATGTTTTCTTAACAAGTAAATCTATGTATCATGGTAGATATTAAGGAATGCCACCATTTATGGCAGTTCTTCATTGTAGCAATTATAGTATTTTTAATCACTTCTATTTTGAGATGAAAAATAGGCCAAAATTCAGAATGTATTGTATATAATTAGGTATGTGTAATGTCTAAAATATTAAAAAACCACATGGTTTTAAGCAAGAAGCATAATAGAGTTTAAGGGATTCATTTTATAAGGTCATAAAATGATTAAAAATTAACCATTTATATTTGTATGTAGCTGTGCATAGGCACACTCACATCAGAGCGCAAAATGTATATATCCAGATGCTTGTATACCAAAATGCTATCTCCTTAAAGGATGTAGAGCTTAGTATTTCCTTATCATTGTAAGCTAGAAATCACTAAAGCATAAAAATGAAATGAAGCAGACTTCCTTCATTCACTTATCACCACTTTTCAGAATTAGTTGCCCTATGGGCACCTTTTTAATTATATTGCACATCTTTCCATTAGATATTGGGAGGTTGAAAATTAAGTGACAAATCTAATGTTTTCTGCAGAAGACCTGAAGCTATGCTTTTTAAATAGCTAGTAAAAGAAAAAGAATGCTATTTCCTTATCCATGGAATTAATTATACTAGTACACTACATAAATTCTATGGGAAATAGTGACATAAATGCTACTTTAAAGGTTTATAGTGATAAGCAATCATTTATATTAAGAGGGAATTCAAACTGCTGCCTCCTTTGCTCCTACAAACTGTAATGAAATTAGATTCATGTTCTTTGCAAAATAATAATATTTATGAAAGTGCTTAGTTTATGCCTGGGCCTGTATTTAGGGCTATACAAATTACATAAAATTGCCGCCGCCTTAATTTGAAGGAGCTATTATCTCTTCTCTTTAAATACATAGGAAGACTAAAGCACAGAGATTAAATAGCTTTCCAGTACTTATTCATTTGTGCCTTTAGTGATCAATAGACTCAACTTATCTCGCTTATCCTCTTCATATAAGAGTGTTTTAGCATTTTGAAGCCAGCATGCTATTGGACTGTTTGTACCAAATATTATCCTGAGTCAACTTATATAACAATTTGGAATTTTTACTAGTTGTTTGTAAAGGAATATATCCAGTTTCAAAGAAAAATAAGAATCCCAGAACTATAAATAGAAAGGACACTTTCAAGGTTATCTCACTTTTGTAAAATAAGGTCCATTCGAATAAGACAGAAAATGGCTCTTAAATTCATATCATTTGACATGCTTTTTCCTCTAAGAATGTTGGTGACAATTGAGCTTTCTCTGAATAAACACACAAATGCAGGATCCTCAGTTATCTAATGAATAAAATAAATAAATGCAACCATCTGATTGAATTGAAACAAAAAGAGCGAATCAAAATTATATTGATTAACAACTAAATTACTTACTGAAATAATTTTAAACGTACACACAGTTAAAAGAAACAATATAGCGATGTCGATGTGTTCTTATCCTATTTTTCCCAGTGGTAATAATTTATACAAGTCTAGTACAATATCACAACCAGAATAGACAATGGTGTAGCGCTCAGAGTATTTTCAGGTTAGTACGGTTTTATTGAAAGTGTAGGTTTGTGGATTATAAGACGAAACTTAGGCCCATCTTGACAGGTAATTCACCTGCCTATTATTGCGTTTATAATTCCTATCATTATCTACTCATTGTTATCTGTTATCTAGATTGTTGTCAATTCATTGTGACTTAGCAAAAAAAAAAGACCTTGATGAATTTGTCTCCTATTAGTCCTTGATTGGACATATCGGATCCAGGTCACTTTCTTCTATTGGGTAAAGAGAAATAAATGTTCTAAACTCTGTACAACAAACGTCTGTTATCAGGTATATACTGCCATACAGAGGAGTCTTTCATCGTTATTGTTTGCTGCTGGTGTGTATTGTTAAGTTAATAAAGATGAAGTAGGCATTGTCTAACCTAGCTTATCATGATGAGAAATTTCCAAATTGAGTTATCATGAGGAAAGTATTTTTGAAATATTTATTTGTAAAACTTACCATTTTTACATTTCAATCCTTCGAATTTCTTAGAAGTTTGATAGCAGTTATAATAAAACTATTATTTATGAAAGTGTTCTATCATTAACTTGGTAGGTCTCTCTAGGCCTCTCTTCTGCAGCAACAGGGGTAGCATGATACTAAATTGCATTTGATGCTATAATGTTATGGGGGAAACCAAGTATTATATGTACGTATCTGTGAGAAATCAAACACGTCTCATTAGAGAGGTAACATAGTTATAAAATCAGCTGTTATTACTAATAGTTGATACTTAGTGACAAATATTTTCAAATAATATGCACAGTTTGGCTTTCCATAAAAAACATGACTTTTACCTACCGTGAATATTTTCATTTAAATAATAATCTGTAGGTAGATTTCTATGTATTAGATTTTTAAAAATGTAAATCCTCTTTAATTGCTTTCATCAACCTGAGTTTCTGATTGTGCTCTAATACCAGTGAAATCTGTTAAAGAAATAGCTAGAACATTGCTTCAATTATTAACTCACTTTGTGCCTATTTTATATTTTTTAAGATTTATTTAGTATTATTTCACATGCATAGGTATTTTGCCTACATGTATGTCTTGTGCCATGTGTTTATAGTGCTTATGGAGGTCAGAAAACGGTGCCAGTTTCTTCGAAGCTAAATTACAGATGGTTGTAAGCCACTACATAGGTACTTGGAATGCCAACATGGTTTCTCTGGAAGAGTATCCTGTGGTCTTAAGCACTGACACATGTCTCTAGTACCTCTTTGCATATTTTACTTTAAATTGAAAGGAAAACATCTATTCAAGAAGTTTTCTTTTTACAATAACATTTATTTGTATGCACATAAACATTATTTTCAACTGATAAGGCTTAGAGTCATTGGTACTTTAGTATATGTTGCTGTAGTTTTAAAGATCTTTTAGTAAATACAATCAGTTAAAGGAAACATCTAGTTATAATAATAAAATAGTGAATGGTAATTGTATTCATAAACTATATCTTAAAATGTTATGCAAATAACCCCTGAAATTTTGTCTTGGTCTCTTATCAGTGAAGAGAGGATTAGTATGAATGAGGTCATTGTCCATAGAGATTTCTAAAATAATTTTTATTAGCTAGCAAAGCAAAGAATTAGGATTTCTGAGTGCCTAAATGTTATTTTGCAGTAAAAAATCACAATAGGTAAAATGGCTATGCCTAATAATTCCCATAATATGAAAATTTTCTCAAAATCTTTCAGATAATTATGTCAACCTTGGTTAGCTATAGCTATAGAAAAAAGCAAAAGGCAATAATAACACATTTTCCTATAGTTCTTTACTTTTGATATGGACTGTCACTCAAGCCCATGCTGGCCTTAATACACAGTTATCTTTCTTCCTCAGTCACCTGGGTGCTGGCATTACAAATATGAAGCCCTCACCTGGTTTATAGGAAGCAAAAAAAAATAGACAGCACAAGGGAAACAATAGAAAAGAGACTTCCTGATGAAATGGCTGAATGTTTGCTTAGCAAACTCTTTTGGACATTGAGAATAAGATAAAAAAAGTTCAAGTTCCAGATAATTAAATTTTGGTATCCTCATCACCTGGGGATGCCTATAGCCATTGTCCAGGAAGTCTCTTTTGTCATGTAGTCTAATATATCATATTCTTTCCAACCTTGTTTCCCCTCGGTTATCCATGTATTATCAAACCATTGCATGAAAATACATAGTCCTCCCTGGAGCTCCAATCTCAAGTTTAGTTTCCTAGATCATATAAAATTATTATCAAACTTTTTTTATGTTTTCCTCTTCTTAACCTCTTATATAAGTCAGTAGGTATAGCCATTTAGAACTGGCATAGAAAGGGTTCATTGCCACTTTCTGCCCTTGTTCTTGAGACTGGGCTGGTTAGAACTAAAAATCTCCCCATGGAAGCTGTTTTGGTAGACAAGAAGCTGAGAGTGCGGGTGAAAACTGAAAATATTGCACTAGAACAAGGTATTTGATAAGATTATAAATTGTTGATATTTTACATTCTTGGATAAAACTTCTATTTGTCTATCATATTGTATCTTTTTCATAGTTATAGCCCTCTGTATTTATTTTCATTATTTTGTATAGAAACTTTCCACAACTTTTACTTGTTTATAATTTTTCATATCTGTCTATTGGTTTAATGTGTATATAAAAATCTTAATATGACTAATGGCGCTCATTATAACTTTCTTATTCTTTAACAATCCGACTTCTATATTCCAGTGATTCTTATCTTTTTTTAACAAAAAGTAATGATCCACTGTCTTTTAAGTAAGGGCTTACTGTTTCAAGAAATGAACATTCTCCAAATAAGAGACTGACTCTCTTACTATGTATCCTCAGAGCATCTTGTACTTCCATTTACAGCTAGTACCATGGATCAATACTATTTGTTGGTAAAAGGAGGGAAACATCTATAAAGTTTATTCTTATCATTGTCTCTATGACTGTTTATTTTTCTATTTTCATTAACAGTCCGGTCATATCTATATATTTCCCCATAAACACCCTAGTCTTCTGCTTGTTCTTGTCCTCGTGTGTCAGGACAATGATAACTATATTCTTTTAAGAACATTTTTACCTTCAGTAGTTTTCATGGAATTTTGGACAAAAGGAAAAATTGGTTTAAGTGCCAAGAGGGTTACCACAAACAAACATATATATATATATATATATATGTATTTGACTAGACAAACAAGCTTCGATTACTTAGTATTAGAATTGCTTCAATAATATCAGGGGGATATGTTGAGTGGATTAGTTTCAGGACTCTGGTAAATTCGCCTTTGTTTCTCTGTAAAGTGACTCTAATTCAGGAAATTAAGCTTCCTCCTGTTGACTCAAACCATAATTCTCACCTCAAAGGGCATAAGAGAGAGTTTCTAATGCCATATTTGAATGAACATGATCCAGGAACAGAGATTTAGAGTACTCCAAGATGCATGTTCTGCTATAAAAGCAGTTTCATGGTGTTTTTCTGATAATGGAACAACAGATGTCATAAATAAAGGTGTTTTTCAAATACTCGGTGGAAACTTTAAGTTGGCAGTTGCAATGAAGTGGAAAGTTTACTGCTACATATCTCAGATGCTATCTGATGGCTCTTTGCCTTTTGGCCTGTGGAAGCTGGTTTTGTTCAGTTAATACAGTCTAAAAGGTTTATATCTACTAGTCACAATATATTAGGTTTGAGCCAAATGTGGGGAAACAATGACTATTTAGAGGGCTAATGATAAGCCAGAATTATTATAATTAGGACTTTCCGTATTGCAACCTCTGTACACCACTGAGGTTCTAATCAGGCAACAAGCCTTTGTAGACACCGATTCCTTACAGGAACTCTTGTTTATAGTATCTGTATCCCTGCTCTGAATGCGTAGATCATTTCCTCATTTTTGCAAATCCAGCTCTACTTGAAATGGGATAAAACTGTCATTTTTAATTTTAAATAGGATGGAAAATAGCTCCTGATATAAGACTTGGTAACCCCCCCCATATACACTTGTACAAAATTGCAAAATGATTCTCCAAGACAATATAAATTACAAAATCTTTGTTAGCTCACTGACTTTAGTCTAATCCAGAATTTTTGTATAGAAGAAATATTTTTCAAAGTGTATTCTACCAGTAATCTCAATATCAAACTGGAAGACTTCTCCCTGAGACTGTTCAAAATACTGGTTCAGTCTTGCTGCAGTTAAAATAAGCAAAATTCTTTGTGGGTCATGTATTTGTGAAAAGTACTTGGGTGGTAACAGATGGACATTTAAAAGCAAGCGAAATGATAAAACTGCCTCTGACACCTTGTAAAACAAATTGTACAAAAAGCATGCCAGTTGTGGGAGAGAACATAAGCTTCTTATTCACTCAGAATTTCCTGAGATAAAGGGAGAAATGGACTTGGAACAAAATTTAATATGAATCTGAAAAGATAAGGCATTTGTCTACAAGGAAGTTTCTAAACAAGGAAGGTACAGAGAAAATAGAGTATGAATCCCTGCCTACCCTTGGCACAGACCACAGATTCGACAGGGTCTGTACTGGCCCCAAAGTTTTTCAAAGATAATTGTGCTCTTGCAGCATCTCTCTGTATAAATGCACTCTTCCTGCCCTATAGCAGCCTGCCTGGTCTGGGAACACCATAGGAATTGACCCTTTGAAGATATTTCTTTTAAAGAGGTTTGTTCTGTTTATACAAGTTTTTCTGAGTAAAGGTCGGCTTTAAGTGGTAATTGTTTTGTCAATGTTTCCATACTATGGAACAAAGTGTGTTCTACTTTTACTGTACATGTGGATAATGTTTTCATGCAGAGTTTTTCTGTGTTCCTTATAGGTATTAGGATGCCTTTAGTTTGGGATATTTGATATTTTATTTGCAAAACACAGGTTGACAAAGTAGCTATTTGTTTATTGCTGCAATAACTGTAAAGAACTAGTCAGCTGTTACTCAGCTTGACATTTTGATTTTTTTTTTATCACACCTTACACATATATACATTATATTAGTCATCTAAACAATTCTTTTAGAGCTGGGCAGTGGTGGCACACGCCTTTAATCCCAGCAGTTAGAAGGCAGAAGCAGGCAGAACCAGGATGGTGTTCGAGGCCATCCTGGTCTGCAAGAGCTAGTTTCCCAGACAGGCTCCAAAGCTACAGAGAAACCCTGTCTTAAAAATAAATAAATAAATAAATAAATAAACCGAAAAGATCCGTCTCAGGCTTTTATTTATTTTCAGAATACAAAGCCCTATAAGTATATCTGTGCACATTAAGGTACAATAACCAAACCAAGGGGTACAGGAAATGGGAAGGGCTATACGGAGAAAAGGGAAGGGTCAAGTGATGTAATAAAATGTATCTTGAAAGTTTTAAAATAAAAATATCATATAAATAAACTTGACAGAAAAAAGTAGAGTGATATTTTTGGAAGTTATCATGATTCCATTTGTAATTTTTAAAATTTGATTTTACAGATCAGTTGTTGATACTTTTGGATGACTATTTCATTGTTGGGTTTATTAGGTATTAGAGAGTATCCATTATAGTAGCAACCACCACTATATGTATCCAGGAAGAAATTTCCAGAAAAAGTCATGTTTTAAGATCCAGATAAGCATGTTTGCTACCAATTTGATTCCTCATTGTGCTAAATGTGACTTTGGGCCCATTGTTTATATTTTAAAGGCATTAAGGAAGGTGCCTGAAAACCATGTCATATTGAGTTAATGTTTAGAGTACTTATCTTTCCTGTGTTCCATTTATCTCTTTTTATTCGGATAAATATTCATTATCATATTTATCATTAAGTCATTAGTATATGACAACCTTCGCCAGAAGCTTATGTTAAATTCAGAATTGCTATCTTAAGAGGCAAGAAAAAGTAAAGGATGTTTGTCTTCTGTGAACCACATATTTTTGACCCACAAATGCTTACTTAACACATTCACATGACTGTAAACAAGGAGGAAAACAAATGCTTACCATCTGCACATGAAAACCTGTCCAATCATGGGAAATTGGAAATAATACATTTCAAAGATTCAATTGAAGAAATACTACAGAGGATTTGGAAGCAGGGTTAATACAACATCCAAAATAAAATAACAAAATAAAGCTAGCCCAAAATTCTTCCAAAATGCCTGAGCACAACAAAACAAAGTGGAAAAGTTCTTCTGAAGACTCTTAGGTGTATGTGCCATGCTTTGAAAGAAAATGGTTCTCAAAGGCTTACAGGGAGTAACACTATTAGATGTAGACTCATTGGAGTTGGTGTGACTTTGTTGGAGGAAGTGTGTCATAGGGGATGGGCTTTAAGGTCTCAGATGCTCACAGTCTTTTCCTATTTCCTTTGGATCTGGATATAGAACTCTAAGTTATCTCTCCAGCACTATGTATGCCTGTGTGTCATCATGCTTCCCACCATGATGACAGTGGACTAAATTTCTGAACTGTAAGCCAGTTCCAGTTAAATGCTTTCTTTTATAACAGTTGCCATGGCCATGGTGTCTCTTCACAGCAATAAAAATCCTAAGTAAGATGGGGGAGTTACATGTTGATTCAGAAGCAGAATATCATGAGGGGGGTAACAGTGGAAATATAATTTAATATATAATAAATAGAGTAAAAATGGAATTATTATTCATCTACCATAAGAGCCATCTTTCATAATTTAGTGTTTCCATCGTCCCAAAAGAAACGTTACAAATTACAGTCCTATTCTTGTTTTTCTCCTTCTATCCCCTGCCGTCTACTAATCTTTCTTTTTCTATGAATATATCTGTTTTGAACATTACACAAAGTAGTCTGGTTAACTAAACTAGCCTTTAGTTTCTATTTACTTGGTTTATATAAAATGGTTTTAAGGTTCATGTATGTTGTAAACTCATCACTGCTGATTAAAATTTCATTGTACATGCATACACACCCCACACACTTTTATATGTCCTTTAGATCATGATTATTTATTCATTTCATATTTTGTTTCTAAGAGATTCTTCATGTGTGGGAAAGAGCCATTGCTATGTTTATACCATAAATAAAATATAATTGTCATTCTATTAGTGCACATGTCTTCTTTTCTGGAATAAGATTATATTTTCTCATTAAATAACTAATACTTGACAGCATAAGATGATTTTTATGATGTTCATGGATGCTGAAAGTCCATATAGTACATAACAGAAATGACTTGTCTGCTATGATCTGAGGTATCTAGAACTCTATGCCTAAAGTTTTGAAAACAGCTAGATAAAATTCTAAAAAACTACATATAGCTGTTTTGTCATTTGACATTCTCATTTCATAGGGTCTTGGAGTAACTACACTTCTTATACGATACTTCCTGATTGTGAGCAAAAGGTATTGTAGCAAAAAGAAAAAGTTGCCTGTTGTTTTATGATCCAGCCATAGAAAGTGCAGAGTATCACTTCTGTGATCTTGACTTCACTGAAAGCTTTTAAACTCATAGTGTAGACAAAACAAAAAGCTTCCATTTTTAAGTGTCAAAGAGTTTTGAGACTGATTTCAAAACCATCATAATACAAAGGTTTATTTTGTTATGGGTGTAAACTTGCATCTTGAAATTTATTAGTAATGATTAACAGAAGTGCTTCCTGGTTATGGATATTTCTTCTTAACTTTGGTTGTTGCTAACTGTTGATTAAAAGACATTGTAATAACTGTCATTTTAACAAGTGAGAATTTATATGTAGCAAACCATAGTCCTTATCCCCAGAAAAGAACATTCTGCTTCTCATTCCTTTGTTGTCATATTTCTATAGATAACTGTCACAACAGTTGCTTTAACTACTACGCAAGGATTTATATATTTTTTCACTAAATCTTACTTTTCCTTCCCTGAGCCTCTAAATATATAAGCCAAATGAAATTCCTTTAACATATCCCAAGACTTCATTGATTGTTGATAAATTAAATATTTTTGATAAGTAATTTTGTCCAATCAAATTGATATTATATTTCATTAACTGTTTACATAAATATATACAAATACACACGTACATACACACACGCTAATGCACACAAATATGCACACAGAAAAACACATGATTCCTAAAGTATTATTTAAAAAAATCCAGAATATAACAAATGAGAATGAAAGTTTAACAGTGCATCAAAATACTGTGAGAATGGGAAAATAAGGTTTATTGGGCTGAAAAAAGAAATCATGAACAGCTTGTTGAAGAACGTAATTCACATAATGTATATTCACAATTTATGCTTACTGAATTTAGTAGTTAGCATAGAATTTCAAAATTATTATTTTCATATAATTTTAATTTTTTCATTCACCACCCACCCATATATACACTCTTTTTTTTCTCTCTCATTAGAAAACAAACAGGAAACTAAAACAAAACAAATGAGAGAAGGACAAAACAAACAAACAGGAAAAAGAGCCAAAAAATAAAGCACAATGAAAAGATACAGGTACATGGACACACACTTTTGCACACAGCAATCTCATAAAAACAAAAAAAAATGAAAAAAAAAAAATATATATATATATATATATATGCAAAAGATCAGTGAGGTAAAACAAAGAACAAAAACAAAGAAGAAGAATTGCAAACAAAGCATTATGAGAGAAAAAATACACTCCAAAAATGCCATTGAATACATTTTGTGTTGACATCTACTGCTGGGATTGGGTCCTGTCTCTAAGGGGGGTTTGTATCCCCGGTAAGATTCCTTCAGATAAAATAAACACTTCCTCCGGTGGTAGGTCAACTGGCAAGAGCTCCTGGATGAGGGATGAGGTTTGGATCCACTTCCAGTCTCAGTGCTGCCATCCCATCCAATATGGACCTGTGCGTGCCCTGTGCATACTGACATGCATTAGTCCTGCGGTGTCCAGTAAACCTTGTTTCCTTGGTGTTCTCCATCCACTCTAGATTTTACAATCTCTCCACATTCACCACTTCTGGGTTCTCTGACCCCAGGCAGGAGGAATTTGATGGAAATATTCCATTTAATACTGAGTGTTTTTTGGCTATTTGAACTTCTTCTGTTGAGAATTCTCTGTTCAGCTCAGTGCCCCATTTTATAATTGGGTTGATTAGCATTTTAAGGTCTAGTTTCTTGAGATCTTTATATATTTTGGAGATCAGACCTTTGTCAGTTGCGGAGTTGGTAAAGATCTTCTCCCAGTCATTGGGTTGCCTTTGTGTCTTAGCGACAGTGTCCTTTGCTTTACAGAAGCTTCTCAGTCTCAGGAGGTCCCATTTCTTCAATGAGGTTCTTAATGTCTGTGCTGCTGGGGTTATATGTAGGAAGTGGTCTCCTGTGCCCATGTATTGTAGAGTACTTCCCACTTTCTCTTCTATCAGGTTCAGTGTGTTTGGATTGATATTGAGGTCTTTAATCCATTTGGACTTGAGTTTTGTGCATGGTGATAGATATGGATCTATTTTCCTTCTTCTACAGGTTGACATCCAGTTTTGCCAGCAAATTTGCTGAAGATGCTCTCTTTTTCCCATTGTATACTTTTAGCTCCTTTATCGAAAATCAGCTGTTCATAGGTTTGTGGGTTAATGTCAGGGTCTTCTATTCGATTCCATTGGTCGACTTCTCTGTTTTTATGCCGATACCAAGCTGTTTTCAATACTGTAGCTCTGTGGGAGAGTTTGAAGTCAGGGATGGTAATGGTTCCAGACGATCTTTCGTTGTATAAGATTGTTTTGGCTATCCTGGGTTTTTTGTTTTTCCATATAAAGTTGATTATTGTCTTCTCCAGATCTGTGAAGAATTTTAATGGGATTTTGATGGGGATTGCATTGAATCTATAGATTGCTTTTGGTAGAATTGCCATTTTTACTATGTTGATCCTCCCAATCCAGGAGCAAGGGAGATCCTTCCATTTTCTGGTGTCCTCTTCAATTTCTTTCTTCAAAGACTTAATGTTCTTGTCAAATAGATCTTTCACATCCTTGGTCAGAGTTACCCCAAGATATTTTATGCTATTTGTGACTATCGTGAAAGGTGATGCTTCTCTAATTTCCCTCTCTGTTTCCTTATCCTTAGTGTATACGAAGGCCACTGATTTTTTGGAGTTGATCTTGTATCCTGCCACATTACTAAAGGTGTTTATCAGCTGTAGGAGTTCTTTGGTAGAGTTTTTGGGGTCGCTTATGCATACTACCATATCATCTGCAAATAACGAGAGCTTAACTTCTTTTTTTCCGATACGAATCCCCTTGATCCCCTTATGTTGACTTATTGCTAAGGTCATGCTCAACTTCCTTAGCGATCAGGGAAATGCAAATCAAGACAACTTTGAGATACCATCTTACACCTGTCAGAATGGCTAAAATAAAAAACACCAATGATAACCTTTGTTGGAGAGGTTGTGGAGAAAGGGGTACACTCATCCATTGCTGGTGGGAATGCAAACTTGTGCAACCACTTTGGAAAGCAGTGTGGCGGTTTCTCAGGAAATTCGGGATCAACTTACACCTGGACCCAGCAATACCACTCTTGGGAATATAACCAAGAGAGGCCTTTTCATACAACAAAAGTATATGCTCTACTATGTTCATAGCAGCATTGTTTGTAATAGCCAGAACCTGGAAACAACTTAGATGCCCTTCAACGGAAAAATGGATGAAGAAAGTATGGAATATATACATATTAGAGTACTACTCAGCAGTAAAAAACAAGGGCTTCTTGAATTTTGCATGCAAATGGATGGAAATAGAAAACACTATCCTGAGTGAGGTAAGCCAGACCCAAAAAGACGAGCATGGGATGTACTCAATCATATTTGGTTTCTAGCCATAAACCAAGGACATTGAGCCTATTATTAGTGATCCTAGAGAAGCTAAATAAGGAGAACCCAAAGAAAAACATATAGGCATCCTCCTGAATATTAACCTTCATCAGGCGATGAAAGGAGACAGAGGCCCACATTGGAGCACCGGACATAAATCTCAAGGTCCAAATCAGGAGCAGAAGGAAAGAGAGCACGAGCATGGAACTCAGGACCTCGAGGGGTGCACCCACACACTGAGACAATGGGGATGTTCTATTGGGAACTCACCAAGGCCTGCTGGCCTGGGTCTGAAAAAGCCTGGGATAAAACCAGACTCTCTGAACATAGCGGACAATGAGGACTACTGAGAACTCAAGAACAATGGCAATGGGTTTTTGATCCTACTGCACTTACTGGTTTTGTAGGAGCCTAGGCAGTTTGGATGCTCAACTTACTAGACCTGGATGGAGGTGGGGGTTCCTTGGACTTCCCACAGGGCAGGGAACCCTGATTGCTCTTCGGGCTGAGGAGGGAGGGGGACTTGATTGGGGGAGGGGGAGTTAAATGTGAGGCGGTGGCGGGGAAGAGACAGAAATCTTTAATAAATAAATAAATTAATTAAAAAAATACTGAGTGTTCCTAGGTCTCTCAATCTCTGTACATTGCCTAATTTTGGTTCTCTGTATTTTCACTCATTTCCTGAAGGAGGAACCTTCTCTGAAAAGGGTTGTGCTAGTAATAAAGCAGAATGTCATTGCAAGTCATTTTACTGCTATGTTTCTTTAGCAAAACAGAATTTTGTATCCTAGTTTGATGGGTGATCTGGTCTCTGGTTCTCAGCTACCTGAGCACTGTCAGGCATGGGTTCAGTCTAATGGTGTGAGCCTTAAATACAAATAGTAAAAACAAGAAATAATTTAGTACTATTTTTTAAATCTAATAATATTTTAATTGATAAATTACTTTCCTTTGAAATTTGCCGCACAAAGAATAAGTTCTTTTCTCAGATACCACTTTGTATAAGTAAGTCTTAAATGAGTTTTAAATGAGAATATCAGACACATGTTCAATGAAATATGATTATCTCATCCCAGCTGAATGCCCATTATCATGAACACAAAAAAATATAGCACAGATGTGGTGAACTACCATTTATATTGTTAAAATGCCCATTTGATTTTAATATTATTGATACCTTCAGCAAAACATTCTTCTAAAGAGTATTCCTTACACCACTAAAATAATGTCAAACAATGTCATTTAAAAATAGTATGAAGATGAGCTTCATAATCATAATCATCTCATCTCCTCCGAGTTATTTATAGTTGAATGTTATTTTTACCTCTGAGGGAATTAAAGAATTTCTTTGGGAATTAAATGTACTGAGGAAGCAATAATCCTGTAAAGTAGGCTACTAAATTAGTTAGCATTAGCTTGCGTTTTATAGTTCAATATGGCACTCAAGAACTGAGCAATATACATATTTGAGGATATACATAACAACAGTAGCAGATAATACATAATGCTCTGGAAAATTTAGCCTATATATAAAATTAACTGATTGAAGCAAGTAAAGCCAAGTATCTTTAGAATTTTAAAGATTCAACAAATATTCTATGGAAAATACCATTTTATTAATTGATAATAGTTTACTAGCATATCACCTTGTTATTTAAAGCATTAACAATTTTTCTAAAATTGGCAGCATTAATACTAGCATTCTCATTTTGCCACAAAGCAAAAATAAAAATTTTTCTGTAAGGTCCTGAGTTCAATTCCCAGCAACCACACTCACAAGCATGCATAATGAGATCTGATGCCTTCTTCTGGCCTGCAGACATACCCGCACACAGAATACTGTATGCATAATAAATAAATAATTCTCAAAATAAAATTGCTTATTAAAAATCTTTTCTTTAAATCTGATAGTTAAGCAATAGAGAAAATACCATTTTGTTTTACAAACTTTGTAAACTGTTTGCAACAAAATTTAGAACTTTTGAATACTATGATTTAAAAGTTAGTGAAAAATTGGTAGAAAACTATGTAAAATAGAGAGTATAAGAAAAAAGATAATATATATTTTGCTAAGAAAATAATTGTTCAGGAATTTAAATTATCAGTTTCAGCAACTTAAGAGGTGGCAGGGGTGCAGAAACTGAAGCAAGGTCCTGGAGCAGTTTGCTGGCTTGCTCTCCATGGCTATCTCAGACTTCTTATAGCATTTAGTACCACCAGCCCAGAGATGGCACTGCTCACGGTGAGTTGGGCACTTCCACATCTATTATCACTCAAGAGAATACTCCACGGGTTTGCCTAGAAGCCAATCTGGTGGGGCATTTTCTTAATTCAAGGATATCTCTTCCTATCTCTTCCCAGAAAAGTCCATCTTATGCCAAGTAGATGTAAACTAGTCAGCACACCTCTTTTGACCTCCTTTTCAAAATTAAAGGTAAAGTCACATGTGTATGTGCATATTCTTCAAGAAGTGTGTCCTTAAAGAAAAATAATGAAAAGTAGAAGTGTGTTCTTTACAAATGTTTTCACTGTAACACACACACACACACACACACACACACACACACACACCCTATATCTAGGAAGTGGGAAAGCAAGAAAATGGAAGAAAGGTAATCTAAGTGTACATAGGTAGATGGTAATACATAATACAAAATTTCATATATTTTAAAGTATCCCATATTGAAATGTGGCCACTCTGCACCATATATTGCTTTAAAAGTAGAAGATGTATGGACATGTAGATTTTAAAAATATGTGTAAACTGTCTATTAGTATTAAAATCCTATAAATCAGTCAATACATAAATGAATAAAGCAATGCATGCTTGAGCTGAAAAACATAAGACTGTCTTGCTTGGTTTTGTATATGCTGTTTAGTAGTTTCATATATAGGCAGTAAAGTTTCAAGGCAGTTTCAAAATCTATCAAGTACATGAATCCATTCAAGCACATGAATGTATTTTCATTTTGAAGTTTGTGTATACCGTTTCATCTTAAGAACCAATGAGCTAAATGTAGAACATACCAATATTTATGAGTATTCATTTATATATATATATATATATATATATATATATATATATAGTAAAATCAAGTAGCTTCTATACAACATAAAGTTCTACCATCCAAGAACTAGATTTTTTGAGGTTATGTGTGTGGTATGCCTGCTTTCCCTTGACAATAGTCTTTTTGTTGTTGTGTCCACACAGAAGAAAGGGCATCTCTCTCTCTCTCTCTCTCTCTCTCTCTCTCTCTCTCTCTCTCCTCTCATCTATCCCTGGCTAATATTAAATTCATGATTCTCCTGCCTTAGCCTTAAGGGTGTCCAGTGCATGGGGTATCTATTATACTGGTATTATTCCATTCTCAGGGGTCATGCTTTCAGTATCTAATCACTTCTTTAAGCCCTCACATTTTAGTGTTGATTTGGTGGTTAGGAATCTGGGGATTTTTAACATAAGAATTGGAGAGAGGTATATTCATTCTGCATCAGTGACCATTTCCTGTTCACAAATGGCATTATTTTCAAAATATTTGCTCACTGAATATAGTATTATCTCTATAGCACACGGAGGTTAATAATATCTCTTGAAGTAATATCTGGGGAACTCTCTAGCTATTAAGGGTTTCATTCCTCCTCATGCAGAAGCAATTTGATTCACTCAAAACCCAAATTAATGAGGATTTTCTTCTCGTCATTATTTCTTTTAATCAGAAATAGCTTCTTCTTTTTAAAATAATGCAAAGGCATCTGAAGAACAAAATAACTGTCAGAAAACAAACTCTCTTTCAAAATCTGAAGAAAATTAAGTAGAGGCATTTAAACTGACTAGTAGAAGAAGATTCTGCAGGTAGCATTGAACAGAATGATTAATGTCAATGAAAATATTGATATATATTCAACAAATAGGCATTTGATGGGTATTTAATGAGTCTGGTATGTAATAAGTAATACCTAAAATAAAGATAGTCAATTATGGTTCACAATAAAGTGATAATATGTTATAAATCATATCTTTTATGAAATTAATTGTACTGAGATGTTTGAAGAATGACACAGCAGTAAAATACTCAAACTACTAAGGGGACACAAAAATAGGGAAGTAAAAGCTAACTTGGCAAGTATGAACAGGTCACAAGGCACCATCTTAAAACATGCATAAAAGTCTCATCTAATTAGGAACTTCTTATTCCCTTTACACATCTCCATGTTGCTCATTCAAACTAGTTCACATTTTCAACTTTATTTCTAAAACAATGTAAAAAGATGAGGCACTAGCTAAGGAAGAAAAAGCAACAAAATTGTAACAACTGTGGTAGACAGGAAAAGGGGCCCATAGGATTGGTATAGAGTAATCAACATCCATCTAGCAGACTGTCAATGTTCCTTCTGATGTCCCATTTTGCAGGATGTTTTCTACTTGTAAGCACTGATACATATGAAACATATGTCTTCCCTGATACATATGAAACTATGGGAGAAGGTTATACATTGAAATGTTGAATTGATAGTGATTTTCTTTGGTTATTGATAGATGAGAATGTAAAAATAAAGCTGCTGAAATTTATCCTCCAAAAAGGACTAACGTGGTGGTCATTTTCAGAGGTCACAAGTATCTTTGAGTCCCAGCTTTCCATATTCAATACTTTCTCATTGTTGTGCCTTGTCTTGCTATCCCCCGCTTCTCGATCTTTCTACTTCCTTGTTGATGGTTTCTATGATCACTGAGACATTATTGTCCATAGATTTAAATTTTTACCACATATCTGATCCTGGACAATCCAATATAAGACATTAAGTAATTCACTACCTTTAAAAGAAATAATAGGGTTTTATGTTGTTGATTAAAGAGATACGGATCAGAGAATCATTCCTTAATAAATAATGCATTAACTTTTATTTGTTTAGGGATTGTTTTTAGTAAAAACATGGAAAAAGCCAGTTTCTGAATAGTTCATGAATGTTATCATGCTACCTGCATTTGGCATTCAAAGCCTGTATATAGGTTATGTTGGCTTCAGCGCTGTAATTTTGATAGCTTGTTAGCATTTCCGTGTGTATCTGTAAGATCCTGGCAGCAATCACCTACTTCCCGATCCACTTTGTTTCATTGTCTCTGTAGGACTTCTATCATTCATGCAATATCTCATTTGAATTGATACTCAAATCCCTTAATTCTGCTGTTGCCTGCTGACATCAGGGCCTTTTACATCTCTGTCGGTTATACTACAGATACTCTACACTAGATAGTTGCTACACTAGATAGGAACTTCACCTCAGTCCTGTATCCTGCACCACCAGCAACCTCTATGCCACTATCTGCTCCTTTTCCTACTCATTTTCATGGGATAGCAATAGAGCCATGCCATCTTTTTTGTCATATTGTGTTATAAGAAAGGAATAGAAAAAAAAACTCAGTCTCAAAAAATGAGAACGGTTTTAATAAGGCTACTGCAAACTTATACATGGATCTTGTTCCCCAAGAGTCAAATGTGATACCAAAGTAGCTGCTTTCTTGGGTTTTAATGCAAATTCCACATAGTACTGAACTTCTGCTATAAACACTTCAGCTGCTTGCTCTATAGGAAATCCTTTTAATCATGCCCACTGAAGCTGTTGCCAGTCCAAGAATAATAATATAAGCACTGTATTTTTATGTCCTAAAAATGTTTCAAAGGTCATTCTATTGTATTCACCTCCCCCGTTTCTCATTTTTTCCTTTTTCTTCTTTTTGCTCGATGTCTTCTTACTTCTGTTTGTTTCCTCTCATTCACATTACTATTGACGAAATAGGATCTTCTAAGTTGTGTTCATTGTATCCATATGGCACTACTGAACATGGCATTGTATTTACTATACTGATATTTATTGGGAATTAACAAGGAAACAGAAAATATTAACATGTCTATATTTGTGCTAAAAGTTAATCAAAACAACATTTATTGATAATTTAATATGGAGCTAATGCAATTTAAGATAGGTACGCAGTAATGAAAAAGGAGATTAAACAAGATGCTAAATCCGAACCTATTTTGTATCTGAAGAAAAATTTTAATTCTGAAAATTTTGGTGTCTAAGTTGTCCTCATTAGAACTTTCACAATTATTGAATGATCATATATTAAATGGAAATGAACTATGACAAATTTACTTACCCTTAGGTAGTTGAAGTTACATTAACAATGAATATGTCCAATCATTCCCAGATAAAAAAGACAAAATCATATGCCTTGTGGTCTATCATCATAATTTATCATCATCCTTATTTTCCACTTGTGTATCTTTATAAAACTGTGTTGATGCTCTTATGTGTCAACTGTCTTCACTTTTGACACAGATTTTTTAGTGTGTATGTAAATTTCAAAGTATAGTGAACATATATGTATTTTTAGTAGTATGTGCTGTGTGTAGTCATATATATATATACATACATACACACACACACACACACACATATATATGTATATATATATATATATATATATATATATATATATATATATTTCTAAGTTTGGTCCAATATAGCAGTATAATTGTTTTAAACCTCCTTAAAAATGCTATATAAATACATGTTCTAAGAACACTGATTTCTTTTTTTGGAAGAATGTCTTTTCAGAGATGTTATTAATCAATGGAGGACAACTGACAGACTATATACCATGTCATTACCATTCCCTTCTCACTCAGGTCTTAGGTTAAACTCCTTAGAATACTGTATAAAAGATTCATTGGTTCTAATACATTTTGTCATCTAGGATTACTTTTTACACTAACTCAACCATAGTGGAACTGATGCTGGCTGCTACTGAAGTAATATTGCCTTCAAGTATATCTAACACAGGAAATTAATTCTGATTTGTTAATAATGGATATGACTAATATCTGCTAAACAGTGTTGTAAGATGTGTTTTGTTTGAATAAAGTAATAAGTTTATAAAGTTTTCAACCTTATTGTATGAGTAAACAACTAATATTTTCCTACTATGAACCACCATATTTCCCTGGTAGTAAAACATTTTATTTGATATCTGTTATAGTCTAGTATTTTCTGAAGCTCAAGTGATAAACAGGGTAATTTGCACTATCTTTCTAAAAATAATTCTCATTTAAAATATGATAATTAAAATTATTGTCATTATAAATTACTCGCAAAAGCACTAATATAAGACCAAAGGCTAACTTTTTGTGCATAAAGAACAAATAAAGCATTAAATATTATCTGCAAATTAAGTAAAATGTAAGTATGAAATACAATACAATGTACCACATTAGTGTACTCAACAAAATTGTTTAAGAGAAATTGTGTTCTATGTAATGTAAATATAAACTATCTGCAGTTGTACATGGATTTAGAACAATGACATACTTTTACTTTCAGTAAATTTGTGTTATAAATCCACTGTGAGAACTTAATTATTCCACTGATTTTCTGTATTAAAACTTCACAAAACACTAACGTGTTAATTATAATCATACATTTTCCTTCATCTTTGCTAAGTTATCAGCATTTTCCAATTGCAAAAATATAGAAATCTGTTGTAAACAACCTGTTTTCATTATTTATTTTTCCAAATCACAAATTATTCAGTATATAAAAAGCACCTGTAGTCTAAAATTTTATTGCCATAAATTATGCACCCACCCACTGAGACAGTGGAGCTGATCTATTGAGAGCTCACCAAGACCAGCTGGACTGTGACTGAAAAAGCATGGGATAAAACTGGACTCTCTGAACATGGCGAACAATGAGGGCTGATGAGACGCAAAGGACAATGGCACGGGGGTTTGATCCTACGTAATGTGCTGGCTTTGTGGGAGCCTAGCCAGTTTGGATGTTCACCTTCCTAGATATGGACGGAGGGGGGAGGTCCTAGGTCTTACCACAGGGCAGAAAACCCTGACTGCTCTTTGGACTGGAGAGGGAGGGGGAAAGGAGTGGGGGGAGGGGGAGAAAGGTGGGAGGAGGGGAGGAGGGGGAGAAGGTTGGGAGGAGGGGGAGGGAAATGGGAGGCTGGGAGGAGGTGGAAACTTGTTTTTTTGTTTTTTTTTCTCCTTTTCTCAATAAAAAAAAATCAGAAAAATGTGGCCTTCTAAAGATGAACAACTACTAATCCAAGTAAATTTTCACACTTACAATGGCTTTCTTCTTTTCAAACATTACAGGCATGTTTTAACAGCTGAGGGATTTTAGACACAGATGTAAATGAGCCTGGAAATTATTAACAGTCAAGGTACATGTGTTAGTCCATTTTGTATTGCTATGAAAAATTACCATCTGTTGTATAAATTAAAAAGAAAATAAGTGTATTTTTTCAGAATTCGTGTAATGGAAAGTTCAAACAGCAATGCATCTAAAGCGTAAAAATGTTCTTCTGATTGTATCACCAAATTGTATATAGCATTTCATGCTTATGCAGAGGGAAGAAGGAAAAATGCTAGGAGAAGAGATGGGGAGAGACTAGGGGACAGAGAAGTATGACAAATAATGAAAGCAGAAGGAGATATGGCAGGGATTGTGCTGCTCTTTTATCATAATTCGTAGTTAGGAGATTTTATCCATTCTTTCAAGATCTACGTCATTCTAAGTGATCAATTTTAATCTTCTCTCGGCAACCACGTTCCTTCCAATCATTTTTCACTATGTCCCAGATCATAGTAGTTCCCCTAGCTTTCAATATCATTAAACTGAGAGCTACTCCTTTAGTCATGAACCTTTGGGGAACATGCTATATGTATACCATTCCATTTGTATATTCATATAATTCGAAAGTGACTCTAAATAATAAACAAGAGAACATGTCAATTGTAGAGCCATTATAACATGACTCACTCTTTATTATAAATAAAAAAACAGGGCTCCTGAGAGTCTTCAACTGAGAAAGTACTTGCTTCACAATCCTGAAGACCTATATTCAATTCCTGAATCCAGTTGACTCAGATAAATGTAGAAGAACAGAATCATCTCCACAAAGCTCTCCTCTGACTTCTCCATGGATTTTGTGGCACATTTACCTACACAGACACATGATGAGCACATATACAATATTACAAACAAAAAATAAACTAACAGCAATCTATGTTCCATAGTCTGATATTACATGTGTGTGTTAACATTTCATTCTATAATTAACAGAGATTCATAACTTCTATAAGACAAGCATTGCCCCATTGTTTTTTTGCCTTATCAGAATTTTCTAATGGACTTAAAATGTCAAAATGTTGATCAGAACATAAAGTGTTTTAGGCATGCTTAACATATGGCAATGAGTGCTCAATGAAAGTAGACTGGGTGAAGCAGCTACACCATCAAGAACTTTTATTAGGTAGATAAAAAATTCAACACACACACACACACATGCACACACGCACACACATATAGTTTCCTTATATACAAAACTTTTCTTATAACAAAACTTTCCTTATAAGAAGAAAACATGAGGCATAAAGTAAATAAGTAATTAAGTAAATGAGTATCTCCCATGCTCCCATGAAAGATAAAATAGAGCAATAATAAGAAAAGTCACAAACTAAGGAAACCAAACTAAAAATAAATAAATCTGAGATGGAATAACTTATGTTTACACTGGATTTTTGAAGAAGAGAGGTGAATTGCAATCTATTTTACTTTGTGTAGTTTCCTACATTTGTTATTATTACAAGTAATTTCATGAAAGAAGTTGTGTTATTTAAGAAATACATGAGGTTCAGTTATATGCACTTAAACAAAAGGAAGCATTGAAATAAAATGTCATATTTCCCTGTGGCATGCATGCTTATTGTATTTGGTATGCAGGATTTATATGCCATGGCATTTGGAGTCCACACAATAGATAAATAAATGTAACTCTGAAAGAAAGATTCAGCTGTACTCCTGTCACTGATTGAGATCATTGATGAACTCGAAGGAAAAGTCTATAAATGCATTTGTCTAACCTGAGTGGAACCCGGGGGAAACTGCCTATTTAGTAAAATAAATGAAAAAGATTTGTGTGGGGGTATGGTGCCAAAGGTTAGGTTAAAAGATTTATGAGGAAGTTTGTCAAAATGGAGAAAAGGTAATTGAGTCTTAATCCCATTACTTCGAATGTAGTCTGTGTATTCAAGCAGCTCAAACTCTACATTTGTGGGAATAACACCTAGAGTAAAACGATCAAAAACATCTGTAAGTTATGAATGCACCCAGCCCATATGCTGTATTTTAAATCCAGACTCATAGAATATTGGTGTATTTATCAGTCTTACCACATTTCTCAAAATTGTGACTTCTGAGTATTTATTACTTTTCTCTATTTGAGTATAATGAGAACTGATCAATAATATCTTTAAAAGATATTTTGCTTGTTTTTAATGGACATGTGGCCCATCATTCTGTTCCTTTAAAATAAATTGACTAAGCAATGTAGTAACCATATAAACTGTGGCATTTTTTTCCAGCCCTTGACTCATAAAAGGTAGTAAAACTTGCCCTACTATTTAAAAAGGTATTTAATAAAACATGCTATATTCTAGAAAAGATGAATAGATAAATTGGTTACAGCTAGGGTCTTGAGAAATGAGTGCTGATAATCCTGCAATCTTGACAACCTGAAACCAAGTAAGTCGGCTACAAATTAAGGACCAACTGCATGGGAACATCAGTTAAACTAGTGAGACCAGATTTCACTCAGTCATATTAGCCCAGTATGGAAACAGAGGCCAAAGCGGAGTGAATTCTACTTCACTTTGTAAGGATGGCATGGTGTTTTAAAGGGAGAATGAAAGATCAGGTCTGAGTGGGGATCATTAGTGTTATGGAATTAGGGATGTCCTGTTTGTTCTCACTACCTGATACTTCAAGATCCAGGGCATTGTTTTGGTTGCCTTTACTTTATTCAACATGCTACCTAACATCATTCTTTATCATTTACAAAAAATAAAAGAAAATTGATAAAAAACAAAACTCAACTTTGCTCCTCAGTCTTTCCTGCCTCATATATATATACTTTGTTGTAATGGCTTTGGGAGCTACAGTTTGTTACACAGTATATTCACTTGCTCAAACAGCTTTCCTTGTACACATTCATTACAATGAGTTGTTGGTCTTATTCAAGGGCTCTGGCTTCTGGTACAACATCAATATTAGACCCTCACCAAAACTCCTCTTGGATATCCTATTGTTGCTCCCAGTCATGAGAATATTGTAGCTATGATTCCACAGTACCTTCATACTCTCCAGTAGATAATAGGTTGTATGTTGAGGTGGGTCAACTCAAAATCATGGATGTTGGCCTAGGTGGTAATTAAATTTGTTAACCTCAGACTATTGTAAAGAGGGGCAAACCCATAGAATTGTGGTTGACTTATATTACTTGATTGGTTTTCCAGAAATGGAAAATATAGAATGAGATAATATTGCTTTTTATATATTTGGCACAATGCTCATTTTTAACTAAATGATGAATTCACTAGAACCTTGTTTGGTAAAAGAAAAAATTCATTGTTTGCTTGTAAATATGACCATTTATTCTGAAACAATTACTTTACCTTTTAAGTTTGAACTAGAAATCTTTACTGGTGTAGTACCATGAAATTTCAAAGCTTTTTAAGAAGATTATCTTTCTGAAACTTAATGTATAGTGAAAAAGTAAAGGTTTTCCAAGACTGGGATTTGTAGCCAGAATTGACAGTCTGAAAAGTACATGAATTCACTTATAAAAGTTTGATTTTTAAACTCATATGTCCAAATTTTAGAAAGACAATGCTGATTGTTTTTCTTTCATATAGAAGATGCAATCATGGGAAAGTGAATTACGGGTTGTGAAAAATATTCCAGCCTCTTAGGAGACTAAGGCTTTTGACTGAATGTGGGATAAAATTGATCTGAACTTTAACTCAGACACTTGAAACATATGATGACCTGACATTTCTCTGAAGTAAGCTGAAGACACAGAACACACATAAGCCTCCATAAGTGACTTCAGCAGTACCTCTTCCTCATTTAGAGGAAAGTCTGTTATTGAATACTCTCTCGCCACAGAAGAGTGCCTTGGGAAAATGGTTTATCCTAACACATTCTGAAAATTTTCCTAAAGGCTATTTATTCTGCATCAATATTTGGATGGAGGTGGTTTCAAATGCAAACATGCAAGATGTTCCAAGAGCTTAGCATCTTTTTTTGTGTTAACGTTTCTCATAAATAATTTTATTTTGGGCATATAGGTTCTGCTACATATGTAATAAATGTGACTCTTTTTAATATCAGAGTTACCCTTAGGGCAGTAAGTACATTTATTTCAAAGAAATATAAAAATAAAATGAATAGAATACATCAGGTACCTCTCAGATCATTACAAATGAGTCATCAAGCCTTTCTAAATTTCCTTGGGTTATATGAATAATGCCTTGAGATAGACTGCAACTCACTAAACTGTCTTTCTGAGGACTGGGGGTGGGAAAGGTTTTAGAAAGGGGAAACCCCTGGGAAGAATTGTTCTAGTAACTGTCACGTAATTCATCTCAACAGAAGAGAAGCTGATTTTCAATCAGTCTAAGGTAATAGAAGATGTCAGAATTCTAGAGATTATTTTGTCGTCAGTAGTCCACTTACCCTGCTTGAGAACACCCTAGGAATAACAAATGAATCATAAGGTAGAATCACATACAAGCACATTTATTTTCTTCAAATATTGATATTTTCCCCTTTGAGTTATATGTCTAGAGAAATTTGTTCTGTAAAGTAATCCATTAGGGTCAGAGACACGAATGTGTCAAATATGAAGTTTGATGGCCTTCTAAGATTTTAGTATGTCCTGGACTGGGAAAACTTTTGATTATCCATCTGTGTTCCACCTGAAAGAAGATGGGGTATAGTCTAAAGCTGCAGATTAGTGGAAATGCTTGTAGCCGTTTTACCTCATTGCCTGTCAGCTAAATCTTGCTGACAATATAGGAATTCTTCACTACTGAAGGAACGAGCCTCCCTGGACTGATAATTTTCTCAGTTTATGGTGTGTGTGATGTTTTTGTAAAGTGGGAAATAGTTGAGAGTGTGAGTGTGATAATCCTAGAAGGTAAATTTAGGCGATTCAACCAACCGAATACCACCTGAAAATTGGATAGAATTTAACGGACAAAAGCAAACTCAATTGTATGCTCACTTCTCTTGTATTCCCAGGATTTAGCCTATAGTGTATGGCTAATAAGAGACTATATAAATGATTATTAAATGTATGAATAAATGAAAGTGGGCACAAATGAATATTTTCCTGGGATTTTGATGGACATCTGGGTTCTTTTATCATAATCATAGATGTCTTTAGTCATTATCATTCCTAATACATGATAGCTTTATTTATTTTCTTAAATGTTTGATCCTATAAAACTGGGATAAGTAATTACAATAAAGAGAAAATACAATGGATGTATGAAGAATGATTCATTTTTAATAAATTATTTTATTACTTTAAATAATACCAATCCAAATTCCCATTCCCTCCCCTCCTCCCTCTCCCTCCACAGACCCTCCCCCCACCCCTCCAACCCTAAGAAAGTAGTACCATGAACCCTGCCCTGTGGAAAGTCCAAGGCCCTCCCTACTATGTCTAGGTTTAGCAAGGTTTACATCCAAAGAAAATAGGATCCCATGAAGCTGGTATATGCAAGTAGAGACACATCCCAGTGTCACTATCAGTGGCCCCTCAGTCTTCCCCAGCTGTCAACCCCATTCAGAAGGGCTTAGTTGTTTCCATGGTCGTTCATTCCCAGTCCAGTTGGAGTTGGTGAGCTGACATTAGCTTAAGCAAACTGTCTCAGTGGATGACCCCCTCATGGTCCTGAATTCCTTGCTCATACTCTCACTTCCTCCACTCTTCAACTGGATCTTTGGAAGGAGCTCAGTCTAGTGTTCCTATATGGGTCATTGCCTCTGTTCCCGTCTGTTGTTGGACGAAGGTTCTATAGTGATATTTAAGGTAAGGTCAGTTCAGACACCCTCTCTATTTTTTAGGGTCTCAGCTGGGTTCATCCCTGTGGGTTCTTGGGCATTTTTCTTTTTTAAAATTTATTTTTCCATTCAAAAATTTCCACTTCCTCCCCTCCTCTCATTCCTCTCCCACCTCCCCACTCACCCTCCTCCCTCCCCTCCAGTCTTAAGAGAGGGCAGGGTACCCTGCCCTGTGGGAAGTTCAAGGCCCTCTCCCCTCCATCCAGGCCTAGGTAGGTGTGCATCCAAACAGGCTAGGGCCCTTGGGCATTTTTCTAGAGGTAGGCTTTTGCTAACTCCATAATGGCTCCCTCAATCAGAAAACTGGGAATCAACCTACCTCAGGTTTCACTCTTGGGAATATATCCAAAATATGCTCAATCATACTACAAGAGTATTTGTTCAACTATGTCCATAGCAGCATTATTTGTAATAGCCAGAAATAACCTAGATGCTCCTCAATGGAAGAATGGATAAAGAAAGTGTGGCACATCTACACATTAGAATACTACTTAGCAATAAAAATTAAAGACATGCAAATGGACAAAATTAAACATCATCCCGAGTAAGGTAATCCAGACTCAAAAGAGCAAATATGGTATGTACTCACCCATAAGTGAATACTAATCATAAACAAAGGCCAACGAACCTATAGTTCAGGGTCCTAGAGAAACTAAGTAATAAGGTGAACCCAAAGAAAAACATATACAGACCCACCTGGAAATTGGAATCAGACAAAAATTTGCGAGCAGGGGGGCAGGGGGGCAGGGGGTAGAGGGAGGAGAAGGGGAGTTGAGGAGAATTTGAGGGAATGGGATGGTCGAAATGGGGGAAGGAGAGATATGAGAGCAAGGAGAGAGATATCTTGATTGAGGGAATGATTCATATGCCTGAATTTCTTCGGTGAAGGAAACCTTCACCAACAGCTCCATCAAGCAATAGAACTTGGCAGCTTCAGACACGTGGTGCTTCTAACTTCAGAGCCAAGGATATAAGAAAGGGTTTTTGGAATCTCCCCTTGTGTCAAAGGAAAGCCACTGAGGCCAGATGTATATCTGAGATGTCACTACATAGAGGTCTGGACAGGCCATTGCCTGGAACTATGAAGGTGATAAGTGGATTGTCTTGGAAACTCAAAGATGTTGGAGGTGGCAGAGTCATGGGATACTTGCCAAGGAAAGCTGCAGACCAGGTGTGAATCAGTCCAAGAGAAAGAACTATATTGCAGTCAGCAAAGGTGAAAGGACTTGGAAATCTGAAGAGCTATTTGCTATCAGATGGAGATGCAGAATTTAGAGTTTGTAGTGCTAGTTGTTCTTACTTTGGTGCAGTATTTCCTCACTGTGTACCCTTTCCTGCATTGTGAGATGGTGACATAAGTTCTGTACCATTGCATGTGGGAAGTATGTGACATTCTTTTTGATTCTTATTTTATGGGGGATTACACTTAACAGATTGCCATATATCCCAGAAGAGCCTCTGGACTGGAAAACAGTGTTGAGATGGTTACAAACTATAGGGACTTTTGAAGCGGACTGAATGCATCTTTGAATTATGATATGGCTACACGCCTATGAACATGAGGAATACAATGTTGTAGTTTGAAAGAGAATAGCCCCCATAGGCTCAGATATCTGAACGCTTGGTCATTAGTCAGTGGTGCTACTAGACAGGGATTAAAGGTGTGGCCTTATTGGAGTAGGTGAGGCATTGCTGGAAGAAGTGTGCTATTGTGGGTACAATTTGAAGTTTCAAAATCCTATGCCAGGCTCATCCTCTCTGCCAGCAAATCACGATGTAGCTCTCAGCTACTGTTCCAACACATGTGTGTTACTATGCTCCCTGCCATGATGGTAACGGACTAAGCCTCTGAAATGTTAAGCAAGTCACCACTTAAATGATTTCTTTTATAAGCGTCCCTTCATAGCAATAGAACAATGCTTAAAACATACTTTCATAGTTTACTTAATGTGGCTTTTGCAATAGAAACATGTCTGAAAGTATTATTTATATATATGCACAAAAATACACTAAAGTCCAATTATTACTACATTTTTAGATGAGTGTATCCATCCTGTTTAGCTCTTAAATTCCAGTAAGTATGGTAATAGGCCAGAGACATAGGATTTACTTTCATAAATAGCAGATAAATTGTACCATGTAATGTCTCAAATTCATTACACTAAAATTTAGAGATGTTAGTTTGCCCTCTTCATCTTCCTGGGAAAGATTGCTTTTTCGTTTGTTTTGGTTTTCAAGACAGGTTTCTCTGTGTATCCTGGCTGTCCTGGCTACACAGAGAAACCTTGCAGACTGGGTTGGCCTTGAATTCACAAAGGTCCACCTGCCTCTGCCTCTCTCATGCTGGGAATGAAAGCATGGGTTACCAATGCACAGCAAGATTGCTTTTTTTTTTTTCATTTCCTCTACCTGGATCTTCTGTAGCCTTCATATTCCTCTTAGCTTGGAATCCTCTTTATAGGACCAGGATTATATTGATTTTCTAGTTGTACAGGGTACTTAAAAATGCTATAGTAATATATGAAAAATGCATGGCTTTTACTTGTGAAAAGATTAATAACAATTGCTTTTATCTTTTGACAAATAAGTTTTGACAAATTAGTAATAGACTAGTTTTTAATTCAATATCTAAATAACACTAAATTGGATCGTCATTATTTTAATGCTGAAGTAAACATTCCTGGGCAACTCAACCAATTTTTTTAAAGTTATGACTCCATGAATAAGTAAATGCAGAGTGTGAATGAAAACAACTTTAAATTATGCTATGCAGACAACTTTAAAAGAATTTTAGAAGAAAAGGAGAAGATAATGAACGAGCAGAATTTAATTTTGAGGGTTTTTATTTCAATTCTGCATTGGGCTGGAGGCCAGATTCCTAATTACTTCTGTATATACAGTATAAAAATTGCTTAAGGGATGCTGGATGAATTTTCCAAAAGACAATTAAAGATTCTCAGTTGAATAAAATAATTTTTTTCCTGATAAATTTTGTGAGTGTGGTGGTTTCCCTGAATGGGTGACATTCTGGACAATCTATTGAGAGGTGCAGTTCATGACAAAAGTAAATGTGCTTTTTGAAGATACTGGGATTAACTTATTTAATTATTTGTTCAATTAGCTACATTTGCAAGATTTATAAACCTTAAATGTTAATCTTAAAGCCTTCCCTTTCTGCATATTTTAATGGCTCTGGTGTTCCTGTGGCTTTGCTGAACTCCTCAGCTATTGCGACTTCATAAGAGCCTTTAAAATGCACAGTTGCCCAGGTCCTGCCTGAGAAGATTCTGATTTAATTGGTTCAAGAAGCATTCTGATCATTGAGATGTTTAAAAGCTCCCCAGGTAATTATAATGTCAAGGTAAGGTTGCAAACCACTGGATTTGGGGGAAAAATACCAGCTCCTATAGAAGAGTCAGTAAATTCAAATTAAATCAGAGTGAAGCAAAGGCAAAAAGGAGAGAAAAGTCCATGAAGCATGCACTTTAAAAGCATGTATTGTCAGTAACACATCACTGAGCAAGACTGCTAAACTCACTAACCTGTTTTTGTTACAATGTTCCTGGTGCAAAAAAAATGAATTATATTGTAATAAGAACAGAAATCCATTTTACAAATTTTGAGATTTTTAATAAGTAGATATTATATAATCATATGATTCTCTGAGAGCATAAGAAACTATTGATTTATATTAGATTGGCCAGCTGTAAGTCAGCAGCAGGTTTTTTTTTTCTTTTCTTTGTCATTTTCTTTTTGAAAATGCGTTATTTCGACTTCTTTTTTTTTATTGCGAAAAGAAGAAAAAAAAACATAAACAAAAAACAAGTTTCCACCTCCTCCCAGCCTCCCATTTCCCTTCCCCTCCTCCCACCCTTCTCCCCCTCCCCCCACTCCTCTCCCCCTCCCTCTCCAGTCCACAGAGCAGTCCTGGTTCCCTGCCCTGTGTTAAGTCCTAGGTCCTCCCCCCTCCGTCCATATCTAGGAAGGTGAGCATCCAAACTGGCTAGGCTCCCACAAAGCCAGCACATTAAGTAGGATCAAAACCCCCTGCCATTGTCCTTGGTGTCTCATCAGCCCTCGTTCGCCATGTTCAGAGAGTCCGGTTTTATCCCATGCTTTTTCGGTCACAGTCCAGCTGGCCTTGGTGAGCTCCCCGTAGATCAGCTCCACTGTCTCAGTGGGTGGATGCACGCCTCGTGGTCCCGAATTCTTTGCTCATGTTCTCCCTCCTTCTGCTCCTCCTTGGGACCTTGGGAGCTCAGTCCAGTGCTCCTGTGTGGGTCTCTGTCTCTATCTCTATCCATCACCAGATGAAGATTCTATGATGACATGCAAGATATTCGTCAGTATTGCTCTAGGATAGGGTCATTTCAGGTTCCCAATCCTCAGCTGCCCAAGGAACTAACTGGGAACCTCATCTTGGGCACTAGGGAGCCCCTCTAGGGTCAAGTCTCTTGCCCACCCTAAAGTGGCTCCCTTTACTAAGAATTGTGTTTCCGTGCTCCCCTATCCACCTTTCCTTTATCCCAATTCTCATGTTTCCCAGGTCCCCCCTCCTTCCCTTCTATTAGTGGTTTTAATTCAGTTTCTTTCTCTTTCATTTTTTACTTTAACTGATTATTTGTGGATTTTCACATCATGCATTTTGTTACCACTTACCTCCAAGTCCCCTCACATCTGCCTTCTGCCCTTGCACCCTCCCCCTAAAACAAAACCAAATTTAAAAGAAAAACCAAAACAAAACAAAGAAGCAAAACAAAAACCAAAAGAACAATTTTGTGGAAGATGCAATGTAGCCTGTTAAAACTCACAGTTGACCCTTTAGTCCAATCATCTTTAACTGCAAATGGTCATTGCCAGGAGTAATTGGTCTGACTCCAGGCTTCTGCTTTCTGCTACACAACAGATAATGGTATTTCACTTCCGCTCCTCTGGGATATTCTGTTATCCCATGTCATGGAGAGCCTGCTGTTTTGGATCTGTAGGTAACTCTCCTTCACATGTTCCAGCAGTTCATAGGTTCAGGGGATGCCAGGATGGACCAACTCATAGCCCTGGTTCTGGCCCTGGCTGGTAATTAGGTTGGTCAGCTCACTAGCTTTCTCTCCTAGTCAGTTACTACCAGGATGAGCTCTCCAGCACTGCCTTGATTAGCTCACCCAATACAGCCTACATCAAGGAGCTGGGCCAGTTCTCTTGTTCTCGGGCCCTCATATCCAGGTCCCCCCGACTCACATTGCCAGGAACAGATCGACTGTTTAGCCCAGGCAGGGTTCAGGACCCTCTCTCCTGATTACTGCAGGGAGAATATGAGAGGGACAGGGGCAGGGCAGGACGGGACGAGCAGAGTCTGCTGTCCTGCTCTCAAATCCTCAGGCCTGGCTCACCTGTGGACCTGACAACTAGTTCAGCTCTACTGAACTGCATCTAGTGTAGGGCAGGGCTAGTTCTCACCCTTTTGACCTCTGGGCCAGCTCTCTTGCTTGCCACAGGTAGCAAGTGATAGAGGGGGAGGGTGTCTTTCCCTTGCCCATGCCACCAAATGGCAGATTAAGGGGACAGTTAAACTCTGTTGTTCTCACACCCTCAGGGCTGGCTCCCTGGCATCACAGACAACAGGGTCAGTTCTATTGTGCTGCTCAGGCAGGAAGCAAAGTTTGCTTTCTCATGCACTGCAGCCAGTGAAGGTCAGGGCCCAGATCTCCTACTCTTGTGACCCCAGGGTCAGCTCCTTCACCCACTGAAGGTGGTAATAGATGGGGGACATTTTTCCTTTACCAATGCCACCACATGGCAGACAAGAGGGACAGGGTCAGCTCTCCTGCTCTCATGCCCTCAGGGTCCACTCACCTGTGTCCTAGACCACAGGATCAGCTCTAATGTGCCTGCCTGGTAACATGCATGCCTATGGAGAGGGGGCAAACTCTCTCCTGAGGGGTTGGGCCAGCTCCCTGTTGCAATATCCAGTGAGGAACAGGACCAGCCATTCCAGGCCAGTGATTGGCTCAACACAGCATGGTTCCAATGATCCCTGTGCTAACACTGGTCATGGACATCCACACAGACGTGGACCCAGAAATGGTCCTCAGCAGCAGCTCAGGTCCAGATGCCACCATGGCCCCAGTAGCAGCTCTGGCAGCAGCATGTCCCCCAGGGAATCAGCATAGTCCCAGGTGGCTAGCCAGAACCCTGGCATCCTCAGAGCCCTTGGTGGCAACCGGAGTCACGGACAGGACCACAGACCAAGACATGACTCTAGGTAGCAGTCATGTCCTGGACATCCCCATGGCTTGAGGTGGCAATACCAACAACACAGATCAGCATGGCCTTGGGTGCCCCATGGTCTGTGAATACAGACATGGTCAGAGGTAGATGAACAGACCGTGGTCCTCCAAATTGGCCCTGGGTGTTGACAACAACTCAGATCAGTACTGCTGTAGGGCAACATTGATTCTAGTTTTTGGTTATATGTATATATATATGTTATTTCTTAAACAAAAAGAGTCTATCTAAAAATTAATGATTTCAGAAAGCAAATTTTAAATATCTGGGAAAACAAAGCTGCAATAAAAGAAGATTCATGGTTTTTTACTAGACATAAGGAAAACTAGGAGAACAGATACTTAGCTTCATGATATATTTTTTAAAGAGTAAGAGAAATACCATTAAGAATATTAGACAGATGCTACGTGTGGTGGTGAAAGCCTTTAATCCCAGCACTTGAGAGAGACAGAGGCAAGCAGATATCTGTGTATTGGAGGGCAGCCTGGTCTATATAGTGAGTTCCAGAACAGCCAGGGCTGTTATGAAGAGAAATTCTGTCTTACAAAACAAAAGCAAAAAGAAAGAAATAAAAAAGTATTAGCTAAGTTCTTTCAAATATCAAATTATGAATTGTTTCTAAAATTTCGAAACCACAAACATAGATTCAGAGCTTCTACATTGGTATTCAAAAGCCCATATATATCTTATTATGATACTAAATATCTCATAAACAAAAATAATGACTAATAATAAGAATGTACATGTCTAAGCGCTATGATAAATTAAACCAACAAGAGGCCACTAAATCTTCATGCTGAAATTAGATTTGTCTTATGAAAATAGTCAACTGTCTAAAGTCTTATCTCCAAGGTGGAGTAGAGACATCAAGAGATACCAAACCAAAAGTAAAAGTTCTCTGCAGCAAAAAAAATAATAGTCATAATAATCTATCCCATGCATGTAAGGAGGGGTCATAAAATATTAAAGTAATAAAATATAAAATATTTCTATATTATGAAAAATATTGGTGAAATTAAAAGAACTCATTCACAATTTAGAAGGTTGAAATTTCATTTAAGGTGGAAGAGAAGAGAAGTTAAAAATATGGCAAATAGTCTATTTAAACCTAAAAAGAAGTCTATTAACATCAGAAAAAAAAGTAGAGTGCTCAAACATAGTACTCTTAAAAATGCCATCCTTTGTAGTCCAAATGCAAAAATATGCCAAATATTATAAAAAGTCTTACAGAATGCATGTCCAAAACCAATACTATTATCCAATTGATATTAAGAAAGATCACCTGTGACAACAATATAACTTATTCTTGCAAACCTCATATTAAAAGTGACAGAAATAATGATACTAATAAAATGTAACCACTGCTCCAGCCTATCACTCTTTAAGTACCTGGTTAGAAAGCAAAGCTCTCATTATCCAGAGATGTTCAAAATCAGAAATTTCTGTGAACTAACTTAGCAGGAAAGTCAATGAATAAACAAAAAAGATATTTAAGTATATTTTTAGATACCTAAATTTTGGAAGGAAATTTTACTTGGGTATGTATGTTCTTCTATAACCTATGGTATAATCAAACATAAAAATTAACTAGAGGGCATATAGTTGTGAGAGATATTAATCTGAAGTTAACCTGATAGCAGTATAGATGGTAGTGTTTAAGAAATATTGAATAACTTGTCCTTTCTCCTTGTATAGTTATGACAGGCAGACTTATGGTCTTTTGTCCATTAGATTCTAAATGTGCAATGCTTCTACCCAGATAATACACATTTCCTTTTTTTTTTTCCTGAGGAGAATGAGCTATTATAGCTGTGCATTTTTATGCTATAGGATAAACAATAGTAAACTCTCTTGGCAATGGTTTGTTTCAAGCTGTAAAATGTTTACATTCTTAGTTCTTTGCTGTTCATTATTACTGTTACAGAGCCAGGGAGCCATACTGAGCCAGAAGAATTTTTGGAGGACATTTAAAATACACATGTTCTATTCTGAGACATGGAACCCTTATTGTCGTTAGAGTAAACTCTCTAAGGATAAACAACAAATAACCCTTTGTCAATGTAACTTATATCACAATCAGACAGATCTGTGGAAGGGGAGAGTATACCAAAGTAGAACTTAAAAGCAGTATCTGAAATGAGAGAGTTAAGTTGCATTTTGAAAAAAATAGTTTTGATAATTATATTAAAAAGTAAAAATCCAACTTCACATAACACAAGATATTAAAATTTAGCTTTATATAATGTTCCAGTGTAAGCAATTTCAAAAAACTCAAAGAGTAATATTAATGCTATTTCTTTTATTATTATTATTATTATTATTATTATTATTATTATTTTATTACTTTAAAAAATACCAATCCAAATTCCCACTTCCTCCTTTCCTCTTACTTCCCTCCCACTCCCTCCACACAACCTTTCGCTAATCCCCCTCCAATTTTAAGAGAGGGCAAGGCACCCTGCTCTGTGGGAAGTCCAAGGCCCTCCCCACTACATCCAGGTTGATCAAGTTATATATCCAAAGAGAATAGGATCCCAAAAGGCCAGTACATGCAGTAGAGACAAATCCCAGTGCCATTGTCATTGGTCCCTCAGTCTGCCCCAACTGTCAGTTACATTCAGAGGGAGTAGTTTGATTCCATGCTTGTTGATTCCCAGTCCAGTTGGAGTTGGTGAGCTTTCATTATCTCAGGCACACTGTCTCAGTGAGTGAACCCCTCATGGCCTTGACTTCCTTGCTCATACTCTCCTTCCTTTCACTCTTCAACTGGACCTTAGTAGCTCAGTCCAGTGCTCCGATGTGGGTCTCTGTCTCTGTTTCCGTCTGTTTTAGATGAAGGTTCTATGGTGATATTTAAGATAATAATCAGTCTGACTACAGGGTAAGGCCTGTTCAGGCTCCTTCTCTATTGCTTAAGGTGTTAGCTGGGGTCATCCTTGTGGATTCCTGAGAATTTTTCTAGAGCCAGGTTTCTTGCTAACCCCAAAATGGCTCCCTCAATCAAGACATCTCTTTCCTTGCTCTTATATCTGTCCTTTCTATTAATGCTATTTCTACAATGCACGTGATGGCAAAGGCCTTTGCCATGTCCAACAGAGAAAAATTATTAAGGTATCCCTCATGTGTATTTCCCCCATTGACTAATTTTTTTTTATTTTCAATGCAATTTTTTTTGAAGTTTAGTGGAAAAGTAAAGCCATTTCAGTAAAATGCAATAATAAGTTTGTAAAGAAATGCCTTAACTGTACTCTAAGTCTCATGGAGAACACCTATAGAAAGAATAAAATTAAATCATGCTTTTTCTACAAAGTGTGAACAGTAGCTCCTAAACCTTTATGTGCAGAAATGGGGATTTTAATGGGTTTCCATGTATCTTAATTTCTCCTATCAACTTTCTTCTCCAAAATTCTATAAATTCTATTTTTTATTTTATGCGGACATATTTTTCTTTGTTCTCTAAATATAATTAGGTTTCTAATATTTTGTCAAAGATTATTTCTAAAATGTGAAAACATAAAGACCATGTATATTATTATAAAATTATAAGTATATTTTACTGTAGAACCAACTATGATGTTGGATTTACATTTAATTTCATATTTGTTCACCCACAAGGTACCTCTGCTACATTAAAGGAGAGTGTTCTGGTTTAATATTCAAATGCATTCTCTTTTCTTATGTTCCACTGATGTCTTAACTTCAAATAACAATATAAAAATTAATAAATTTCTTGAGTTTTCAGTCATTTCTTAAATCTCTTCCTAATGTAAAGATCTGTTTATACCCCCCCCCATGTGAACACATAGCCCCTCCAAATGTAGTAGAAGGCAGTTCAATCTGACTGGTAGAAAAAATGAGAAACTTCTCTGCGAAGGATCAAACTTCATTAATGTTTTTCTTTATTCATTTACTTTATATTTTATATAAACTTATATACCCTGTGCTTTACTTATATTCCCTTCATGAGAATCTTTTGATAGATTTGAGATTTTTGTTTTGCTTCGTTTGTTTTCTGGAGGTCTTTGGTACAGAAAAAAAGTAAGGGGAACAAGCAACTTGGAACACTAAATTCCAGTTGAAAGAAATATTGGAATGACAGAATGCAAAAGGAAAGCGAGAGTAAATTTAGATATCAAGTATATTGCTGCTACCGACACAGGTGAAAGGCCAATATAGTATAAATAGCTACTCAAAAATATTTCATTTATTTTAGCAAAATGCTTACATGTACATGGGAGAAACTAATAAAAGATCAATTTCACCATAGAAAAAGGCAAAGCTGAGATTTTATAGGATAAAGCAGATAGAGAGTGTTTGAAAAGGAAAGATATTTTAAATTTTTTCTTAAAGATATTGCTTAATCAAATGGCAGCAAGATGGGTGGTATTGATGTCTAGTAACTGAAGAGAACCACAATTGGGGCAAAAAAAAAAACCCACAAACACTCACAATTATAAATGTACACAAAAGAAACTTTACAATTTGGCAGGGATAACTGTGGGTTCTTTCACTTAAAGAAAACATATGTGTGGCCAAGAAAATAAAAATTGAGATGGTCTTCTGGAATTCTAGTAAGGGCTTAGGAAAGCAGAAGCTAATTCTGAATCCTATGTTATCCATAGACAGATAAAATGCAGTAATTCGCTATTTAATTTTTATTTGCAGGGAAAAGGAGAGTAAAAGGAAGCTGGACATGCCATTGTCTAAGCAGAAGTGATAAATCCTATCCATCAAAAAAAAGTGAACAGAGAATATCTTAAGGGGAAAAGAGGGCTTTGTGACTAATGTTCTTAATTTCCTATCGACCTAGGCATGTGTAGCAAATAAGATATGAATCTTCAGTAGGCCGTGACTTGGTTTTCAATTGATAGCTAAAGAACTCAGACACACTGAGAGTAGCTATTCAAATCATAATGCTTAGCTATTTTTGTAAATGAAAATGAGTTTTACCTTTCTACCATATGAAATTTGAATGACAATGATGATTGAGGTTGAAAACGAAGCAGAGAAATGTGTTTGAATTTTTTTTTCAATAAAATACTCAAGTTAATATCTTAAGCCAGGCATGAGTGGCTTGACTTACCTTTGATGACCCTCGCTTCATATACATCTTGTGTTAGAATTCTCAGCATGTTCATAGTGGATTCTAAATGTCAAAGACCTTACAGCTACTATTATACACATTTTACAGCCAAACAAAGTAATCAAAGATAGAAATGTTTAGAAGGAAATGAACTGATAGTCCTGCCATCATCCTGGAAGTTTTTCCATTTTTCAAACTCAGAGAACAGGAATTGAACTGAACCTATTCTGTGATCATCTAGGTCTCAGAACTTGAACTCCATTTCTGAACTTGTAGAAGCCCTCAGCAAGTGCATCTTTCCACAGATCAATACCACTCTTGGTCTAGTAATGAGAATGTAACAAAGAAAGATGAGAGACTAGATTTGTTCTCTTCCTATTGACACTGAGTAGGCTATGCACTGTCTTGGCGAAGCTGCTGTCTCTCTCTCTCTCTCTTTTTTTTTATCAGAAATAAAGCTTTGGTTCTCGTGGAAAGCATGTCTTTTCACAGTTGTCTATGTTATACACACTTTTGGCTTGTATGGAGTCTCTGGTGATTCCAATAGAGTTATGTGCTGAAATAGGAATGGATTACAAATATTGATATCTATATCTTCCATATATATATGGAATCGTATCGTATGTATTGCTCCTTTACATGTCCCATTGCCTCATATGACTTTACATATGAAGCTCAAATTCAGCAATGAAACTACTTAAATTTTGCACAACTTGGATACTGTAGTATTGAAATGAGGATGTGATTTTTTTGAACTCAGAAAGTTGTGTGGTGGGACATGACTCATGCTGATAAAGCTGGTCTGTTGGACATGTCTAATTCTATATGTGAAATCTGATCAGTAAAAACAAAAGAAGAAAGAAAAGCTTTTCAGGTCTTAGGCCTAAATGCTTTAGAATCAATAGGAGTAAGAATACGTGCAGGACGGTCCTCTCCCCTAGTTAATGTTTTAGCTTTGTCAATATATACAGCCGGAATGCAGGCAAAGAGTTTATATTCATCTATCTTCATTTAAAAATCACAGTATATGAAGGTTTTCTATTGGTTAGAAATTTTGTTCTTCAGAATAGCAAGTTATACCTACCTCTTCTACACGTGCCCCCCCCCCAACACACACGTGTGCTTGTGAGAGAGATGTTTGACTTCCTCAGTGGATATTGAAATTATTTTTATCAAGTTATTTGGTGAATATATCATCAAAACAAGTGAAGAAAAATATTTATATCGGGTCAGAGTATTCCCCAACTCAGAAGCACGATGGCTAATAGATTATTATATTAAATTACCATATGCTTATTATAGACATTATGATAGATATAAAAACCACCAATAACCACACCCCTTTCTCTGCTCTGTAATAACCATTTCATTTTTATTGCAATGTTTTAAGTGTTAACACTTAATATTTTTATAGGAGTAATATGATATTCTCTTATTTTGGTAAGATTCAATTTTGCAAAATCATCTATTACTATAAGAAGAAAATAATTACTTAAGCAAAAAAGTACCCTAGAAAGTATTTATTTCCTGGCCTATGATCTGCTTTGGAGCTACATTGTGATCATGAATGAAAATCAAAATAAATAAATAAATGAATAAATAAATAAATAGTCTACCAATTTTTGAAAGCTTTGAGTATTGCTTAAAAGAAAACCCTCCTTGCTGTTTTTTATTTTAATTGTCGTGTAATTGACTAATTCTACAGTAACTAGGATTGGGAGTAACTAAAAACCCGCTATGTTCCTAATGATGTTCAATGAGGCACAGGAAATGAATAGATGGATATGGTCCAGTTGCTAGAAAATAGTTGTTTGTTACTGACTTGTCTGAGAGGAAATGAACACTTTCATTTTTCAGTGACAGAGTATAAAGTGTTCCTCACTAGGGCTGTTCTAAAAGCTCCATGCCCCTTTGAATTCTGATAAGGAGGCAGTAAAGGAAAGCATTCAAATAATCTCAACTAACACAGGTTATTTTACAAGCTGGGTGTTTTTTTATTCCTTTATATGTAAATTTTCCCCAGACTTCAAACCAAAGAATTTCTGCAATCTGTATCACATATAACATTATCAGCAAGGTGGCATTTAGCTTCCTTTAAATGTTAATTACTAGGGGGACTAGAAAATTTGTGGACTTTGTAGGGATAGATCTCAGGGAGAGCAAATCAGTAGTTCTCAAACTTGGCTGTGCTTTGGAACTTTGACAAATAGTCCCCCCTCCCCCGGGTCCTGTTTTCAGGAGTTCTGACTTAAGTGGCCTGTGGTCCCAGTATCTCAATTTAAAAGTCTGCTTAATGACTCTATTATGCATTCGTGGTTATGGTCACAGAAAAGGAAAGGAATTATGGAGATGCAGTAAAGCAAACAGTTCCATTTCTTTCCCTGTTTTTCATTTTAAATAACTATTATAATACCCCTATTCAAATTATAAAGACTTGAACTATAACTGTTTGCTACCAATGTCAATATGAAATCTACTGCTTCAGTGTTGGCCCTTGCCCCCCCCATAGTACAAAGATAAAGAGAGACTTCATGTTCAAGTATGTATTTATGATAATATAGAAAGTTGGCTGACTTCTTCCACCTACTAACAATCTGTCAATACATCCATCTGTCTATCCATCCATCTACCAACCATCTACTAGCTTGCTCAAGGTATCAGGACTCATGGAGAAATTTACTAACTCCTTGGTAGTATTATTAATAGATATCAATAGATTTATTTTACTAAAGAGGCAACAAGCAACATACTAGCTAACACGAAAGGCAAGTGTTTACTCTTAAACTATCTCCTTCTGTATTATCAGATCTCCTCTCCATTCTTTTCCACCTTGCTTTGTGTCTTAGCTTAGGAATTCCAATTGAGAGAGAAGGGAACAGGTGCTGAGAGGAAAAGAAATGATAGTATTTATTTCCTTCCTTTTTGTAAGACCCCACTGATTGCCACTGTCCCTTTGCAAAGACCACATTTTTTTTCTTGCTCTCTCTGGTCTTTCTTTTGGTTTTCTAGTTTTGGTAAATGAACCTCCTTTCCCCTGATCCTTAGGGCTAAGTGAGCTCTGTATTTCTCATAATCTTCTCTGGATTTTCATAATGCTGACCACATCTCTGTTAATGATTTATTTAATAAACTGTACTTATATATTCCAGATAGGAAAATATATCCTTTCTTGGCAAGGAGAGTTGAAGTTAAATTGGTAGATCATGATTCTAAGCAAACTTAGCCAGGCAGAAAGACAGTATCACACTCAGATTTTGGAGTTTCTCTTTTTAAAGATAGGAAAGTAGAAGGGGGTGCTCTTTGAGATATCTGAAGCATAATAAAGGGATCATAAGGGTAACGGGAGGATGATTATAGAGGGTAATGGGAGGATGAATATGTATTAAAGTGTACTATCTACATGTTGTGATGATTAATATTGATTATCACCTCCACAGGGTCTAGAATTCCTAGGAGACAAGCCTCTGGGTATACCTGAGAGGCACCGTCAGTATTTGGTTGGCTTATGGGTATGCCTGTAAAAGATTATCTAGATTAGGTTCATCGAGAAAGGAAGACCCACCTTATCTTTGGGCAGTACTATTCTGTGTGCTGACATCCTGCGCTGAATAACAGAAAGTATGCTGAGTATCACCATTCATAGCTGTTTCCTGACTATGGATGCAACGTGATCAGTCATCATGAGTTTTTGCCACCAAGATATTCCTGGTATAACAGATTGTGACATCAGATTAGGAGCCCAAATAATATTTTTCTCTTTTTTCTTCCTTTTGCTACGTCATTTTATCTATATCCCAGAAACCAGAAAGGTAATTAATACATGTGTGACAATATCTCTTTATGAAATTCACTATTCTATACAATGAGTACATGATAACAAAATAGCTAATAATAGAAAACTGTGCTATGCTCATTGGTGATATGCGATTAAAGAATTCATATAAATGTGTGAAATCACCTGTAGTCCCTAGAGAGATCTTTTTCACAATCTTAAATAGACTGTATATGCTAAAAATTCGTAAATTTTTCAAGGACGTAATAAAGTGATTTAATCTTGCTACTTCCTCTTGATTACTATTACTACCTGCCTCCACACCCCACTGATTATTTATGTCTAATGATTCCTAAACTAGCAGTTCACTTATGATGGACAGGACGTATAAAGAAGTAGAGGAGATAGTGATCCATTCATTTTTATTTTAAATGAGGAATTTCAAAGGTGAAAAGTTAAAAGACCTAGCACAATTAACTCTGGTGATCTAGGAAGCAATGATATTGATTTTCCTTCGGTATGCTACATAGTTCTTTACTGTTTTAATGAGTATCTATAAATTTAAAGTTCATCAAAAACACATTATAAAACTAAATTAGGAAATTGATTTATTTGGAATCCTTCGTGCCAGGGTAAGGGGACCAAGTTTTTCAAGCTACAATGAATTTTCATTATCTGAGAGATAGGTACCTAATGTTGTTCACCCAAAAAAAGTGTCCCTCAACACCACTGCCACACTGCTCTAAGTACATACCCATGAATGCACACAGAACTCATATGCATGAACATGCTCTTGCATGGGAATCAGGCTCTGACTTCATCTTCATTTCTTGTTGGTCTGAGCAGTACCAATTTAACATTGGTTTGCCCTGGAAGCAAAGCATAGCTAATTGAGACTCAGAGACATTGTTTTCAGGAGGGGAGAAGTTCAAAATTCTGAGCTTCCTAGCCTTGCCACCCTGAGAGCTTTTGCAGAAGGTTAAGCTTTGTGTTCCTCTAAGGAACCTGGGCTCCTTATTGCTCTAGGCAGCTATGACCAGTCCCAGTGTGGACAGACTAATGCTTGTGTTTACAAAGATGATCTCACTCTTGAATCATCTCTTTGAGGTAAGCATGCGAAGTGGTGTGGTCTTTATGCAGATCTTGTCTAGGCTACAATAGTGGGTGGAACTCCCCGATCATGCCTAAAGACATTATTTAACAGCACACATTCTGATCCTCTGGCTCTTAAAATCTTTCCTTTCTTTCTTGAATGACCTCCCTGAGCCTTAAGATATATAGGGGTTGTGTTGTAGTTAGGCTAAATGGAGTTGGACACAATAGGGTCACTTATCCTTTACATTTTGACCAGGTTTGAGTCTCTGTGGTAACTTCTCCATCTGCTACAAAAAGAAGTTTCCTTGATGAGGTCTCTGAACTATAGTTAAATGTTGTATTGACTTAGATTTTGAAAATGGCAGTACTAGATTGTTCTCTAGGATCCATGTTCTGTCAAACCATTGGTAGTTGGCTATATTTACAGTACCATGCATGAATTCTTCCCTATTGAATGTAGCTTAATATATATATATATATATGTATATGCCACATTTACACAATTAGGAATGCATTATTAGGCTAGCAACTGTTGTGATTCACAAGCTTTACACTACTTTTCTCCCTTAGTACCTTGCCCAGTTTCTTCTGATACTATGAGAGTTTGCCCTCAAGAGGCGGCTTCTAAGCAGTACCTGCTAGAGTCCTCCAAGTTCTGTGTCTCTATCTACATGTCTTCAGCAACAGTGTCTTATCTTTAAGTTATGTGAGACCAACAAGAACAAAAGCAATAGTTTATATTGCTTAGAGGGTTTCTAATCTACAACTCAAAAGGTTTACCTTGCTTAGCGTTGGAGTTATTGTTAGTCTCTGGTTCCTGGAGGGGGATCATTATGAACTTGTATCACATAACTCAAACTACACACACACACACACACACACACACACACACACACACACACACACCTATGTTTTAAGAAAAACCATGAGATATTATTTCCCTATGCCTTTAACAAAAATCTTTAGTGTTACTTAGCTCTCTTTGCTCCTTTCCTCTCTGTATTACACTCCTTCCAAACTCAATCAAGCTCATTTAAGTATACTAATTTTGGTACCAAACCATCCATAACTAATAACATAGATCACCATGAGTGAGCTAGCTGCATTTGAGTCTAAAAATATGTTGTTTAACAAACATATGATCTGGCCCATTTGTTGTAGCTTGTAGATTTCACATCAATGGCATCACTGAAAAAGAAAGTATAAAAGAACCAAAGGAAAATATCATTTGAAGTAAAAATAAACAGGCTATACAAAATAAATATCAACAAAGCCACAGAAATGATAGGGTGGTGGTTTGAATAGGTATGGCCCCAATAGACTCATATTTTTGAATGCTTGATCCATACATAGGAATTGTTTTAGCTAGGGTTTCTATTGCTGTGAAGAGACACCACGACCATGGAAATTCTTGTACAATAAAATATTTAATTGAGGCTGGCTCACAGTTTCAAAATTTTAGTCTTTATCGTCATGACGAAACATGGTGGCATGCAGGCAGACATGTGCTGGAGAAGAAGCTGAGGGTTCTACTTCTTGATCTGCAGGCAACAAGAAGCAATCTGCCTCCACAGTGACATAATTCCTTCAAGAATGCCACAACACACAAAAAAAAATCCAACAAAGCAACACCTTCACATAGTGCCGCTCCCTATGGGTCAAGCATTCATACACATAAATCTATGGGTGCCAAACCAATTGAAACCGCCACAGAGGATGGCTATAATAGAAGATGTGACAAATAGGAAGTCATTACAATCCCCAGATTCTGTGGGAAAAGGAGCACTCAATTGAGGCGATATGCAGCAAAGTGAAAGAGACAAATAAATGACTAAGATAAATTTCTTGCTAATATTGAGTTCTCGGTAAATATTTTTATTGTGATAGTAGTATAATTATTTCAGGTATGTAATTTATATGTTGCATTCATTATTTTAACCATAAAATATTACATCAGGAAAAGGAATAGAATGATTGAAGTTTAGTTGTTAAAAAAAGAAAAAAGAAAAACCAGAAACAAGCACAGGACTTGAGTCATAGTAGAGCATGGTTTCTCTAACCTTATTAAATGCATCTTGGAAGCTCAGTGTTGAGTACTGCTTTTCTGAAACTTGTTAATCTATTTAAATTGTATTTATAATGTGTTATAAAGGATGCATTGGTTTTACTAAATCTGTGAGCTTATCAGTGTCCTAATAGCTTCCACTATTCCTTAATTCGCTAGTAAGATTTATGATGCCTGTCCTACTTTGTTTTTCTATAGTGAGATAAAATAGACAAACACCAACTTGAAGAGGAAATGGTTGGTTTTATATTACAACTTCAGGGGTGCCTAATCCATCACTGAGAGATGTCAGGACAGGAACTCAAGCAGGAGCAGAAGCAGGAATCATAGAGAAATACTTTGTGCTCAGTTGATTCTCATGGCTTGCTCAGCCCGCTTTCTTATAAAACCCAAGACCAACTTCCTAAAATGACACCACCCACAGTGGTTTGGATCTTCTCACTGCAATCATAAATCAAGAGAATGACCTCACAGACTTGCTTGTAATCCACTCTGATGGAGATATTTTCTCAGTTGCGGTTCCCTCTTCCCAAATATCATAACTTGTGTCAATTTGACAAACTACCAACCAGGTAATGGCGCTGAATGCTACACAGAGTGTAAGATGAAGCTTACACTGCATCTGCATTTTAAAGTGGATGTAATTATTCATCTGTCTTTCAATAGTGACAGAATCAGTCTCAAGTACATTCCACCCAGAGAAATAAGGCAAAATGAATCAAAGTAAGGCAGGTGTCTTAGGCTTCTATTATCGTGAAGATACACCGTGACCACGGCAGCTTTTATAACTGAAAACATTTAATTGGGGATAGCTTACAGTTCAGAGGTTTAGTCCATTATTGTCATGGTGGGAAATGATGGCATGCAGGCCAACATGGTGCTGGAGAAGGAGCTAAGAGTGCTACATATTGATCTGCAGTCCTCAGAATTAACTATGTCACTGTGCATAATTTAAGCATGTATGAGACCTCAAAGCCCACCCCCACATTTCTTCCAACAGGCCATACTTCCTAATAGTGTCACTCCCTATAAGGGTCATTTTCTTACAAACCACCACAGGACAAAGAAAGCATGCTGAGTAAGAGTACACCTAAAGCTATTTATATCAGCACCCAAATCCTGACTCACCCCTCTTTGTTCTGGTGATATGCCCCACTGCTGTTCTCCTCCCTAACTTGATGTGCATCTATCTCCTTGACACCAGAGAGGTATTTACCCTGTAGTGGGTTTTCTGGCAACATGCCTCATTTAAGCTGCTTCAATTATCAGGATAAGATCCTCATCACTGCCTCTCAAATGGTTCCCCATTCTGAAGCACTTCTTTAATCTCTTTTCTTCAGTTCCTCCTTTGTGTAATTAAGTCTCTCTCTCCCTCTGCCTCACCAATCTCTCTCTGCCTTTCCAGTCTCTCTTTCTCTGTCTCTGTCTCTCTCCCCCTCTCTCATGCATACACACACACACACACACACACACACAAACACACACACACACACACAGACCACCCCTCCTGAAAAGATCCATTTGTGGCAGACCTCTTCTGCTGCCTGCTGAAGTTAGCACCATTCAGTTATTTTTAGTGTTATCTCTTTCCTTTAATTAGCACAGCCCTAAATTGCATATTTTGTTCTTAAGTTTTACACAGATTAAGATCTCCCAGTTCCTTAGTCATTGATTTTGGATGTTGCCCCGAGTTTCCTGCAGTTCATTTAAATTCAGTTCACTACAATATGCCAAAAATAAATAAAGCACAGTTTTCTAACATCTAATCACCCAGCTCCACCTGTGAACCTTTTGAGGATTCTAAACCTCTGAGAAAAGGGGGTGGGAGGTAAAGGCAAAGTTAGCATACATTTTCTTGGTAACCCTATTCCATACTACTGCTTCCCTGTCATTATGATCCCCATAATTCTTTCAAGAGAATGTTTGCTATGCATCCATGAACCCCTTTATTTTTGCATCTATACATTTAAGTAAATATTTTTATAAGGATGTGGAAGTGTCTATAACCAGTCATTTTTTCTTTCTTTAAAACACATTTTCATTTCAACACAATTATCTCCAATTAAATGGAAGAGATGGGCATGTTGCCCTTCATGGAAACTTTACTCGTCTGTTTGGATAAAATTCATTTTTAAGTACTGGAAATGGGTTAGAGTGCTGAGAGGTTGCATCCGGAAGGATCACAGTTGCTTGTTCCACTCTCCCACTCTCTCTCCCTTCCTTTGATGTCAACTTGGTTCTCTTGATAAATTAAAGGGTTGGGAATCCCCTATTTCAACTGTCAGGAAATCACTTTGCTTGGCGTTTTGCATTTTAAAAGATACTTTCTTTCTCAGTTCACCAGTTGTTTTTCTCCTCAGTTCCAGAACTGGAAGATTCCAGCATCCAAATTCTACATAATGTAAAGTGGTTTTCAAAGTTTCTTTTCTTTAGATTCAACCATTTATTTTACTATTGCTCTCAATGTGTGCCCACAGCTCACTGTTTTGATTCCTGTAACATTATACAAATATTTTGTCTTTTCCTCCTTATTTCCTCCTGTAGTTAAAATACCTTGGGTTCCAATATAGAAACTAGTTGTATATCCCGTATTTTTTTAACCACACAGGATGGAAATGTTGATGAGTTAAGATTGTTTTCTGAAACTGGAATATTACGACCCTTTTAGCATCATTCCTTTTAAGAGATAAGTTCTCATTTTTTTTCAAACACAAGCCTGTATATTTGTGTGTTTCAAATCAGTTGTCATCAGTAGTATCTGAGTATTAAATAGATCTAAATTGGAGATCATGCCTTAGAAAATATAATTCCTTATTCTAACTGAATTTCCTTTAAACATTCTGTTTGAGCTATCGCAATAAGATACTTGAAATATCAGATAAGCTAGAAAAAATAGGAAGTTCCTTTCTTTCTAAGAAACTGGGTGGTCTAGAAATTTGAAACCTTTTTTGTTTGTTTTGTTTTGTTTTGTTTGAGACAGGGTCCCAAAGTGTACCTCAAACCTGTCTGGCATGAAACTGTCTATGTAAACCAGAATTGCCTTCAACTCACAGAGATCTGGTTGCCTCTATCCACTGAGTGCAGGAATTAAAGCCATATACCACCAGACATTCATTTCTGCACTACTAATGACTGAGCCTAAATAGACTTTTGAATTGAACCCAATAGTTACAATCAAATTTGTAACAGCAACCACTGGAACCATTCACCTTATGAATTCTATTTGCATTGATATTGCAGGCATCTTAGTGTCAAATTTTAATATGAACCACATCTTTACGATGGAAGAGAAATTGATATGTGAGCAAATATATAACTTCTCAATTGGCCAATTGGTCCATATTATAGCAATTGGTTGCTACTTATTCACATTTGAGTACTTACACGTTTAATAATATGTAGTCTATTTTTCATTAAATTAGAGTGAAATATTTTAATATATTAGCATATAAGAATATGCCTATGTAAATATACAGACACATACATATATACTTAAATCACAGTTGTTTCAATCTATTGCTTGAGAAGTGAGAATATAATTATAATGATAATATTTTCCTACTCCTCTTGCTTGGGAATGGATTAAACATCTTAAAATAATACAATTTCTTTATCTATTTATACTAAATTTAAAGTATCTTTACAATATGCATATTGCAATGTGTGTATATGTTGCTTATATAATATATAATGAGTATTATACAATAAATAATAAAAAACATGCATTATCCCCACAGCAAGTAGAAAACAGTTCATTTGACTACATGTCTGACTATAATAAATTTAGGATGATATCCTTGTTAGGATTCCATTAGCATTTTTAAAGAGAATTATTTGTATTTTATGTGTATGAGTATATGCTTGAATTTAATAAAGTGTGCTCTTCTCACGCCAATTGTCCAAGGAGACAAAAAGAGGATAAGCAGACACCTTGGAACTAGACTTACTGAGGGTTTGAACTGCTATGTGAGTGCAGGGAAGTAAACCTTGCTTCTCTGCAAGACCAATAATTGCCAATAACCTTTGAGCCATCTCTTCAGTCCCTCCATTTGCTTTCTTCACACATCATATTTATATCATCATAGATAATTATTAAAGTTTAGTATTACATTGTCCTCAAAACTGATGGTTTAACCATTCACTTAAGAAACTTCTATTAGTCACCTATTGTATGCCTGTGTTTGAATTAGGTGTGGAGATAGGAAAATGATAAAACAGATAAAACATTTCATGAGCTCATAATCTAGTATAGTATGCAGTATAAAACATTGAATATCCTACTTGCAGTAGTAAGTAACCTTTACAAATTGGATTGTGCTTACTGATCTAAACTGGAAAGTCTGTCATTTAAGGAAAGGAACAGCTTTCCGTATAGTAGGAAGTAAGTGGGTAATGTTTCAATGATTAACAATAGGGTTGATGGTAGTGAAGAGTAGGGTTTACATTGCAGTTGAAAGGGATTAGTATGTGCTAAAGTTTAAAGGGATGCAGCTGAAAGATGACTTGATAAATACTAGGGCAGTTTTATATTTCTGAAATGTTCAATGCTTAAGGGAAAATTCCAAAATTCGGGCCAGAAAAGTAGCTTATGATTGAATTATGTGAGTATTTAAAAAATCAATCCCCAGGAATCTAATTTTTCTATTATCTTAGCTACATATGTACTCAAGGCTCTTTTTTACTCAGGGATTTAGCAGAAGTTCATGTTTTTGAAAGTTGTAACATCACAGAATCATCCATTTTTTTCAACAATTTTCAATCTTCTATTAATCACAAAGTTGCAAAGAGAAAGACCACTGACCCAAATCATCATGACCAAATTAATTCAAGCAAGCAATTAATTAAAGCAAACATTTTTATTCGGGTACATGGACTGTCTTACACTAGAAGCAGTGTTCAATAGATCAACACTGGACAAAGAAGACAGGGATATTTTGGTTTGTTTTTGTTTTTTTTTTTGTTGTTGTTGTTTAGGTGTAGGTAATTTCTAAATGAAGAATTTGGTGGTCAAAAAAATTGGTGTTACTGGAGGAAAAGAAGTTAGCCATAATGGCCTGCTGTAACAAAGACATGATTGTAAAGTGATCATAACAAGGTACACATAAAAAGAGAAAGAACAACCTTTTGAAACAAAGGTAGAGTTGTTATAATAACTTTTTGAAACCGAGAAATGGTCGCCATTTCCTGGAACAGGAGTACAGATCTATTTGTATTTAAGATTACAGGTGGGGCATAGTCTAATCCTTCAGAAACAGAGGTTTGATCATAAATGGGAATGACCATAGTTTGTTCTTGATATAATACAGCTTTTAAATCTAAGATGGGGGCAGACTGGTTCATCACTTCCAACTGCTTTCATGTCTATGATGTATTTTAATATCTGTAGTTACCATAATAAATCACTTGCACATGAAACAGTCTCATCAATTTGTAGAATGAGAGCCACAAGAACAGTGAGACAAATATGAGCGAGAACTCATGTACAGCCTGATTCTGCTATGTCATCCTTCATATTTTTCACCAAAGCAAACAAATAAATTATAGTTGAAAGAGAGGTTAGGCACATGCTTGTCCATTACACTGCACATCAGCTATGCACCCAAGCAATCAATATGGTTTGGACACAGCTGATATAATTTGGCGGAGTTATAATTGAATTTTTCCCTCTTAATATCATTACACCTACAGAACATCTCCCATTATGTGTCCCTCCCCATCATTCTCCAAATTACATGTTCCAAATGGAACTAATTATCTACTCCCATATAAAGCATCTCCTCATGACTGCTATCCCTTCTCTATTATAGGCACCAGTGCTTTCATGCTCCTAAATTTGCTTTCGCTGCAGTATGTTTCTTTTATTCATTCTCTTATTCCTTCCTAAATATAATCACTGAATGTTTATTTTTTGAAATTACTTGTATGTATAAGTCCATTTATATTACAGATATACATTGTAGAGTTCATTTGAATATAATAAAGACTCAGTGAGCAAATGAATGAAATATGAATAAGTGTATGAATAGACAACTGTTCTACCTCAAGTAACTTAAAGCTATAGTAATGAAAGATATCTCTTCTTATATGAGAGAATGTCTTTAAAAAGTCTCTTTAATTATATTATAACATTTCTTAATTTAAAAAAAATATTCTCAGCTGATTGCTTTGAATGATGTTTGGTGGAGATATACCTGGTAGTTGTAGATCTATGAGATCACCTAAAGATATTAATGGACAAATTGAAGGAACACATTGACTAAGGTACTTCTTGAAACAGGATTTTGGATTTTTGATATTTGTTGGATGTTATTGTCAATGAGAGTTTTATAGTTCAGACGTATACATATACATGCATAAAATATTACAGAGTCATGTTATTAAATTGACAAATCGCATATAAACAACAAGGGGGAAATAAAAACAGCAGTTTTCTTACTAGCAAGCAAATAAGTATAGCATAGGATAAAATTTTAATGAATAATATAAATAATCAAGGTCCTTTATCTCAAATCCTGTAAGTGGAAATAGAGATGGTGTGTTCTAAAGTAAGATATTAGATAATGTAAACATATTTTTAAAACAAAGAAGAAAATGGCATCTCAACTATTTAAAAAAGAATGACTACAGTTATTTCATAAACAGAAAAACCCTCTTCATTTCTAATATTTTTAGCTACAATTTATCACATGTAAAAATAGCTTGAAATTTCTTATCATGTCATAAAAGCATTTTTGTTTTGTTGACATAAGGTCCGAAAGTTTTATGTATCCACATTTGTCCTTCAAACTTTCCTTGGCCGTGCAAGCAGTATATTTTCTCTTTGGGAAAATGGGGAATAACTGAATTCCTAGGTTAATTTTATAGGTCATAGTACTGTATTTTAACACCCATGATCCCTTTTATGAGGAATCAGGGAAATAAATATGTGTGTGTACATATATATGTATAAATCTGTGTATATATATTGTTTCTAAACCAAATAATATCATTTCTGCACCTTGCTGCTGTGAATATCAGATTTATTGTCCTAATTAGGGAGATAAAGGCTCTAGAAGGATATAAGAACAAATTTTCAGGAAGATTAATGTGGAAATTAAGGATTGAAAGGATGTGTTGATTAGGTCCAAATTCAGCTTCTGGGGATTGGTAACCCAATTAAGAAATCAACATAATTACCTGAATACCCCAAATTATATTCATTTGACTGATAGTCATTTTTTTTCTACAATTTGTGTGTGGCAGGGTAAAGACTGAAGTTACCCTTCAGTTAACAAGGAATATTTTCGTCATTTCTTCCTAATGTAGTAAACAAATAATAATTAAACATCTATCATGTGCATAGTAAAAGAAACAAGTGTTCTTCTAAGCCAGAATACTTGTAGAGCAGACTAGAATGTTTACAGAGAAGGCATTTGACAAAGGATAAATGAGCTGAATATTTCTCTCACATAAGCAGATTGTCCAAATAGAAATAGAGACTCATGTAATTTCCTGATGGGTTCTGCAATATACATAACTTAATGATTTCATTTATAAATAATTAAAAATTAATCTTGTGGAAGTATTATGACATGGCAAACATTAAGCCAAGAATTTTCCATACGGTATCACATTTAGACTTTAGATGTGAATTTTGATGCACATTATTAAATAAAATAAGATAACAAAACATTCCTGCTAATAGGGGCACATCTTCTGATATAGTCATCCCATTTCCCCAAAATAAAATACTGAAAATGGTACAGACTATGTACCATATGCCACAATTATGACACTAATTCATTTCATTAAAGGAGTAAGTAAAGAACTCAAAAGGCCTGCTACTGGGAAATGTTTAGACTATGAAACTACAATTTGTGCATCTGTAATGATGCAAATATCATCAAGCTGTTGACTTAGAGTTACTTTTTATTTCAAATTCCCAAATTAATGTCATATTTGTCTGTTTTTAATATATGGGATAGATTTCTCCATCTCATCTTGATAAGCAAATTTTGCAAACATATTTTTGATGTTTAAAAATGATTGCACATATGATAATGAACTTTGGGGGGTTGGGTTTTGACTACTGATATGCTTTTTGCAGTATTTCATTTTGTGCAGTAATGTGTGTAGCCTATCACTTTCGTCACAGCCTATATACAGATTCCCCTGACAAATTATTCACATCCATTTCACAGGGTGTAGTATATATTTTGTATCACTGAAATTTTATTTTTTAGATTTTCATTGGCTGATGAAAAGTTTTAATAAAATAAAACTCCTCAGTCCAACCACTTTGGAGCTATCTATGCAAGCAGCTTGTAACAGGTTTTAATCCATTGGATGAACTCAGGAAAAACTAGCAAGCTGGCTAACATTGCATTATCCTAATTTTTATTTCATAAAGCAGAGATTTACTTTAAAATCAAAAATATATGAACAGATTGAGTCCAGATGTCTGAAGGGATTGCTTCTGTTTTCCAATGCCAAAAGAGTCTTCTGTAGGTCCTACTTTGATAATTTCCGTATTTCTCTTTTGACAGTTCTCCTAACCCTTCATGCCAGCAAACCGCAGTACTGATATATACATAAAAGTACTCTGGTATTTGGGTATTTAAATATGTCTATAGATAATTTTAAAAGCATCATTTTGTAAAACAAAAACTCACTTTTTAATCTAATGAACTTCTAATCTGAATGTATTTTCCAATCAAATTTTAAGTTTAGTGTTAATACGAGATTATATAACCTCATTATATTTTAATAAAACAAATAAATCCAAGAAATCCTTACAACTACTGTAAAAAATTATTTTAAAATACATAACAAATACACAGGAAGAACAACTATACTTTCCTTTAATCATATGGTAAATTTTCAGTTTTTCTTCTTTAAAAATTAATTTGAATGAATTTATTCATGCAGTACCAAAGACAATTATTGTTAACATCAGCAGAAAACAGTATTTTGCTTTATCTTTGTCTCATTCTTGTAATGAAATTTGACCTTTACATCTTATAGCATTAGTCAAGTGTTAGTGAACAAAATATATTTCCTAGCAATTATTGGAAATTACAACTTAAAATGGTGAAATTGGTTATGAAATAATAACAATTATTGTCTGGACAGAAGCAACATAGACATAGAACTATTTATCTACGTGAAATTTCATACAAAGCGTGTTGAAAATACTTTAAAATTTTATTTGGTTTTCGTGCAAATTATATACTAGTATTTCTGATTTATTTTTGTAATTCAACTATGAGAAATTCCTTCATAAAATGCAAAATAGGTTAGTGTGTTGTATGTGTGTATTTGTGTGTGGTTGTTGTATGGAAGCAGAACTCAGTGCCTCAAGCATATTTGTCTGGTGATCTATCGCTGAGCAGCACCCACAGATCCAGTATTATCATTGAGACTACAATGTGATGTATAGTTTCCAAAACAGAAAAAATCAGGAGCAAGCTTAAAAATGTCTTTTTGTTTTCCTTCCTTCCTTCCTTCCTTCCTTCCTTTGTTTCTTCCTCCTCTCTCTCTCCATTCCTCTACACCCCCATTTGCCTCACTTTTCTTTCCTTGTGTGTGTCTGGCAGCTAAACCCAGGGCATCAATAATACTGTGAAAGTGCTATAACCTTGAGCTATATCAACAACCCTAGGAATGTTTATTTTAATGTTCTTTTTCTTCAAGCTCAGAGTTTGTCTAAATATTTTCTTTAGAATATTTTAAATGAATACATTAAAAGCAATTTTTATTTTTTTCCTTTTTTTAAAATTTATTTATTTATTAAAGATTTCTGCCTCCTCCCTGCTACCGCCTCCATTTCCCTCCCCCTCCCCTGATCAACCCCATTGAGGAGTCTTTTAATTGTCCCCATCCTCTTTATCTGCTTTCTCAATATGCTGTTTGTATTTACCACCATGGACTAGCTTTTCTCCCAAACTGTAAATTTAGTGATATAGAAAACTGTCTGATGTTGTACACTCTACAGGTCCTCTTTGGACCATGCATTGAGTCTAGCTGCTAAAGAAAGAAGACTAAATATGGAGGGTATGGATGGATAAATGGTTGGTGTGTGTATTTATAATCCTTTTGTATAAAGGATTTTTCAGGAATAAGAGACAAATGAAGTGCTCTTGAAATTCTAATTATCTAACTCATTTTAACTCATCGTTGATCACATACAAGTTAAATGGGCAAATGAAAGTTGACATGCAAGAAGTTTCTTTAGTATATTAATTTATACCATTTCAATTCATAGATGGAACTGATTTTACAATCTTTTTGCTAATATTTGATTTAGTTTAGTTTACCTTGTGTTCTGGTGTGGTTTGAGGCAGAGTCTAACTCAAACCCCAGTTTCCCTGATGTGCCACACCAGGCACTTGCTCTGTTTTGAGCTAAAAGCCCATGCAATGCAGGCTGGTACTGAACTCGCTCTATAGCTGAGGACACCATTGAACCTCCAAGGACTGAGATCACAAGTTTGTGTCCCCCTATTTTTTTTTAATTTTAGCAGTTTTTTATGTGTACTTTAAAAAATATGCTATTCATGCCAGGCGGTGGTTGCGTATGAGTTTAATTCCAGTACTTGAGAGGCAGAGACAGGCAGATCTCTGTGAGTTCGAGGCCAACCTAGTCTTCAAAGTGAGTTCTACAAGTCTCCAAAGCTATAGAAAAATCCTGTCTCTAAAAACAACAAAAATGCATTAAAATATGCTATATATGTACATAAGAATCCATAGGGACAAATATAAACATAGTAGCATATTGTCAAATCCCATATATCATGAAGCTATGAGCAAGTTTTCTCTTAACAGCACAGTCTATTATTAAGTTCCTTATCTTTGCACAGCATGTTGATAGGGAAAAACTGTGTCTTACAGTTTTCGTTACAGAACAGAAAGGGAGGTCAGATCTCATCTCAGGAGATCTCATTAGAAGCTTTTAGTTTTGGATAAACAATGCTCATTCTATTGTAGGGTTGAATACTTTTCCTCCTACAGTTCCCAGTTTTGTTGAACTTTCACACAGATTCTTACTTGAATTAGGAAATCCAAATATTTCTCTTTTATTTTCTGTGTATTCTGTGCTCTGTCTATATTAGTGTATTTTAAAATTCTTTCTATATCACATATATTGTGAGGTTGTTTTTTTTTTCCATTTCCTATACCCTGTAATAAACTGGAGGATCCAGGAGAGCATTTTCATGTTTTTCTTGTCTACTGTTTTGATTCTATTGTCTCGTTAACATCATTGCATAAATAAACATTTCACAAATATTTGTGGACGGAATATGGTTTCCTTCTCAAAATAGCAGTTGCTAACTTGAAACCACACCAAATATTATTTTCAGTACACCGAATTGAACTAAGTTGGATTCTGACCAAGTGTGAGAAAAGAGAAGAATAGGGAAGGGGAAATGAGAAAAGGAACAAAGGAGATAGGAAGGGGTAAAAAGGGAAGTAGAGAGAAAATCAGTCCCATACTGGGCCTAAGGACATTAATTCTGCACTTACTATTTATCATGAGTAGGTTTCATATATAAACTGCAAAGTTAGATACTGCATGGCTTTTAGGACAATGCAGTCAGATAGTGCTTATTATTCAGTATTAAAAAAAATAAAAGCAAATCTAAGGAAATTATTAAAAATTATTTTGAAAATGCTTTTTCTGAAAATAATTATAAAGAAAATCCATGTTCTCATTATATGTAATAGCTGACCATTACACCATATATGTTAATTAAAATCAACAGAATGTATTTCAAAAGATCACACATACCAAGCCCACATGTATGATTTTGCATTCTATTGACCACTGTGAAGAAACTTTTAAACACCTACTACTTGAGTATAGGAAAGTAATTGATATCTAAGGGTAAACTGAATAAACAAAATGCTGAATTTATCTCTTAAAAATATTTGAAATTATAATTACATCCTTCCCTCTTTTCTTTCCTTTCTCCCAGTCCTTTCATGCTTACCCCTTGCCCTCTCTCAGATTCATGGCCTCCTCTTCATTAATTGTTATTACATATGAATACACACACACACACACACACACACACACATTCCAAAATATAACCTGCTTGATTCACATGATGTTCCTGTGTATATATACATGCTTTCAGAAATGATGGACTAGTCTTAGATAACTAATTTGGGCACTGTTCCCTAGTAAAGACCATTTTCTTTCTCTCGCATTCATCAGTTGCCTGTAGTGAATTCCCTACGGTTAAAGCCTCATGAGCTTTCTCCCTTCCATAATAACATCATCGTTGGTATCTTGCTTGTTCGGGTCTTGTCTAGGCAGCTCTGTTGATGAGACGTAATGGGTGTCGTTTGTTTGACATTTCCAGGAGACACAATATCACAGGAAACTTCCTGTTCCTCTGGTTCTTAACACTTGTCCCACCTTCTCTTCTTCTATTTTTCTTAAGGCTTGTTTTATTTTAATGACTGATCCACCTGAGACCACAGGCAGCCCACTCTGTACAGACTCGAGGGAAGCTCTATTTCTTGGTCTCTTCCTCCTTGGACAGAGTCTTGATGATCTCCTCCTTCCTGGCATGGGGGCGCTCCTCCTGGCGCTTTCTTGCTTCCTTGGTCTTAGACCTGCGAGACTCAGCCTGGTCAGCCAGGAGCTTCTTGCAGGCCTTGTCTGCCTTCAGCTTGTGGATGTGCTCCATGAGAATCCGCTTGTTTTTGAAGACATTCCCTTTGACCTCCAGGTAAAGGTTGTGATACATATGGCGATCAATCTTCTTGGATTCACGCTATCTCCTGAGGAAGCGGCGCAGGATCCGCATTCTTCTCATCCAGGTCACCTTCTCGGGCATTGTGGCATTGGCAGACCCTTCCGCTTTCCTATGCCCATATGCCTGCCCTTCCATCAAGCCAAAGTGCTTTTCCGGCATCGAGTCTGGGAATGGACAGTCACAGGCTTCCGGATGATCAGCCTATCTTTAATCAGCTTCCATATCTGCTGACCCACCTCTTCTGCAATGATCCCTGATCCTCAGGTGCAGGAAGCATGTTGTAAATTTATCAGTTCGGTTAGATACCACATGATCTCTTGTTCTCTGCATCCTAATGGGTTTAGAATGTTTGGTTCATTCCTCTATTTCATTTTATTTTAGTTGGTTACCAGTCCTGTTTGGAAGTTAACGATTCTGGCCTTTCCTTTATACAGACACTTTAATTCTCTTTTGAACCATGAAATGAGACATTCAGTTTTTAAGGTTTTTTTCTTTAAAGCCCTCCGAGAAACAGGAGTATTTAATAAGATTAGATAATTCCAAATAAATGGGACAATGAAAAACTATATAAAATATAGTTGATTAATGATTTGAAACTTGTGAATACTTTGGTTACCTGTTTCATGGTGATAAAACATATTAATATAGAGGGTTAGAACAGAAAACTTGTACAATGGTGATTGTAAATTAGGTAGTCTCCAAAGTAAAAGTGAAATAGCAGTAGTCAGCAGATATAATGTCATTGAATGAACTGACAATAGAAAGTAGAAGTAAAAATTTAACTTAGCACATGTGTAGGTTTGTATTCCTGTATGTGTGACAGGAGTGCAAAGAAAGTATCAACATATAAGTAATTATTTATTTTATATTTAAATGGTGAAAACATTTTCTCAGGTGTGTCCTATAATGGGTAACCTGATTTTTTTTATAGTGTCACGTGTAATATAGTCCTTCTCATATACAATCCTTTTGTTCAAACAATGCTATATGTCATTGACTTCTTTTTTAAAAACAAGCTATTATTTTATGTGTATGAGTGTTTTGCCTGCTGCATGTGTGCATATGGACGACATGAGTATTTATTTTCTATGGATGCCAGAAGAGAGCATCAGATCCCCCTAGGACTTGATAAATGAATGATTATGAGCCACTACATTGGTTCTGGGAATTGAATCCGGGTCCTCCACAAGAACTGTAAATGTTCTAAATCATGGAACAATCTCTCTTGCCCTGTGATAAACTTTATAATTCTGTATTGAACCCTGCATGCTTAAAACTCATTCTGTTATCCCTTTGTCTCAAGCTTAATTTCCTTAACTTGAACTACAAGGATGTCTGCTTTTAGTCGTTCTCTTTCTTCTACTGATTCATGTTCTCATCTCCTTCTTATACTTTTAGGTGTTCTTTGTAGACTTTGAATGTTCCTCCCCAGTGTTTCAATCTGCCAAACTTTTGATCATCATTTGGAACCCATAGAAAATTTGATATCCTATGTGATACATTTCATAAAGTCTCTAAGGTAGAATTACTCCTTACTTTGATACTCTTACAACATTTTATACTAAACTATCCCATAGACTGTCAAATTACATAGTATTTTCAAATGTACTTCAACTATATCCAATTATGAACATGGTCTTGATTATTATATTGCATATATCCCATGGTGAAAATACATCCAACTTCGGTAAGAGTTTTCAAGAACACTAGTGTGGTATGTTCTTAAGGTTCTGATGGAAAAAAAATCCTTATTCTCTTTAAGTATATATTTAAAAATACTTGGAATACATGGGAAAATATTTGACACAATAAGAACTTGAATTACAAAAGTCAATTTATCATTTGTACATCCAATCACTCACTGTATATTCCCAAAAGCCACATAGACCCTTAGAATATAAATTATGGTATTTGTGGTGTGTGATCAACAGAAAAACTATACATTACTTCACTAGTATGTTATACTATAGCTTATTTTATTAACAAAGTTAAAAAAAAACCCTAATCATTTTTAAGTGAAGTTGAACCATTATGTGAATGTGCTATGTGCTAATTTACAATCTTGTTCCCCATTACAGTGAGCCCTCCATTGTAAACCTTGTGCTTCTACTACAGAGTGGTATGGAAATGAATCCTGCATGCTTGAGAGAGTGGAAAGGGAAGAGGGTGAAAAAGAGGGAAAGAAAGAAAATAAGAAAGATCAAGAGAGAGACTTTATTGAGTCATTATATCATGTTCCATATGAAGCATCTGCTTTTGTGGAATCTGACAGATTCTAGGGGAGGCTTAGAGTGACATAAAGCCACAGGATGGAGTCTCCCAGAATCTAATAGGACAGAGGGAGATGCCTAGAGCACTCCCAAAAACCTGAATGCAGTTTTTTGAAATGTAAAGAATTTATTCAGCCCTTCTGAATGTAAACTTGAAAATTCAACAAGTAAACTCTAGTGAAGGATAAATCATGAAAATATGTTATAAAGGGTAGAATACAGCCAGAAGATACAGCTCCTTTTCATCTTCATCTTTTTCCTAGAGCTGACAACATAAGGCTAAAAGGAAGTTAGAATAAGGGAGAAGGAAAATTTGTAATTCAGAGTTTAACACTTACTATCAGTTGAAGAAGATCAAGTTCAGGACATGTTCTTACTCCTTTGATTTTTGAAATCAGAAAGCAGTTCCTTTTTGTGAATTTGCAGGAGTTATGCAATAAATGTTGTTGCAAAGTGTTTGAAAAGCATGTAACACACACAAAACAAATTTCTTCCAATTCTGGTCATAGGCCTTATGAAATTTACTTTTTATGCCTAAGACTTAAAGGGCAATACATAGATTAAAAACAAACATTAAAACAAAGCTTACATTGTACCAGCAGTCTTTGATTGAAAAGAAATAAAATATTTCTTTCATTGTAAATTTAGCCAATTGTTTGTTTAACATATCTTGACATGAATGTCATACCAGTGAAAGAATTTCATGGTCAGTGATAAAGATTATAAATGTAAAAATATAAAGGTGAACAGAACATCCAGTTTATATATAAATACTGAATGTACTCTTCCACTCAACAGTCACGTTCACTGACTGGCTCTGTCTTAATTAGTGCCCACCCAACATTTCTAATAATAGAACACTGGAGAATTATTTATATGGTCTATTATCCTTACTACTAATACTTTCTAGCACTGGGCAGCGTAAACCTGCCTACATTTGTCGTGATCTGGATTTTCCCAATGTTTTATCCATTATACATGTTTCAGTAAAGTTTGTTCAAGTTCAGCCTGGTAGTTAGAATTGTGTGTATTGGAATTCCACTCTCTAAATTTGTATATTTATGTAAAGGTTATGGGATATCTGACTTTAAGATTCATACTTAGATTTTTATGAGCCTTGGCTTTCATATAAAGTAGTCATAACTGTAATATGCCATAAGCCTATTGTAAACAAGAAAACCCTTCAGTGTGTTTACCAACACCTTCTAAGTTGTTTTTGCACATAAATGTCATTAGAAGGCTATTAGAAGTCAAATGTTTTCCTGTAGCTCCAATCTGAAAATTTATTCTGATTACTTGGTGTAGCATCCATTTGTTTTGAATGTGTCTTTTGTTTTTCCAGAAAGCATTTAGACTACTTAATTATTTGATGGTTTTATTCTTTGGAGCATCATTTCTTCATTTTCAATGGTTCTGCTTTAATCACTGAAGTCAAAGTCTATAGTCCTAGTCTGTTCTTAGTCTTCCCCAAATTACTAACAAAGTCAAGCTGAAAGAGATTTTCGTGGTTACTGAGTCACTAGGGTAGTCCCTCTTCAGTTGTTTTTCAGTGATAACATTTATTATTTCATATGAGACATGGTCTCATACTGTAGTTCAGGATGGTTTGAAACTCATTGTAGACCAATCTGGTATTGAATTCTGGGCAATCCTACTTTCTCAGCTTCCGATCTACAGGCATAATAGATAAAAATCTTCATTCCCAGAAGGTAATGATATTTGATGATAGGCTATGCACCTCTTTCAATAAAAAGACTCATTTTTGTTGTAATTTGTCATTATTTTATTACTTATGTATTTATTCATTTATTTAATTTAATTGTTCCTGAGGCAAGCCTAGAGAGTGCCTAGCTCACTTGGTAGCTGATCACCAAAATCACTAGTAGGAAAAGAGACAAAGAAGAAGTGGGGGAAAGGAAATAATGAGTTTGTTACTAAGCTGGATATTGGCGTAGAAAGCTGAGCTCAAAGCTATGGACCTCCTTAGGGGAATATTATAAATAAACATAAATATACCTCTGAAGGACAGGACTATGGGGAAATCTGTCTTTGCTTCTTATGTTGCCAGGAACATAGAAACCTTACATAGGAACATAGGAGTGTTACCAATAACATCAGATTTTTGGCCATGTATAGGATGAGTAAGTTTCCATGAAATTGGAAAAAAAAAACAAACCCTTGAAGCAGAAACAGTAAGACATGCAGTGGCGCTTGACCTAACAGACCTTCAACATGCCCAGGGACTTTCCATCACAGAGATAATAAATTCAAAAGTGTGTCTGGTGGGATCAGACATGTCAGCTACAGAGCACAAATTGAATTTCCCAATTATCTGATGCCATGATCTTGTTTGACAAGGAGATGAAACGGGCTCTGTCTCATTGTTGAATTCTTCACATCTGATACATGTGGTTTAGCTTCATTTTGCTGTTTAGTATTTGAAAGCTCTATAGCCTATTTTCCATAATCTAAACTGTGATGAAATCAGATGCATTTATTCTAAATTCATACCTTGATGTTGTGTATGTAGCAAGTACTCAAAAATGACTACTTAAAGGGATGATTTTCAAATGATTTTCTGATTTATGGAGAAGCATAGTGAGTGCAATAGAGCCCCCAGCAAAGAAAACGATTCCACAAAGTTTCACAGGGCCTGTCAATGATTTGTACAGTAGAAGTGCCATGGAAAATGTTAACAGAGGTCACTTTTAAACTATGTGAACAATTATTTTTTATAATAATAATTGTATTTCCTCCCTGGTGAAGCCTCTGTCTCCTATGATTATTAAATTTCAGGACAAAATAACCCTTAAATACTAAGAGAGCAAGGCTTTCTAGTGAAACAAATGTCCTGTTTCCTTTGAGTTGACTTGTCATTCATTTGAACACACACACACACACACACACACACACACACACACATATATATCACTCAGATAAAAATATTTTAATCTTTCTATTTTATATAATAAACAACTATGTTTACTAATTTCCATTGATTAGAACCCACTATACACTCTTCCATGATTTCATTATTTTCACAAGGGATAGCCACAGACCTTAATTTGCTTTTCCTGATCTTGGCACACATGAATGTATTACTAAATAACTTTTTTCACAATATTTTTCACTTCTTATAATTAGAATCACATTGTATCTATTCTTTTGTGACAGATTTTTTTCCACAGTCAGCATTAAAGTGCCAAGCTTCATCACTGTCATTGGCTAGGTATATTTTATTAATTTTTAGTGCTATTTTCTATTATAGGAATAAATCTACAATTTATACATTTTTCTTCTTTGTTTGCCTCGTACAGATACTACTTCTTGTAGAGGACTTTGGGGAATGAGATTGTTGAGTCAGTTGTTAAAATATGTGCCCTTGGTATCTCCTTTTTCTGTACTTTGGAAAGTTGACCATTGTGAGGTACATGTACCTGACTTTCACTACAGCCGATGTTATCTCTTGGACTAATACTGTACAACTGGAATGCATATTTAGTGGAAGAAGACAGGGCACATTTTTACTAGCCCTTTGTTCCCCAATCACTTCGATGGGCAGAAGCTGCCTCAATTTTTTTGTTTGTTTGTTTTGGTTCCATTCAGACATTTCTGGTTTTGAATGAATATCCCCAAATCCACATTTATAAAATGAAGTAAGGCTGTTTTTTGTTCCATTTTCTTCCTTCCTTTCTAACCTCTACTTGTTTTTTTGTTTTTTGTTTTTGTTTTGTTTTTTTAACTGTTCTGCTTTTATTTGAAGATTTAACACATACAGATTCATGTAACCTTTATGCTGATCAGGAGGCAGGAAAGTTCTGTCACCTCAAGGAACTCAATGCAAACCCACTGTTATCACATCCTGGGCTGTAATCTCTTTTTGAGAATGCCATTAATAAAATTGTCCACATATAACCTTTGCAGTTTGATTCCTTCACTCCTGAGTATCTGTGAGATGTGTCTATTAATTACATCAATACCCATCATCTAATAGAGAATTAAAAGAATTATTGGAGGTAATGAAGCAAATGGACTTAACAGACATCTATAGAACATTCTACCCAAATAGGAAAGAATATACCTTCTTCTCTGCAGCTCATGGAACCTTCTCAAAAATTGACCACATACTCGGAAGCAAAGGAAACCTCCACAGATACAAAAAAATATCAGTGTCCACCTGTGTCTTATCAGATCACCACGGATTAAAGTTAGAAGGCATCAACCACACTACCCCCAAAAAACCGACAAACTCATGGAAACTGAACAGTCAACTACTGAATCACACCTGGGTCAAGGAAGAAATCAAGAAAGAAATTAAAGTCTTCCTCTACTTGTTTTAAAAAATAAAGTGACATTCAGTTTCTTCTTGGACAGTAACTGAGAGGAATATTCATATATTTAAAAAAGTGATTTCAAACGATCTCCAAATTGGTTATACCAACTTAAATTCTCACTAACTTCACAAAATTCAGTTTACCCAAATTCTCACCAGCACTTGATAATGACTCTTCCTGTTATTCTATTCATTATATGTCCAATTATGGTTTTAATTGGAATTTTAATCATTAAAAATAAATTTGAATGTTTTTTCATAGTTAATTTTTTAATTCAAATTTCAAATTCAAATAATTCATTATCCAATGGAAAATGATAACTTTCTTTTATATATAAAACTCAGATTTAAATTTCTAATTTTTACATTTATTTTTAAATAAGATGTGGATTTAACATATGCAAAATTTATTTTATGATATTTATTAATTTATTAATTTGACATATACAGATAAAATTTTACATGTTTAATCTTATTATATATGAAAATAAAGAATTGGAATGTTGTAGAACTAGAATAATTGAGGAATTTTACCCTTAGAAAATTAATTAGTCTTAGAAACTTTAAAATATTTTTCTCCTCACTTACCTTATTTCACTATTATCTATAGATCAATTACCAAGTTTCCATTAAAATACATAGTATGTCATTACTTAGAAACATTACTGGCATTCATTTCTTGTCACTACTATCAGGACTATTCATTGTCAATAAATGACTTTAATCATATCACACCTTTGAGAAAACCTACTTAATAAAAAATTAGAAAACTTTTAGAACAAAATCTCTAAATTGATACTGGATAATATATAGGCATAATATGGAAATTTTCCCTTTATTCATTAAGTGTATGGGTGCAAATAAATGTTAGTCTCCTATACATATAACAATATATCTTTAAGTTAACCACTATGATGTTTAATGAGAACATTAAAAGTCCTTTGGTGAGCTCCCATTAGATCAGTCCCACCGTCTCCGTGGATGGATTTACCACTCGAGGTCCTGACTTCTTTCCTCATGTTCTCCCTTCTTCTGCTCTTCATCTGGGCTTTGGGAGCTCAGTCCAGTGCTCCAATGTGAGTCTCTGTCTCTATCTCCATCCCTCTCCAGATGAAGGATCTATGGTGATATTCAAGATATTCATCAGTGTGTCTATGGGAGAAGGCCAGTTCAGGCACCCTCTCCTCTGCTGCCCAGGGACCTAGTTGGGGAAATCCCCTTGGACACCTGGGAACCCCTCTAGAGCTAAGACTCTAGCCAACCCTAAAATGGCTCCCTTGGTTAGGATAACTTCTTCCCTGCTCCCAAATCCACCCTTCATCCATCTCAATTATCCCATTCCCCCAAGATCCCCCCAATCCTCCCCTTCTTCCTTCTCTTTCCCCATCTCCCCTACCTCCCAATCCACCCCAACCCCCCTGCTCCCAACTTTTGCCCAGTGATCTTGTCAACTTCCAGTATCCAGGAGGATAACTATATGTTTTTCTTTGGGTTCACCTTCTTATTTAGGATCACCAACTATAGGCTCAATGTCCTTTATTTATGGATAGAATCTGCTTATGAGTGAATACATACCACATTCCTCTTTTTTAGGTCTGGGTTAGCTCTCTCAGGATAGTGTTTTCAATTTCCATCCATTTGCATGCAAAATTCAAGATGTCATTTTTTTTTTACCGCTGAATAGAACTCTAAAGTATATATATATATATATATATATGCCACGCCTGCTGTATTCATTCTTCTATTGAGAGGCACCTAGGTTGTTTCCAGGTTCTGCCTATTAGAAATAGTGCTGCTATGAACATAGTTGAACAAATGCTCTTGTGGAGTTGCTGGATCCTGAGGTAGGTTGAGTCGCAGTTTCCTGAGAAACTGCCACACTGATTCCCAAAGTGGTTGCACAAGTTTGCAGTCCCACCAAAAATGGAACTCACCAAGGCAAGCTGGACTGGGTCTGAACAAGCATATGATCAAACCGGACTCTCTGAATGGGGCTAACAGTGAGGGCGAACTGAGAAGCCGATGGTAATGACACTGAATTTTGATCCTACTGCATGTACTGGCTTTTTGGGAGCCTAGTCTGTTTGGATGCTCACCTTCCTAGACCTGGATAGAGGGGGGGGGGGCTTGGACTTCCCACAAGGCAGGGCATCCTGACTTCTCTTAGGACTGGAGAGCAATGGGGGAGGGAAAGGGAGGATGGGAGGATGTGGAAATGTTAAATAAATAAATTAAAAAAAAAGGAAAAAAAAAGTCCTTTGGATAGGAAAAAATGTGAACATAACGACAATGATGGTAGGCAGAGGCTGCTTGCTTGTTTCCCAGCCGCTCAGACCCGAATAATCACACAATCACTATATTAATTATAACACTGTTCGTCCAATGACTCAGGAACATTTCTAGCTAGCTCTTACATCTTGAATTTACTCATGTCTACTAATCTATGTATCACACAAGGCTGTGGCTTAATGGTAAGAATCCAGCGTCTTTCTCCTTCAGCAGCTGCATGGTGTCTCTTTGACTCTGCTCACTCTCTTTCTACATCTCTGTTCAGATTTTCTGCTTGATTTTACTCTGCTAAAACATGCCCAAAATAGCTTCTTTATTAACCAGTGGTAATAAAACATAATCACAGCATACAGAGGGGAATCCCCCATCATCTCCCCTTTTCTGTTTAAACAAAAGGAAAGTTTTAACTTTAACATAGAAAAATCACATACACAAACAGTTATCAAGCAAGAATTATAGTTACAATATTTAGCCTATTTACATATAACAAATTAAAAAAATACTCTATAATCTATCCTATCTTTGTGAGTCTAAAGTTTTATATTTAATTGTTCTTTTATCATTAACTATGGAAAACTATAACTATCTGTCTTCAATCCTCCAAAGACCCCACAAGGATATAATATTACCTAAGTAAACAAGAAGTGTATTGTAAGCAACTTCTAAAACTCTAGAATTGACAGAGACATCTTGTTGCTTGGACAGTCACCCAAAGTTCTTCTGTAATGTTAGGGCATCCATCTTCAACCTACAGGCCCATAGTATCCAGCATACTTTTCCATGAAGCAGGATACTTGAAGATGTGTTCTTTCTTGTAAGGACAAAGTTCATCAGTTGCTTTCTTCTGTGTCATTCAGAATGTCTAGCAGACACTTTCATTAAGTAGGAACCCTGAAAAACCATCCCATATTTTAGAAAATTTAGCAGTCACATTTATGTGGGTTCTGCATATCCAGTTCATACAGCATACCATCAAGCAATCCAGACAAGAGTAGGTTCTTGCCCAAATGGCTAGCCTTGTAACAATGAAGGCAAATTCCATAACAAGTTCCTTAAATACTCATCAACTTCTCTGAAGTAATTGATGCTGCCAGATGTAGAAATGACTCACTGTTGAGAAAAGTTTAAGTCCTTAAAATATTTTAAATGCCATATTCTGTGGTTCTTTGAAAGGGCTGAAGAATTCCTATCCACCTGAAATATATCTCTGTACATCTAGAAAACCTAACTAACATGACTACAGTTTGACTTTTATATATGATCATCTATTAATACACATAATACCTTAAACAAGAGTAGAAATACATATACACAGTATAACAAAATCAGCCTTAATTATGTATTAACAGACCAAGATCCATACCAATGCAAAGTATTCATCTTTATATCATATCCCCCTTATTGTATATTTTATATATTTACTATGATCATAAATCACTTATAATCAAGCCCCTTTAAATGAAAAAATAATATATTTTTTCATAAATAATTTGGGAACATGGGCAAAGTTTTTTCCAAACTGTTTCTGCTTGTGGGCAAAGTATTTTATGGTTCATGGAGACCCTTTGTGGGATCTTGTTCCATCAAACCACATTAGCCAGGAAGCATTCCACAGGTTCTCATCCTCTGTGGGAACAAAAGCAAAATCTCTTTCCTATGCAACATTTACTTAGAACCAAATTGTAAAGTCAAGATACCTTTATGTTGGTTTAACATAGCAGTCCCGAGAATCAAATGTCTCTTTGCAGTCAAAAAATTCAAACGAAACACAATAATATACATAATCTAGACTTTTCTGTATATCATCCATCTTTGAATGACTAATTTTTCTTTACACCTTTAATCTATGACTGTCTGTACTCTTTTATATAACTTTTACTATTTCTTTAAAGACTTTTATTTTTTAAACTATTTCTTTTTATAACTATCTATACACTTTTTCTCCTCTCTCCCAAGCCATGATACTTTTTTTTAAACACACTGTGTCTCATTTAGATGTCTTTTATATCTGAATTTGTCCTATTGTATATCTGAAATCCTTTCTGACAAGGAACATTTTAAAATGGTAAGCAGCATGGTTGAAGCAGCCCTGAATGTTGACTCCACCTCTCTTGGCCTTTCAATATGACAGAGGTAAGTTTACCCCCAGCTCTGGGACTGCTGGGTGGAAGCTGTGCTCATCACCTCAATTCTGGGAAGCACAGCATAAACCCTTTTTGTCTGAAGAAAAGGTAAATCTGCCATGCAGCATGCTGCAAGGCATGAAAATATCTCTGTGTATGGTGGCAGGAATCCTCCATGCTCTCCTGCTTGTACATGCCTAGCAGACCTGATCCGGCAAGTTGCTTAAGCAGAGAGTGCTGAGGGTGGTGGGCTCTCAGCTATTTTCATCCTAATCCTGAGCAGATGGACAAGAACCCGGACCCGAAGTGGGTGACGGGCCATGCTAGCTAGTTAGCCCAAGTTGATAGGGCAACATTTGTAAGTGGAAACTGCTCTTTCTTTCCTGGCTGTCCAGACCCGAATAATCACACAGAAACTATATGAATTATAACACAACTTGGCCAATAGCTTAGGCATATATCTGGCTAACTCTTATATCTTTAAATAAACCATTTCTATTATTCTGTGTATCACCACCAGGCTGTGACTTACTGGTAAAGATTGGGCATTTGTTTGACTCTGCCTCCTCTCTTTCTATATCTTTGTCTGGATTTTCTGCCTGGTTTTACTCTGCTAAGCCATCTCTTATGCCTGGCTATATGCTGCCTTACTATAAACTGAAACAACGTCTTTAATAACCAATGGTAATCAAACATATTCTTAGCATACAGAGGGGAATCAAGCATCAAATGACCTCAATATTTAATTCTACGAATCATTATTCAGGGTTTTTATAACATGAACAAGGTATGGTAGTGGACACCTGTAATCTCAGCAATCACAGGACTGAAACTGGTGAAGCCAAAATTTGATAGCCATCTAGATTACATGGTGAGCTCAAGGCCTGCCTGAGTTTTGTAAGAGACACTATCAGACAAAGAAACAAACTCTACCAAAGGTAGTTTTATCTGTATCCCAAACTAGTATATCTATAGACTGATTTTCATGTTATAATCATAATAGTAAATCATCAAGATTAAGATATGCTAAATATGTTGTTCTAGTCCTACATGAACATTTTCATTTAAGCAACCATTGAGGAGGTGAAGTATATTTTTGAGTTAGTCTAGAGACTAACTCACAGCTGTCTGATAAAGCTCCCTTAAACAGAATGACACTTGCCTTGATATTGTTTAACTTTGGTTTTATCTTGGCTAAATGAGTGTATAATTTGAGCACTTATATCTATGTATTTTTGTGTCTGTAAAATTAACAGTCCCAAAATACAGGTTACACAAAATTCAAAGAGGAAGAAATGAGGTGGTGGTAGGGCTTACAGTAGTGAAGAAGAAAGGTTTGCAAAAGAATTGCAGAAGGCCAACAAAATGTTATGCACTGCTTGGTAAACAACACAAAAGGCAGAGAAAATTTTGCATAAATTTCCAATTCAACATTTTTCTTTACTTTTTGTGGTGGTTTTTATTATGTATGGCCCACAAAGTCTCATTTGTTTGAAAGCTTTTTCACCAGGGAATTCGGCTATTTTTAATTGATTTTATTGAGCTATCCATTTTTCTCTCTGTTCCCTTCCCTTCATCTCCCCTCCCCTTCAACCCTCTGCTACTATTAGGAGGTGTGGCCGTGTTCAAAAAGGTGTGGCCTGTTGGAGGAAGTATGTAACTGGGAGTGGGCATTAACGTTTCAAATGCTCAAGTTAAGCCCAATGTCTCTCTTTTCCTGATCCCTGCTGATAGAGATGTAAAACTTAGCTATTCTCCAGCACCATGCTTGAGTGAGTGATACCATGCTTCCCATAATGATGATAATGGAATAATTCACTGAGTCTATAAGCCTTTTAAAGTGTTGCCATGGTCATGGTGTCTTCTCTTTGTAACAACAGAACACTGACTAAGAAATTGTCTATTTTCAATTTTTTATTTGAAATTTATATATTTAACCAAGATTCTCTATAGAGGACTGAATAAGTATGGGATAAAACCGGACTCTCTGAACATGGTGGACAATTAGGGCTAATGAGAAGCCAAGGACAATGGCACTGGGTTTCGATCCTGCTGCATGAACTGGCTTTGTGGGAGCCTCACCTGTTTGGATGCTCATCTTTCTGGACCTGGATTGAGGGGGGAGGACGTTGGACTTCCCACAGGGCAGGGAATCCGGACTGCCCTTCAGATTCAAGAGGGAGGGGTAATGGAGTGGGGGGAGGGGGAGAGGACTGAGGGGAAGGGGAGAAGAGTGGGAGGAGGGGGAGGGAAATGGGAGGTGGGGAGGAGGCAGAAATTTTTTCAACAAAAATATAAAGAAAGAAAGAATAAATTTAATTGCTTAGAGGTGTTTATTGCCTTTGCATTACATACTTAGAATATATTTTGTTGTCGTATTTCTACAGAACTTTTGTCAGTTAGATATGTTTCACAGTGACAGTGTAGCAAATGAGTAAGATAATAAATCCATGTTTACACTTTGGACAAACTATCTTTTGTCCTACAAAAGTCTGACTTTCTATTACTACATCAAGAAAGTAATGTGCTGCCAGGTATGGTGGAACGAATTTGCAATACGGAATCAGCAAAATTAGTTGTTGAAGATCAGCCTTGACAACATGAGGCCATGTCTCATAAATAAATAAGCAAAGAGATAAATGGTATGAAAGACACAGGAAGAATGTAACTGTGTTTTCCTTAAGAAACTAGGCAGATCCAGTATTTATCTAGTGAGATCTTTGCATTATTCCCACCGAAATAATAACTAGATTATAAATTCCCTCATGGAATGAGTATGACATTGTAACTTGCCTAATATATATTTCATTCAAAGTACATTGAGTTACTTGTATTCGTTGAATATGGTGTAGCTTTTCTTGCTAGAAATTCTTATGGTACCAAGCTAGTCTTTGTGGCAGATAAATTATATGTAGATACATTGAAGTAAATTTTAGCATCAGAGTTATATTCAGGCTACTCCTTAAGCAATATTACACGGTTCTGCTTGAAAAGGTCACGATACTGTTTAGAAAAGAACAAGTAGTTCAGTGAGTCTATAAGCCTTTTAAAGTTTAGGGGACCATAGCTCCCCTAAATTAACTAATAGATTCCGGAAATAGGAATGTTAGCTGTGAGTGGGCTGTGGTGGTAACCGTATTTATTCTCAGCACTAGGGAGACAGAGGAAGGCAGATCTCTGGGACCTTGAGAGGTCAGTCTGGTCTTTATATGAGTTCCAGGACAGCAAGATCTACACAGAGAAATGCTGTTTCAAGAATAAATAAATAAATTAGAATGTCAGTTGCAATTAATCCTTTAAGCCAATGAGTTGTTATGTCTATAGCCCAAAAATGTTTCAACTGCTTATGTAACAAATAGCAACAATTTGAAAGCAATTCACAGACGATGACAATACATGTTACATATTCAGACTGAATCTAATGAGCTACCATAGATACACAGAATTGATATGACTTGTAATTTTTCAAATATCAACTATCATTGGAACTCTTGTGGTATTTAAGATCTTATTGTTATCATTTATTTAAAAACGGCAGGAAGGAGTCACACCATACAACAAGGCACTCATGAGAATTTTATATGAAAAAGAGAGAGAAGAGGGCAGAGAGGGGGTTCAGAAACCAATCTCCGGAGATAAGAACAGCAGAGGAGAAAAAGAAAGAGAGAAAGAGGGGGGAGAAAGAAAAAATTCGATGGGAGGTGGGCAAGGCCCACCTTTTAAAAGGGAACGTAGTGTATGTGTAAAATAGGTACTCTTAGTGGCTGCAGCTGGGACATATTCTGTCAGGACCCCAAGGGAAGGCCAGCACAGATGCCTGAATTCTAACATTCCTCCCTTTTGTTTATCATAAAAGACAAGGAATTAGAAAGGAGTAGCACATGAGGCAAGGATGAGGAAGCCGTGATCTCAAGACTGTTTCTGGCTGACTTGGGAAATGTCTATCATCTTTTGGGAACCTGAGAAAGCTGGGGTACTGTCCACATCCTTGGGTAGCTGGCTGCTGCACTTCACTGTCCATGCTTTAAGGGACCGTTCGGTGCCTCTTGGAACTGGAAGGATGCTGTTGGAGGTGAACTCAAATCAATTACCTGGAACACACTAGAACTGACAGTACCTGTTCCTTTTTCATCCCCATTGCATCACGTTAACGCCCTCTTTCTAGTCGACATACCAGGAGACACAGGTGGTTAATTTCTGATGGCAGTCAATAGTAAAAAGTGAAACAGAAAAAAAAAATTGCACTAAACTAGTATGACTGTCTCCTGAGGAAGGCAAGGAAATGTGATGGGAAAGATCACCAGGTCGAAATGGAAACAGAAATTGAGTAAAAGAAAGTGAGAACCAGTGTGTGCCGAGCAAGAGGAAGTTGACTTCCTCAGTCTCGCATATTGCAGCAAACAAACAGGACAATTATAAAGGGAGAACAGATAGAAGAAAAAAGAAAGTGGAGAACTCTTTCTCAGTTTCCCGATTGCCTGATCCAGGGAATACTGAAGCCAAATTTGATTTGAAAGGAGTGGTCAGTTGGTCTCTAAAAGGCATTCCAAAAGGGAGTAAAGTGCTACAGACACTAACAAAGTTCCCATGAGTGTCATAGAGAAGACCCAGGGGCTGTAATTCATCGGGTCCCCGGAATTCAGAGAGGATCACACTAAGTAGGCACAGTCTGTCCCATGCATTATCACACAGGAATAGGGGCCAATGGCTCTGAGTCAGACAGAGACAGAGTTGCCTGGAGCCGGGACTTTGAGAAAAGCCAGAAGGCAAAGAGAAGACTGTCTTCAAGAAATGAAACCTCACATCCAGGGGAATGGTCAGATGCATGTAACCCTACCAGAGACCCAATTGCCAGTATTGAATGGAAGACAAAGCTGGCAGTAAATGAGAAAGCAGAATTGTTGCAGGTGGAAGAGAGCAGTTCTGTTGGGTAGAGCAGGTGATTAGGGTCCCAGCATAAAATGTTTGGTGGACCCTGCCACTGAGCAAACATGCTGCATGCATCAGGTCTACTGAGGGAGAGGGAATGCAGAAGAATGAAAGGGTGATACCTCTTTCCATTTATCAGATCTCTGGCAGAATGTTGCAAAGATTCCATAAAATATTGGGTTATAGAGTGCAGGAAAGCAGCCATTTGGATTGGTCTGACTGAAAAAGTAGATGCACTTCCCATGAGTGAGGTAGAGAAATAAGATCCAAATGTCTGCAATTCTTAGCATCCCAAGAATTCAGAGTATCAGAATAAGTAGTCACAGGTTGTCCCATGCATCATCACGCAAAGAGAGCTCTGAGCCTGAGAGAGCCATGTTTGCCTGGTACCAGGAAATGACAAGGCCAAAAGGTAGGAAACCATGCCTGAGAGAAGAGAAATGGATCACTCATGGGAAATAGTCAGAGGTGAAGAAGAAGGGGGCTCACCAATCATGTTGATGTTGGATGGAGGGTCCCAGTGCTCTGTTAATTGGAGCAGTGAGGCTGTCGTATGTGGACCAGGTTCTAGGGTCCCGGTGTACCTCAGGACTCCAGGAGAGCCTACCCAGTCCCAAAGCACCAATGGTGTGTATATAAAAATGACTGGAAGAACTCACACCATATAATAGAGCTCACATGGAAGGTTTATTGGAAAAGAGAAAAAAGGCAGAAAAGGTGACAGAGAGAGTGCAGAGAGGGGCACAGAGACGGATCCCTGGGCACAAGAGTGACAGAAGAGAAAGGGGGGATAGGCAAGGCGCACCTTTTAAAAGAGAACATAGCAAAAGTGCACAAGAAGTGCTCTTGTAGCTGCAGCTGAGGACATGCATAGCCTGTCAGGCCCCCAAGGGCAGTCTAGTCCAGATGCCTGAATACCAATCCTTGCTCTTTCAGACAGTCAGATGTCCAAGTAAATTTAGAATGGATTCCTGGGGCATCATTAATTGATAAGTATAATCTTGCTGATTGACAACAAACGTTGGTCTCATTGGAACTGTTGCTCCATTGATGTGATGTTGGTTATAGCTGGAGACTGACTGCTTAGATCTAGCAACTCACGTAGTAGAGAGAATAACTTTAGGTAGTTTTAAATCTAACAACATAAAGATAGAGGATCTTATATTAAAGGCTAGAAGATGGTTTTTGCTCAGATAGTTATTTTTGCCTAAGATGTTTAATATTTCTATCTATATATTCATGTTTCCAGTGTGAAATTTTATTACCGTCAAGCTAAAGTATTTTGTACAAAAAATTAGTTTAAAAGGTTTGTTTCAGTTATTTATTAAAATTACAAATATTTTATTTTTTAAAGAAGGAGTGAATTAAAGAGTCTTCATAAGCTCTATGATGATTCATATTTCTCATGGGAATGAAAATGTACAGCTCTTAGTGCTTGATGATAAAATTAATGCCACTTAGTAGAACCAAGTGTTTAAATATTATAACTTCACATAAAGCTTTATTATTGTTTCAAATATACTTTTAAAATCATTGGCATGGTTGGGCTTTTGAAAGGTCATGGATAGTTTGTACCTATAGGGCTATTTTCTTCCATTCTGATAGCTAATAGCAGGTAGAAGTGAAATTCTATAGAAGAGTCAAGCATTGTGGTGACATGCCTGTAATTAGAGCATTTGGGAAACTGATGCAGGGGGATCAAAAATTCAAAGAAAGCCTGGGTTATGTAGCATTACCCTTTCTCAAAATAAAGACAGCAAAAGAAAAAAAACACTCTATTAAATAGGGTACTGTGGAGTAAGGCAAGCCATGAAGGTTTCGGAGTAGACTATTATATAACATTACTAATAGATGAGCTATAAATTTCTCAGAGAATGTGTCTCTGAGTTCATGACTAATGGTATTTACAATCCAAAGGAAAAAATAAAGAGTTGGTTATTTCTTTTGTTTGGCTGTTTTATGAAATAGGCTTATTTAGCTAAATTCAATAAGCACATTCAAATGAATGTGCATGCAATTGAAAATTTCACATCTCTGAAGGTTCCACATTAATAAGCATTCATTCACAAGTGTTTTGTCATTTAAATATTATGTTAATTTTTTGTAATTGGATTCTTCTTCAATGTTGGAAAACTTTCTTAACTATACTAAACATTTCCTTAGAGGTATTGTTACACATTCTAAAATTCCTTTGTGCTCAGGTATTAGTGTTTGAATTGTCAACACTGAGCGTAGTTAAAATTAAAAGCCTTCTGTCAGAAAAATTGTTTTGAAGGAAGAAGGAACTTAAAACACTCTTTCTCCCCCACTAGAAATTCATACAGATAAATACCTTTATTTTTCTCCTAGAACTGAACGTACATGACAAATTGGCACAACTTAAAATGAGAATTGAAGGGGATGAGACTGATTGAGAAAACTTGATATTGAAAGGCTTATTAGCCCATACAGGGTTCGAGTCTGTCTCTTCAGTCTCTGTGAGCCCCTATGAGCCCTGCTTAGTTGATTCTGTGTCCTGTGTTCTCCTGGTAGTATCCTCCAGCCTTTGACTCCTACAATCCCTTCTCCACTTCAAGTCCTCTGCATATAACTTATGGTTGTATAGCTTGCTATTCTTGTGAACTCCCAACAATGCGAGTGTGTGTGTGTGTGTGTGTGTGTGTGGGTGTGGGTGTGGGTGTGTGGGTGTGTGGGTGTGTGTGTGTGAGAGAAGGGGCGGGGTATTTTCTGACTCTTTTGCTTGCCACTTGGGACACTTTTCCTCCTCCTACTGGGATGGCATGTCTAACCTTAAGATGTATGTTTGTGCCCACTCTTATTATATCTTGTTAGGCCATATTCAGTGAAAATCCCTGAGATGCCGGTTTTTTTTTTCTTTAAAGAAAGACATAGAAGGAGGTGATCTGGGAGAGAAGGGGAAATGGGGAAGGCACTCAGATAACTGGAGGGAGAGGAAAGTGCGGTCAGCAGGTAATGAATGAGAGAAGAATAAAAGTTAAAAAGGAAAGAAAAAAAGAAAAGAAAGGCTTATTATCAATGTGGCATTGGTGCATGCCATTAATCCCAGCACTGGTGAGGAAACTGCATTTCTAAGTCAGCCTGGTCTAGAGAGCGAGTTCCAGGACAACTAGGAGCTTTATATGGAGAAGCCCAGTTTGAGAAACAAAAAACTAAAAAAAAAAAATATTAATCAAGATCTGACATAAAAACGTAAGCTGAAAATAATTCATATAATCAAACAACAAATTTCATATGCAGCCTTGCACTGACAAATCAGTCATGTGAATACCAACATGTTTTTGAAGTTAAAGACTCAAAATATTGTCAAGTGGCTTCGCAAATAAGCATTGGCTTAAGATGTTTCACAACAATGAAATGGATATCATAGTAATTAATCTCCTTATGGTAAAGCTAGGTCAAATTTCGTCAAAAGGTCAACTAATATTGAACAGGACGTTTGCTCATGAATTTGCTGCATTAGAATTTTGCTATTCTGAAGGTCAAAGGACATAATCATTTTCAAAAAATGAACGGAGCAAGACATTTTTACATTTTTCTAGAAAATTTGGGCCTTAGTTCTATTTAAATGTATACAATAAAACCATACCTCTGTCCTATATTTATTAGCATTCTAATAAATTATTCATGATTGTAATATTTATGTAGACTCCATTTTGCTTGTATGATTGATTTGGCTTAACCTACAAATTAATGTGTTCCCATTCAACCTTTGCAATTCTATATGCCACTACTCTTTCCTTCAAAGTGTCCTGAAATAGCATCCTAGCTGATCTCCCTCTTATGTTCTTGTCCTCTTCTATCTGCTCTATTAACAGCATTTGAAACAACCTTTCAGAAAGGTCAATTAAATCATCTCACCTCTTCATTAAAACTATTCTGATTCTACTAAGAGTCAATTCTGATCCTTTTATCTTGATATATATATATATATATATATATATATATATATATATATTGATTAAAAATATTAATCAAGATCTGACATAAAATATATATATTTTCCATATATATATATATATATATATATATATATATATATATATATGGAACATGCCTTTCTTTCTAATTTCAACTCTATTTTGATTTAGTTTCAGACAAGCTATCTCTGTCTTAGCCTTGTATATAATCTAAGCTGTCAACCAAACTGCCTATTTATTTAAGGCTCTGTCTGCCTCTTATCTTACTTTCTTTTGCTTCTGCCTCCATTTTATGAACAGTTAGATATTTGTTACTTACTCACTACATCATTCAAGTGGTTTTTCATTCGTTTATTCAGAAGTCAATGACTTTTAACTGAGAGAAAATATGTCCTTCTGCTTTATTCTGTTTAAAACACGCTGCAGATTCCATTTGACTATCCCAAAGATTCCTGGTCCTATTCAAACAATAATAATTTATAACCATCTCCATCATAAGACTTCTAATAATTTTTCTCTGGATAAAAAGTATTTCTAAACATACAGTGGTTCAAGGAAAACACCTAAGAGGTATAACTTGAAGATAAAGTTACAATAATAACTCATTGCCTCATATGATGTTATTTATGAGGTTGATAACATTTGTTACTCCTGTTGAGCTGCACACTCAGAACTTAACCAATTTTCTCTAGATGTCTCATATTTTTATAAATATATCACATAGAAATTCTGAAAGGCAAGTCTTATCTTTGTCTCTTATTCATCTAGCACCTTTAAAGATATGGCTAGAATTCCATACTATCTTCCAGTTGCTGAGTGCTTGATGGATCTTAGGTATTGTGACCAGTTAGTTACTTTCTTACCTTGCTTTAACACTCACTATTTCTATGATGTAAGTATTTTATCTTCAATTTTACATATGAAGAAGTTAAAACCAAGGCAATATAACTTGTCTATGGCCATATAGGTAGAAGGTAGAATTTGAATTGCAGCCAAAACTTGCAATGCTCAGGGTAGCATGCCATTCATATGTTCTCTTAGAAATAATTTGGACAGCAAAGGAAAAGATCACCACTCCAATTATAGTGTCCCAACAAGGCAAAGTTTTTGATTGAGAGGGCATACTAGTCACAAAATTAGAAGAAACACACCATGGCAGGAAATACACTTGGTTTTTATTCCAGTGCAGGTAGTAACTGTGTCTTTCAAGATTTGTTAGTCACCCCCCACAAAAGGAAAGGTTTAGACAGAAAGCAGTAGATGAAAACTCTTAAAGATTGTTATGAGATGCTCAAGTCTAATTCTTCACAGTTTATGGCTTCTGGTGGGGCAGAGAGTAAGGAAAGACTTGGTTTTCTTTAAGGGCTTAGCCACTGTGTGTTTGACCATACTCCAGTGAGTATACGGGCAACACAAAATGGACTTGGTATATATTTCTTTTCTTCCTCTTTTTATTGTTGTGGGAGAGGTCACCAGGACAGGTGTGGACCAGGTTTGGGAAATGAGTATGATAAGGATGCATTATGTCAAATTTCCATATAATCAAAAAGAAATATTATATTGGGGAAAAAACAAAATGAAAACCAACAAAGCAAACAAAAAAATCTGAACAAAAGAAATGAAGGAAACCAAGAAATGGTTGGTCACTTAAGTCATTTAAGTTCTAAGACTCGAGCAGAACCTTTGTATGAATACAATACTTACCAGGTTAGGGACAGTTTAAAACATTTTAATAAAGATTTTACAATGTGAAAGAGATAAAAATATTTGCACAGAAGTTTCATAAAGTGGGGAGAGAGAAAAAGATTTGAATTCATTGTCATAAAAGAAAGTTTTATGGACTTATCAAAAAGACTAATATTTAATGTTTCTTACATGTTCCATGTCTAAAATCCCTGGGAATACATTCCTCCATCCTTGGTGTTACTAGAATTGTGGGGCCCTTTGTGGTCTGCAAATGATGCAGGGGAAATCAAGGTCCCCTATTGGGGTTCTTCGTCTCTTTAGTAAAAGCTTTTATAAATGGACTCAAACACAAGCCCAGAAACTACTTTATTAGTGTTTAAAAAAGGAAAAAAAACCCTAGGGCAGAAAAACTGAAATTTTCAGCAGCTACCCAGAGGAAGAGAATGGAAGGGAGAAGAAAAGGCATGCAATTTAAGGTGTCACAGAGGTCAGACACAGTGGAAAGGCAGTCACGTGGTGGGAAAGGAGGCTTTAGAAAAAGCATAAGGAAGCCCAAAGTGTATAAGGAAAGCATAGTTTGAAAAGAGATAAAACGATAAAAAAGATTATACTGTTTTCAAAGCAGGCCAATTTACAAGCTACAAGATTTTGGTGCAGTAGCAATCCTTTGGCACAGTAAGCTAGTCAACCAAGTGTTGCAATTCTGGCAAGGAAATGTGTGGTGTCTCATTAAAGAAGTGGTTATTCTGTGTATCTTTGTAGCACGGCTTAAGCTGTGGCCACCTTTCCTGGGGTGGTCTCTGGGCCAGATGATTGAACCCACCACCCTACTAGAATATTAGGTCTCTTCCTAAGCCTGAGATTTCATTTTCTTGACCAGAGGTAATTTTTGCTCTAACATTGGCTTCAGTTTAGAACTTTTTATCTTTTCAATATGACAGTGAAAATACACAAGGAAATCTGTGACCTTTAGTCTACAGTCAAGTCAGCCTAAACAATGCCAGGGATAGTCACTGTTGTGTACTGTAAATGTGATACTGTTCTTGAGTTAAATTCTGCTAAGATGGTAATTAGTGATCTTGGTTACATAGGAAAATCCCCAGGCACCACTCAAATCAATTAAAGCAGGATCCTTGCAGGTAGAGACCTAAGACTGCGCATTTTATAAGTGTCGCTTTAGAGACTGTACTATGTGATCAGGCTTGGGAAAAATTCCTGAAGTCTAAATGTTTACATGTTAGATTCCATTTCTAGTTCAGTTTCGAGAAATAATAATGTATAACTCAAGGTGTATGTTATACATATATATCTTTCACACATACCATTATGTCATACTCAGTAATCGCCTCTGTGGTTTTCCAACTTAAAATGTAGTTTGTAATTTCTAATGTCAACATACAGAACATTATTATTTTGTTGAATGTCAGTATTAAGCTATAATATAAGAACACTGTAATTTATCTAAATACACTATAGCACATAAGATTTAATTTATTCCCTGTTTGTTTTTACAAACATATTTTAGTGTATATAATATTACAGTACAAAGAATATATAAATCTTAGTAATAACTTCAGTATAGAAGTGGAAAAGGTCCTTATGTACTTAGAATATAAATGATAGAATGAGTCACATAGCTCTCAAAGGCATTATTCCCTTTTATTTGTTTGAGTAACCTTAGGGTTATTCACATGTCTCTTTTGTATATAGTGTCATTGCAGAAATTGCCATTTTAAACTCTAAGCATTTTAGGCAATTTAAAAACAATCATTTTAGAATTTAATGTGATATGCAATGCACTTTAAGTCTTAAAATATACATACTGAAATCTGTATCTATAATGTCCTTAATTTTCAAAGAACATATCAAGTATAAAGTAAATGGAGCAGCCTCTAGAAGGGTCCATATTAAGGAGAGAAATTTAATATTGCCATTCATTATTGGAATGGTACATATAAGTGGGATTCCCCCCCCAAAAAAAAAATTATTGGAGTTTTTAAGGAACTAACTGCAAAGCTAAGTGATAAGAGCAGACTTTATTCAATTTGAATACTGAGTGTACCCAATTTGAAAACAAATACATGATTTAATATGGTTTTGGATGACAAAAGCATATGAAGAAATATAATAAATAGACAAGCAATAATATTATAGTGCTGAGTCCCATGTTGTGGTTGCAATCAATGTTTTGATAAAATAAGAAAGATATTTTAAAAGGTAAATCTAGGAGGGAAGGAATACATTTTTAAAATCTACATTGAGCATTCAGCTCTAATACATAATAAAGGACATGACAGAGCTAGTTAGAGGTGGAGAGAGCAGAACCAAATGAGTGATATTAAGTGCAGAAATAACAGAGAGAAAAGAAAATAGATGAAACCCCAATTTATGGTCTATCTAACTTCAGAGATATTAGTATTTTGCCGACTTATTTCTCATTGGATTGTATGTGCCCCAAGATGAAAAAAGATCTTTCATTTTTACCTTATTCATAAGTATGTAACTATCAGACATAATTTATATGATAAATAATTTAGATGATATTTAAGGCAGGCAGTTGAGTCATATTTTAAAAATTCTTTCTCATTTAAAAACATTCTTCAACATACTTATGTTTTGAATTGAAAATAGTTTTTTTTTCAGGTAGTATATTCTGATTAAGGTTTTCCCTCACCTAACTCTTCCAGACGCTCTCACTTCCACACACAAATCCGTACCCTTTCTTTCTCTCTTTCCTTAGAATACAACAAACATCTAAGAAATGATAATAATAATGAAAATAAGATAAAATAAAAATAAACCAGGATATGACATATCAAATAGAAAAAAGGAACCAAAGAAAAAGAACACCACATTCACAAATGCTGAGACACACATTCCCCCATGCAGAAAGCCCTAAAACAATATTGAAAATGACAATATATAATAAGTCAAGTATTCATGAAGTAAAAAAATAATGCCCAGGCAAAGTATTGTGAGACACAGAACCTCTAAAAATACCATTGAATTCATTTTCTTTTTTGGCTATCTACTCCTGGGCGTAGGGACCTAGGCAGGTCCCATTGGAGAATCCTGGTCAAGATGTGGTCCTCGCCACCACTGCCCCTTTACTATCTGGCTTCAGTCTTAGGTCCTCCTTTTGGCTGGCACCTTTTCTTTCTCTTAGCATAAGATTTCGGGTGAAATTACCAGTTTTTAAGAGTCCATCATGTCAATAGTCAGATTGTGAGATACAAGTGTCTCTTTAGTGTATCTTCACTTCTGCCAAGCTCATTATGGTAGAAATTTTATTTTAGTAGTTGTGTATTAAGTTCTCTGTGTAATGTGTAGAGTCTCACAGCAACAATTTCCTCTGAATCCAGGAATACCTATCATCTAATTCCATGGTGTTGAATCCCTTTCATGAGACTCTAGCACAAAAATTCTGATTTGTTTGAAGCAAGGCTAGTGATGTTATTTATCTAACAGGTTTATCTGCTTTCTGTTACATTGGTCTAGCCTAATCTTTTCAATTATTTCTAGATAGTGGAACTGTAGCTGTTGGTTTAAAATTATGTTCATAATATGTGTATCTATGTCTGTATGTAAAGGAAATTAGTAGTTTTGATAATCTGGAAATATGTAAATTATAGTATTATCTTACAAAGATTTATGATGAGTTTACTGCAAAAATTAATACAAAGATTGGTCAAAATACAAAATTACATATTAAAAAATACAAAATATCAATATAACTCTACATTGTCATATAACTATGTAAGGCCTATTTTATGAATTTTTATAAATCTGAAACTTAACCACTTACACTTTCTTGGGAAGATATAATGTAGAAAACAAATAAACTGATGTGACAAATCCTAAATAATTATCTTTCACACCAGTCCAATTTACTGTACACATTTTTTCTGCACTATGCATATGTATCTGAGCATTATTAGAGCATTTTCCTGTAATACCTTCCGAGGATCTATGGACAGATAGAAAAGATCTATGGAATTCTATCGAAATAATTGTTCCTTATGTTAATATTTTGCACATTATTATATGGAATTCTGTTTTATGATGGATATTATTTCAGAGTATTATTTCTCATTAGGCAATTTCAAAAGCACTTAAAATTTTTATTTCTAAATTGTGGCCACAGTTAGAAATTGTATTTAATTATGTATGTTGAGCGTTATAAATTCTAAATTGCCTTTCAGACCCTGTAGTTTAACAAGTTACAATTTTGAAAGTTTTTTTTTTTACAATTTAAAACAAGTACTTTCAAAGTGACAAACTTTTTAAGAAAGGAAATTATCGTTAAAATGTACACTAGTTCATTTATCTTCTATAGTCTTTGACCTTAAACAGAACTGTGTTAAGAAAAAAGGTCATCTTCTACAGTGGATACAAATATTTAGGAGTATAAATTTATATCACTTTTTGTAATATGCATTTTTCTGATTTTAAAGTTTAAATGTTAACATTAGTTATGACATAATTATACAATGATATAGAATAATCCATTCAGAGTTGAATCAGAGCTTTGATTAGGAGCCTAGGGATGTAGCTCAGTAAGGGATGTAGCAAGTAAGAAGAGTTGCTGTGCAAGCATGAGGATCTGGGTTGAAATACCAAGCACTGATATAAAATCAGTTGGTAACTGCACTTATCTATAACCCCAGCATTAAGGGTCAGAGAGAGAAGGATCCAAGGAGCTTGCTGGTCTACCAACTTAGCAGAACTATTAAAGCTTCTGCTTACTGAGACACCTAGCCTCAGGGAGTAAGGATAAATGTGAGAGAGGAAATCGTGAAAGTTATACTTCTCTGGCCTTCACATACACACGTATGGGTGAAAACACCTATGTCCTCATGTGTATGTATCACACACACAGGCGTGCACGCACACAAACACACACAAATGTGTAAGAACACAGTTATTACTATTTAATTGTTTTCCCAAAATATAATTTGAATATGTTAATTTTTGTAACAAACATGTTTTCTTTGAAATAGGAAGGGTATACTAACTCCCATACACTTCAGACATACTTACAGCAAATAATTTCATCTTTTGGGTATAACTGAAGATCATTGAATAAAATGTTTAATTCTTGATAGTTTTAATAAAAAAACCTTATTTTCCATTTCTTTGCTTTTTCTTCCTTATGTGATACTTTGGCCAAGCACTCAAAGAAAATTTATGTGGAAACTTCCTTTGTTTCATTTTTTATATATAAGATTGGATTTATTTAGATAAGAAATATGATATTGAAGTATTCCTTATGAATAATTTTAAAAAGGAATATAGGATCACAGAGACTGTGGACTGGAAGTTTCCTTTCTCTACTTGCAACTTCTTCTCCTCTTCCTCATCCTCTCTTCCACCTTGAGACAGGATTTACTGCACAGGCCAGGCTATATTCTAACTTGAAACCTCCTCTTTAGATGCTCAGTCCTGGGACTGCATGTCCATGTCAGCATGCCTGCATTGCATGCGCTGTTTGCAAATCCACAACCATTCCAACCTCCCAATTTTCATTATTATGTTTATGATTACTGTTTGTATCTGTATATTTTTGCTGCATCTGCATATTTGCAGTAAACACTTTTAGATTATAAAATGAACCTTGAGAAAAAATACCATGTAAGACATATTTCAACTTAAGGCACAACCACGCATGTACACATACACATGCACACACACACACACACACACACGCACACGCATACATGTAAGAACACTGAGCATCTCTGAATTAAAGTAAAGATTATATGGTATCATGATGATCACAGTGCCCAGAGATTCCGTTTTTTTTTTATTCTTTAGCAATGAAAGTCTTTCCAACAAAGTTTAATACAAGGAAGACTCTGCCATAAAAAGTAAACTAAAATTAGAACCTCTAGATTAAAACAAGGATTTTAGTCCAGTTTCAGGTCCACTGATACACCTCAACCCTTTCGCTTTTTATGATGTAATTGGGCAACATAGAATTGAAGGGGCCTCTTCAAATTTACTTGACTTAATTATGTTAGACTCAGTATGCTAATTGAGAAAATTCGGCTTTAGCATTATTCTTAAACAGTTTCTTTGATGCAACACTGCATAAAGATAGGACCCTAGAATAAAAAATACGGTTAATAGTGCAACCAATAAGTTCAAACTAGAAAGCCAATGATGATTGGACAAATATTAAAATGAAGAAATTGCTCTCAATACATATTAGAAGAATTCAGATTTTTTTTTCATTTTTATCAGATAGTATACTTTTCATGTTGCTCTAAAAATCTAGAGTTTTTGAAATGCCCTGTAATTCCACTATTTAAGTACCTCATCATTTGGATATTTTAAAGCATTTCATCTATTGATTAAACTCAACCTCTGAGAATAGTGACATATATATATATATATATATATATATATATATATATATATATTAAGTGATCAATGTGTATTTGGCAACTAATTTATAAAGGGGGTTGTGTTCCAGTTCAGAACTATGTACAAATGTGACAAAGATATATTTTGAGTTTGAATAAGTTCAGTGGCTTCCAGAGCAAATATTTTGTTTTATCTATTAGAGAAGCAGAAAGCTAGTTTAACCTGTTTGACTAGATGCTCAGGGCCCAATAATCTCAAATAAGCCAGGATCCTAATTTTATGTTTCAATCTATAGTGCCTTCTTTGCATCTCTATTTTTCTAAGCCGAAATGCATGAAGAATGGATATATCTTTAAAAAAGTAAACATTTGCTCAAAGCATGTTCCTTCATATAAATTATTTTTACTAAGGTCTAAATGTAGGCTGAAATAGAGTAAAAACATGACTGTAAGAATGGTGATTCAAAGAAATTTCACTCTTGAATTATGAACAGAAATCCTTAGCATAATTCTCCAGTGGACTATGTGATGATATTTAACATGAATATGCTTCATTTCCTTGACAGCCTTTTTATACTGGCAGAAGAATATAGTGAGAATCTCTTTACATTATCATTTACTGCTAAAAGTACAGGAAGGTTCAGACTAATTAGAAATCTGGTTGCTACTAAGCCATTGCACTAAGCATACTAAACCAAGCTGTTGCTCTCTTAATATTTATTAACACATTTTTACTGATTGCAGAGAGTAAAGAAATGGAAATCACTTGTTTTGAAATTTAAAATGGAAAATTTTTATAAGACCCTCCCCCAAAAAAACCCTTTGGCTGTATCAAGTTCTACAACTTAAGTTGTAATACTAGATTACAAAGATTCAATGTTGTTAAAGAACACAAGGACTGCACAGTATTAGATAAAAGCTGGTTAGTTAGATGGAACAGAGAATAGATGGGTTCCAATGGTAATATAGTTCATAGATTGCAACTCTCAAACCAACTATGTCATTTACTTTTTATAAAATCTGCTTGTGGTTCAGTGTGGTAAGGCCCTCAATTATGATCTCAAGTATAACAGAAAGAAGGAAGGAAGAAAAAATTCTCTCATTTTTTAAAATTTTACAACATTTTAACTGATAGATATTGACCTTAGCTGTCTTAATTATTGGAAATAATGCTGCAAAATGTGGGAGTAAGAGTATATCCTAAACATATAAAATATTGTTCCTTTCTATTAATAAAACAGGCAAAGACAAACAAATAATAAATGAACTCACTTCAATGTTGTATTAGTTGCTTTTTATCTATGTGATAAAATGCTGTAAATAAAGAGTTTATTTTGTTTTATAATTCCAGAAGGGGCATCTATAATGGTGGAGGAAGCATGAGCAGGCAGCCAAAGCACGACATTAAACAATCACATCTTCGACCTCACAGACAACTATTAACAAGGATTAGGAGGGGCTTTAAACCCTCAAAGCCTGATTTAAGTGATAGACTTCCTGCAACAAGACTGTACCTCCTAAAAGTTTCATTACCTCCCCCAAACTGTGCCACCAACTAGAGACTAAATGTTCTTTGAGGGCATTGCTCATTGTTCACTGTCCAAACCACTAAAGATGTATAACATAAAAATGTCAGTATTACTTACACAGTCTAGAAGGATAGTTATTATAAGCCCATGTACCCTGGTATATTGCATGCTGACATCAGATATAATACTACATATTTTAGACTTGCTAAAATGCATTTTAATATTCTCATCACAAAAATGATAACTTGATCAAATGATCGGTATGTTAATAAGTATGAATAAGGTTTTGTGATGCTTACAAAAATGAAGGCACCATATTATATTCAACAAATATGCACAACTGTTACTCATCAGTTCAACATTAAAACATATATTCCAAACCTGGTGGTGGTGCCTCAGTACTAGGGAGGCACAGCCTTCCTGATCTCTGTGAGGAAGAGGATAGCCTCGTCTACAGAATGAGTTCCAGGTCAGACAGAACTGTTATACAGAGAAAACTTGTCTCAAAAAACAAATGTCTATATATCTTTTTATGTTGACATATATAGACATGTGAGTATATATATATTCAAAACATTTATCAATGTAAAATCACTGCAAAATATTATAAATACTTTATCTTGAACACTTGATGGCTCATTTTTTTGACTTTCTATTCAACAACAACTCAATTTATGTTTAAACAGACTTCTTGTTTCTGAAAATATTTCCATTGCACATGTGGTACAATTCATCTCTGACCATGCACTGAAGATGGTACAGGCCCTTTTCTTGAACAGAGTCAAATCAAACTGCCGTTTCATTTTAGGAAAAATGGGACATATTCAGTTGTTTCAAATATTTAACTTTAACTAGGATACCATGAAAACCAGCTGTCACTTGGAGAACTTTGTTGTGCTTTTCTTGTACTGAAGTTAATTATCTTGGATACTGAAGTGTATGTGAGACCACGTCTTCTGTTACAGATCTTTAGATCATTATTTTTTTTCAAAAAAGGGTTTCTTTTAGAACCCTGATATTTTTCTAATTTATAGTTCAGCTCTGAGGAAGTGTGGACTCTTCCTTTTTGATTCTCATTATCAAATAATTTTTTATTTAAATAGCTGTGCATTCCCGACTAGCCCTGAGATTACCAGAGGTGGCTGGTGTCAATAGTGAGTCTGTGTATGCCTTTTTTTTTCTCCATAGAGAAGTTTTACCTATTGTATGATGAACAACATTAAAGGGAAACTTGAATCCTATTATGCCCTAAAGGTATAATCAAGAGGTGTTTGATTCTAGCATGCAAATTGGGGCAGCTAGAGCACACTGCTCCTCTGGGTATTGGTGAGAAGTATGGTGTTCACATATTTTTGAACTTTTTCTTGCAAAAGCATTATGGGAAAGCACACCTGATTCTTGTGTTAGCATGTCTATGTACATAACTCTTTGTATCATAGCTTCTGTCATAGGCTATGCTCTTTAATTTTCTCATAAGTCTTACAAGCCATTACCATTCTTTTAAAACTTGGCAATAAAGCATTTCTAGTTTCCAGTGAACTAGACTTCTGTCTCTCAACTTTATCTCTTAACTGATTATAAGCATTATAAGAAAAGAAGGCTAGCAATATTGCTTATTTACAATGTGCACACATACATGTATACACAAATACATAACTGCATGCATACATACATGCATGCTTGCATGCATGCATACACACAATATGTACTAAAGAAGTATATTCAAATATATTCACATTTATCAGAATATTCTTTATCACTCTCAGGAATCTTTTCAGTTGTATTTAATTGGGTTTTCCTTCTTAAGCCTGGGAAGTTTCTTTTATTGCTTTGTATTTAGTAGGATTTTTCTTTCTTTGAATGTTGATGACTATGTTTCATTAGAATCTGAATATGTGAGCTTTAAGAACACCATAAAATTATCCATAAATCAGAGACACACATCAGATTCATCTACAGATCTTGAAGCCCCAAACTCCAAAAACCTATTATGGTTCTTTCATATTTATGAAAAAATTAAATCATCAATTGAGTAGGGCTACAAAATATTTGATTTGTTACAGTCTTTAATCTTTGCCAGTGTGATACATAATTAAATCACATGCTTAGTCATTTTCAAAAAGTACTATCAGATGGATTTAATTTGGTAGTTTTTTATTTTCTCTGTACTGTTATTATATCCACTCAAAATTCATGTTGAATTCACAAACGCCCATGTGACATTTGAAATTACAGAATTGTAAGGAGGGTTGTTCTATGTATCTGTCATTCTTTCTTTCCTCCCATCTCTTGATCCTTCTCACTCTCTCTTGTTTTGTGTGAACAAAGGAAAAGGTGGCGGGCCAGGAAGACAGCCGTCCATAAAACCTGATCATTGTGACATCCCAATCTATGTGTCACAGCCTTAAAAATTGTGAACATAATTTTCTTTTTAAAGCTACATTGTCTATGATATTTGCCATAGAAATATGAAATATGTAAGACACTTTTATTATTTATGTACTTGATTAAGTACACACACATACTCCACACACATACACACACACGTGAAACTAACCAACCTGGTGATGCACATAATCATCAACAGGCTTATCTAGGTGTTTGTATTAGTCAGCTTTTACCAAGATAATGCTGTGTAATACTATTTTTCCCTAAACTTGACTTATTTCAACTAACATGAATTTCATCATCAGATAAATCTGAATGATTTGTCCTTGGAAGTTCTGCATCAAGTCATGGGTCTAGTAGCCTTGGTGTGTAGACAGGCAGATGGTAACTTCATATTCAGAGGCCCACATTGATGTGGCTGTGGCTATCCAATGCTTGTTGATTTCCTGAAGGAAAGAAGCTTTATCACAACTTAATAATTCCAAACATGCCAGTCCATCTGGTTGGTTAACATCTCATTGATCAAAGCAAATTATCTCTTCCAATGAAAGCTAAATATATGAGGCTTATATAGAACAATAAAAAATGGGCAATTAGTAAATCTTTTATAAATAAGAAAATTATTACTCTTATTTTTTTACATACAGAGTAAGTTTTGGCATACTTTCTCATTTTCCTTGTGGATATGGAGAATTGCTTTTAAATTTTCAACCTAATTACAATAAGGGCTAAGGAAAGAATGTTTTATGTTAAACAGTTAGCTTTATAATTCAAATTTTCTAGAACAAATTTAATAATGTTTTAATACCTGGACTCATTCCTCAGAGCAACAGGCAAAAATGGCAGGGTAGGTATTTCTGTAAGAGAAAACTTGCCTAGGATATATGAGGCTCTGATATTAATCCCCAGAAGCATAAATCTCTCTCTCTCTCTCTCTCTCTCTCTCTCTCTCTCTCTCTCTCTCTCTCACACACACACACACACACAACAATGGGGGGAAGAAGGGAGAAGAGATAGAGGGAGAAGAAGAGGAGATAACTGAAGAGAAATATCAAAATTCCATTCCAAAATGTATATTTCACACAGAAGGCATACTTCCCCAGTCAGAAACATAGCAGGAAAAACATATCATTCCCTTCTTACTTTGGAGAAAGAAAGAAAGAAAGAAAGAGAAAAATTAGGAAATGTTCAAGAAAAAACTGTTTGGAGCTATGAGGCAATCTGGATCTTAATAACTAGAAACAGATGAATTCCGCTTATTAAGGCTGCATGGGGACATAAGGAAGGTCACACAATTGTCTAACATTCTGAATAAGCAATGAAGGAGACTGTGATGCTGTGCTGGGAAACTGTAATCACTGAGTATAATTCCCTCATAATTGGATCACTGAAGAGAATAAAATCCAGTAGTTCTTTTATTATTTCAGGTGTTACTCCATCATTCTTATGAATTAATTACTTTCATTCGCTGATTCTCGTATAACTTCTACTCCCTTATGATATAAAACTTTTATTCCACCTTCCCAAGAAAAGCTGTCTGCAAGGTTTGGTACTTAGTTCAATAGTACATAACTTGCCTAGCAAGAACACGGCTTTAGGTTTGGTTCTTAGCTCTAACAAATAAATAAATAAAATAAAAACAAATAAGAAACAAACAAACAAAACCAAGAATTATCATTATGAATCATATGTTGGTCCCCTGAGTTACTGACTCCTTGTTACTGTAAATACTATAAATTGCTTTTCAGAATTTGTTGGTTCATGCTTATGAAATATTCATTAAGGACAGGAATACAGATTGTGCTGCCTGCTTAGACCTGAGCGATGAAATAATCGCTTTAAATACACTGTCAAGAAGAATGAGACTTCACAAATACTATTTGGTATAAGGCTATCAAAGGAAATAAAAATGTCTGCTAACATTCAATACATACATACTGTCTGACATGATCTGACTATATCAACTTTTAACCTTAGTTGTCCATTCCCATATAAATAGATACCTTATACCAAACTATAGCACACGCCAATTAAACTAGAACCTGTAGTATGGAAATAATACTAATACATATGTGTGTATAGCTTTTACATTTTCTAAATTGAATTTTATTATTTTAATTATATGTTTCTGTCTGTGAATATGTGCACATGAGTACAGGTATACACAGAAACCAGGGTTGTCAGATTCACTGGGAACTGAAGTTACATGAAGTTGTGAACCACCTGATGATGTGCTGGGAATTGCACTTTGGTCCTCTGGAAGAGCCGTACATGCACTTAACTGCTGAGCCATCTCGCCAACAATATATTCTGTTTTGAGACATAATTTCTTGAAGCCTAGGCATGTTCTCAAACTTGTTTTTTTTAAATAATGATGACCTTGAACTCTTGACTTTTCTCCCTCTACTTCCCTAGTGTAATTACAGGGTATACATCATACCAAACTTATGAAATACCAGCTGTAGAACCCAGAGCATCCTTCACGCCAGGCAACACTCACCCAACTGATCTCTATCCCCAGGCGCTTATATATAACTAAAATCTTTTCAAAGCTGTCCCTGGTAGCTCATGAATGTAATCTTAGTTCTCAGGGAGCTAATGCTAGGGTATCACGTCTTTGAGGGCAGCTTGAGCTGCATAGGAAGACCTTGTTTCAGTGAAGCATAACTTTAATAAATACGCAAATACAATTATAAAACCGATTAAGTTGGTGTTAAGATGAAGCCAAGTGTGAAAACTGACCCTACAAATAAATATAAAATAATATTGATGGTCCCAAGGGAAGGGTCTGAGGGTTATAAGAGTTTGACAAGTTCTCTAGAGGGACAGAAAACTATGAAACAATATGAGAACTGTTGGCATGTGATGATAGCCAGAGACACCATCACATACACATTTTAAATACAATTTACACGTGGCTCTGTGTTCTCTAGTCCATGGCCCAAGCATCTCTCTCTGTTGTTGAGAAAACCATTTAAACTTTCCTGCTTAACCTCTCCATTCAATCATTGATAAATCAGGTTCAGTGACCTTTAAATTCTAGGCCACCTGTCTACACTGAATGTTGTACAGACATTCCCAAAACTATTAGCCATTTCCAGGAAGACAGAATTCCTGACTAGAGAAGGGGAAAAGGGATGTAAAAAGCCTCAGATTGAACGTCAGTTGATCAGCTCTGAACAGTCATTGGTTTTCATTCTGCACAACCCTTTTTAATGTGAAAATTCTGGCAGCTGCATCACATAGTGATATACAGGATACACACTCCCTGGACATTTCCTTAGCACATCTTTCTGGTTAGTTCTTTAGTTTGTGAACCTTTTTTTTTGAGACATATTTCATGTGTCCCAGACTAGCTTTCAAAATTATAGTATGGCTGAGGATTATCTTGAAGCTTTGATCCTCTTTCCAATGTGGTAGGATTATAAGCATGAATTATCATACCCATTTTTATTCCCTGCTTGGAATTGAACGCAGGGTTTTATAAATGTCATATTTTCATGTGTTAAAATGAACTGCTCTCCCACCAAAATAATGAATTTTGATGCAGGGGGTGCTTGTCTTTTATTAAACAAAATTTTAAGAATTAAACAAATATTTAATAATAGTTTAGAAAATGTCTAAATTAAACAAAATTAAGAGTTAGCTCCAAGGTAGAAAACTTGCCTAGCACGTACAAGGCCCTGAGTCTGAAACTGAAAGGAAAGATGAGGTTCTTAGTCCTGCCAGTCATATGTGACCAGTGCCTTTCTTATTGACTATAGATACATAATTTATGAAAAATGTCTCTGTTTCCTGAATTCTGCAGTGGTATCGAGGATGCTTTGCCTTTTTATCAAAGCATAAGAAAGGCACTTTTTCCTTTTTTGTATTTTCATTCATTGTTGCAATGCACTTCCCTTCGGATGAATCGAGGACACCTGGAATCAGCTATGTTAGTTGTGAAAGGCTAAGCGGGTGGCTTTTTTATTTTCGGAAAATGGCCTCTCTGGATACATAGCTGTCACTGGTGCTGACAGACTTGTGCTTCCTGTTCTAGGAAAAGTTTCATTCCTTTCAGAAACCCCTACCTTAAGAATAAGTCAGGAAAATAATGAGTTCACTAGTTTCTGTTCCTGTCAGTACCTATGGAACTTTCGAGGATCTTGAAAGCTGTCCACAGGACGTTTTGCAACTAGCACCAACTACTGCTTCAGAAACCCATTTTGACTTCTAAGTGTCTGCTTCATATATGCTTGTTCCTTCCCTTTGGATCACAGTCTTTTGGCCCAAGATGTCTTAGCTCCAATTCTTGTCTGTGATTTGTTGCTGGTTTGCACTGCATTTTACTGCACAGGGATTCTTAGAAATCCCCAGATAAGCCCCTGCATGCAGTGGCAATGAATCTCAGCAATTGCATTTTCCTGTATCTGAACTTAATTTATATATTAATCCTCCTTTCTCTAGATCCCACACAATTCATCTCATCTAACTTAGGAATAATGTGCCCCACTTTTCCCTAGGGTTTTGTCATCAATTCTTTGAAAGGGTTGACATAAAGCCAATACTAGAAGATGGGTGTGGGTTACCTGATCTTATGCATAATTCATCCCAATAGCACTTTGTGTTTGTGTTTCTAAGGGATAAATATTTGTTTAGACCAAAATATATGGATATCATTAACATCTTTAGTTATTTAGGATTCTCTGAAAACCAACTGAGTAATTTTCACTATAAGCATGTGGAGTGTTTTGTTACTATACCAATGCATTATACCCTGGTGCTGGATGGCCAGTTTATATCTGTCTGCTTAGGTACACAATGCATATGCCTACCCTGGGCCCATTCTCATATGCATCATTCACTGTTGAAGTCTTGATACATTCCCCTGTTCACCAGGAAAGGGCATCTAATTGCCTCTGCAATGGCATTTCCCAAACCTATCTGTTCTTGTAGTCGATGGTGCTGTGGCATTATTGGAGGCCATGCTGCTTCTTTCACTGTTTCCTTCTCTCAGAAACACACGTTTGTCTGGCATTCTTGTTTATTGACTGGACCTTCTTCCCTGATCCTTGAAGATTGTCTGTAGACTCAGATCTGGCTCAGTGCCTCACTCTGTAATATAAATAAAGTGAAGATATCAGACTTTGAAATAATCTGTGATTAAGATTTTTTTTTATTTTCAGTATTCAATTTTGATTTAATTTTTCAAAAACCAATCTAGTTCCACAAAGTAAATGCTCTAAATTATATATGGACAAAGGATGCACAAAAACTTACTATAAAATAATTGAAATATCAGTAATCTAACATGTAAAATTTTTATGATATCTGTATTCTTGAAATTTAATAATGGTTCCTATTCTAATTGTGTTGCATGTATATTAAATATACTGAATAATAAAATGCAATTAGAAGAATTAAATATCATAAAATTGGTTAAAGTGCTTTTGAGAATATGATAATTAAAGAGATGTTTTCCTTCTCTGTTCTTATTTATTAATTTTATTATTAATAAATATAAATTTGTTAATTTGTATTTATTAAATAAGAAAAAAGAAGAAAACAAGAACAGTGATTAAGATTCTTGTTATTCCTGTCTGACTAGGAACATGGAACACCTAACTGGCCCTCTTATTCTAGCAAGTGGGATATAACTTAAGCACAGAAAAATGTAGTTTGGGAGAAAATGGTGCTCGACATTTTAAAACAAATATCTAGTATACAGAAACTGAGGGCTAGTTTGGTCTCAAGAGTAAATCGGTTTCAATCCAAAGCAAAGTGAGTACACAGTTTACAGTCAAAAGCGTGACTGGACCTTGGCTTAGCAGTGTGTTCATTCACTTGTTCAGATGAAGTGGGAAGATCACTTACGCCCATGGAATCAACAAGAGTAGATAATGTGCAGAGACCACTGCACGTATCAAAAACATCAAAGACTTGGGGAGATGACCCAGTTATCAATGTGCTTGCTTGGCACACAAGCATTAGCACCTCAGTAATTTCTTCCCACCCTTGTTAGAAAAAGAAGTAGGCAGATGTAATAGGGCACACACCTGCCCTAGCAATTCTTTTGGGAGGCTCAGACAGTAGGATCCCTCGGGTTTGCTAAGTAACCAGAGCAGCCAAATCAGTAAATTTCAGGTTCAATAACGCATTCAAAACTTAAAGTAGAGATGGAGGGAGCATAAAGAAGATGACAGACATTGACCTCTAGCTGCCACACCCATGTACACATTCAGCATCATCCACTCCCCTGGACAATGACACACAGAACCTAGTGTAGAAGCATGTAGAGACACAGAGACACAGAACCTAGCGTAGAAGCACGTAGAGACACAGAGACACAGAACCTAGCATAGAAGCACGTAGAGACACAGAGACACAGAACCTAGTGTAGAAGCACATAGAGACACAGAGACACAGAACCTAGTGTAGAAGCACATAGAGACACACAGACACAGAACCTAGTGTAGAAGCACATAGAGACACAGAGACACAGAACATAGTGTAGAAGCATATATAGACACACAGACACAGAACATAGTGTAGAAGCATATAGAGACACACAGACACAGAACCTAGTGTAGAAGCATATAGAGACACACAGACACAGAACATAGTGTAGAAGCATATAGAGACACAGAGACACAGAACATAGTGTAGAAGCATATAGAGACACAGAGACACAGAACCTAGTGTAGAAGCACATGTAGACACAGAGACACAGAACATAGTGTAGAAGCATATAGAGAAACACAGACACAGAACATAGTGTAGAAGTATCACATAGAGACACAGAGACACAGAACCTAGTGTAGAAGCACATAGAGACACAGAGACACAGAACCTAGTGTAGAAGCACATAGAGACACAGAGACACAGAACATAGTGTAGAAGCACGTAGACACACATAGACACAGAACCTTGTGTAGAAGCACGTAGAGACACACAGACACAGAACCTAGTGTAGAAGCACATAGAGACACATAGACACAGAACCTAGTGTAGAAGCATATAGAGACACACAGACAAACCACACTCACTTGTGAATTTCATATGTATAGCTAGAATACATTGATAAGCTTTATTTCTTGTGAAAATGGTATTAAATACAGGGAGACTAATTCTTGCAATGGCTCAAATTGTCAGCAGCAGTGCAATAGTAGGCACAGCTTAGAACTGCTACCAGAAGTCCAAGGAGTAAAGCCAGAATTCTTGACTTTGCTAGAAAAGGTAATTTCAGGACATATCCTGTGAAGCAGGTCCACACTCAGTTTATTAGAAATAGGCATTCAGAGGAAGAATAAGATCCGTACAAGTTCATGGGTGCGCCTTCTCAATCAAGAACCTAATTTAAGTGGCTTAACTGTAGCCATACATATCAATTCATCTCTGAAGTTGTATCTCAAAGGATTACTGATAGTTGATCTTTCTCGATGTCTGTTTGTTTGCCTCTATCTCCCTTTTCAATGGATGGCCTTCTAAGGTGGCTTTGGGATGTCATCCAAGGGATTATAATTTGATAAACTTAAACCATAGCTTCAAGGAGTTTAAAATATGTCTTTTTCTATAGATAGGATTCTGAGAAAATTGCAAGTTTACAGCTGTGAAGAAAAAGAAAGCCATATATGCTTAGGCTAGAAGTGGAATTTATTGACATTGTGGCTTTCTCTCTCTAAAAAATAATATGTTTGTGTTGCCAACCTTGACAGAAATGATTAGTTGGTTAGAATACATCTCAGGTGGTCATTAACAAGTTGGCATATTTCACTAAGTCACCTTCTCTGAAATTTAAATCTCTCTTTGTTACCTTATGATTTGTTTATTTATAAGATTATAATAGCAGTGTTTTGCCCTTTATTCATCATGTAAATGCCTTGAGGAGATTATTGCCTCGCTCTTCATGGTTACATAACATCTTATCAGAACTCTGTACTAGGATTCATTTAAGTATCCTAAGGTTAGACTATTTTTATTTCTTTTTTACACTAAATAACCCAACTGAAAACTATTTTGTTCGCATTGCATCTGGCACTGTCCACAGATTCACATTATTATGTCAAAGGATATTAACACTTTTGGGATGTGCATAGATGTGCAAATATTTCATGATACATGTGTCACAAAAACATTTTCTCCCATTTACTTTGCCTTATCAAAAATGAGAACATTCAGTTTGGTAAATAAAACTGTATGTGGATGAATATCCTTGCTTTATGATTCATTCTGTGAAATGAAATTTTTCATTGGAGGTATTAAAAATTGAAAATTATTTTAGGATGTTTTAAAAGTAATACTAACTTAATGAACTAGAACTACTAAACTACATAAACTACATATTTTTAAACTAGTAAACTGCTATTTGGGATTGAAGATGCATTTTATATATGTTATGTATAAAAGTTCATATATATATGTGTGTGTGTGTGTATATATTATATAGAGTAGATAGCTGTGTGTTGATAGCCTATTTTGTGTGATTGTTAAATTTGTTTTCATTGCATATTTATTCTGTTGTGAATTTCATTATTTGTTTACAAACCAAATTACACGTAAAAATAATGTGAGTTTTACTGTGAGATATATATTTCTGAAGTCTATATTTTGTATGTGTGTGTGAGAGAGTCTATTTCTTTTGGGGAGTTTTGTTGTTTGTTAGTTAGTTTGTTTGTTTGAAGCACAGATTCCCTGTGTAGCTTTGGGACCTGTCCTGAAACACGCTCTTGGTAGTCCAGGCTGGCCTTGAACTCACAGAGATCCACCTGCCTCTGCCTCCTGAGTGCTGAGATTAAAGGCATGTGTCACCACCAGCCTGATTATGAATCTTTATTTCTATGTGTGCATATACTATTATAAGTAAAATTAATTACCTAAGAGAAACAAATATAATTACTAGGTAGGCATTAATATTTTTAAGAAATATTAGAATATTTTATTCTAGGCCTTCAACTTTTATTTTCTCATTTTATGTGATGTATTGGAAAAAGTGTTTCAGTGACAGATTTTTCTTTTATTCCCTAACAAAGACATTTCAACACATTGCAGGGTTTTTTTTATTTAACAAAGCTTTTTCATTTTAATTAATAACTTTTGACTTTTACATAAATTGGAAATTTATCTGGTTGATTTATTTAATATAATTTCAATGAGTTTTAGTAAAATCATGATTAATTTATCTCCTGAATCATCCCAAAATTCATTTATTTATTTTCTTCATAGTCATTGTCAATCGGGAGGCATAATATTGAAATAATAATAATGATTGCTGTTTTTTCTAGTTCATTTTGAAAGTCTTAGGTTCTGCAATTACTAGTACTGACATGCAGTATCATAAATGTACTTATATCCTCTTTAGTAGTTTTATATTTTGCATTTAGTCATAGGAAGCAGCCTGAAACCTCTAATCAACATCAAAGGTTACACCACAGGGATCCAATATTTTTCATTTATATTGCAATGATGCAAAATACCTTTCCCCGATCACTGTTCTTAAATTCATTCTAGTTTGTTCAGTTAATGAGAATATCACATCTTAAGCTGTAGAAGGTATTCTCTCTTTATGACTGCATGACTCTCAGCAGATTATCATTATTATCAAGAAGTAATATTTATTAAATGAAGGTGTGAGTGGCACTAGCTTAGTACCCTCACTAGTCAAGTAACGGGGTGGGGGTAGATGACTGCCTTTCCCTTCAGCATACAGCTCTCTAGCACTTCATAGATATTCATGTATGAATACAGACACACTTAATAAGTGTGCACTGAAATACTAAAGGAAAACTGAAGTTTAGGGGCAGTTAATAGAATTTGTCCTTGCCAAAGAGGAAACTGTCGCTATCTCAAAAGCAATAGAAATAAGTATCTGCTCTCCTTTTTGAGGTATTCACTGAACATTTCACAGTTCTTGTATTTCTGAACTTGGAGTAATAAATCAATGAAAAAAAAGGATATTATTTTTTATAACTTGCTTTATTTAAGGGTGGGAGGAGGGGGAGGGAAATGGGAAACTGGGAGGAGGCAGAAACTTTTTTTTTTCTTTTTCTCAATAAAAAATTAAAAAAAGAATCTATTTGCGTTTTTCCATTCCTCCTCTTCTCCCTCTAAGTTCTCCAATGGCACATCCTACCCCCAGGCCAAGAAAAATTTTGTAATGATAGTTGATAGCTAGCATGTTTAATGGCAATAGTCTAAAGATAACAAATGTCTGAAATGTGGTTTTCAAGGTGCATTGAATAAGTTTATAGCTGTGTAGAATGAAGATAACTGAGAAAAGTGAAATATCAAATAGTTCTGTTTCAAATTCTGGCTATATTTTGGGGGTTTTCAAACTTTGTGAAGGTAATTCAATTTTCTGTCACATTCCATAACTATCAAGGGAATATCATCACATTTCTCAATCATTTCGATGGACTGTTAAATGGCATGCAATATTAATTATAGGAATGGTTCAATAAAAGATAGGTGTTGAGATTCATATTTATTTAATTCATGTGTTTAACTAATTGGTAAATTATCTATTTTTCTGACACTTAACCGTCACTAGATGAATCCCCTTGGTTTTATGTCTACCTAATTACCAATTGGTACCCTGAAATTGTCTAGAATTACCACTGGACTTGTGCTCCATTAATATGCTTTTGTAATGTTGAACCCTCAAAGAGAGTCTTTTCAGCTTCATCATTTTACTGTACCCCTTGCTGACTTCTGTAATGAAGAATCTTCTATCACATTTCAGCCATGTTTCTCTCCCCATACCTGCAGTACATAGAATAAAGGTTTTTTTTTATTAACTCTTGTTACTACATACAAGGACTAGTGCAGTCTATGTTCAAATAGTAAATTAATGGTAAGGAAACAGAAGGTACAATTATTGGTTGTAAGAGCTTTCAAGATCACTAGGAAATCAGGCTAGTCTGCAACTACTGAGATAGGATCTCAGGAGTTAAACACAAAGACTATGGATTAGGGAACACTGAATGAGGAATGAAAGCACTAAACAATTGTTTACCATTATATATCATCCTCCAGGTACTCAAAACAATAGACAGCCATAGGCCATGGGCGTTGAGTTCAAGATTTATATTAGATTTTGAACATCTTTGATAAGGCTGTACAACAGAAGCACAACTGTTACAATTAAGACATTACATTTGAATGGGTTAGTCTCTTTTCTTTTGCTATTACCACAGCAATGTAAAGGATGAAGAATTTATAATGCTTATAGTCTCAGAGGAGACACAGTCCATCACGGTAGGTAAGGCATGAGAACAGGCATATGAGGCTGGCTCACTGATTTTTGAGATCAAATTTCCAGCATGGTATGGGAAATATAAGAACAACTTTCTAAGAAGAATCACCCTGTCTGATAGTTTCATCTTTGTCTTGGTTCTTTAATTTGTGCGACTGTAAAAGGGAGAATAGGTTCACGTCAGAAAAGACTCAATTAATTTATGTGCTAGTGGTAGCAGTCAATCATCTTGTTCCAAAAGCAGGCTCACTAATGAATTTAAGCTGGAAACATATATGGTACATAATGCAGAAAACTCAACCAGTAAGAAAAAGCCTTCAGGGTACACCTTAGAAGCACAGATGTTTAAAAACTGCAAATATACTTTCTTTTTTGTCTAGTTTAGGCTTCTGCTTCCTTTTTTGTTGTGTAGGAAACAATTGTGCAGGATTTTAAACGCACTGGCTATTTGATGTGCATAATGTATGTATTATGCCAATTGTTACTGATCTCATTTTATTTTTATTATCCATATTGCTTTTGAAAAATAACTATATCACAAGATTCCATTCAATTTTTATGGGTGGCACAAAAGTCTTTGTTTTCTTTAAAACATAGGGATAAGTCTAGAGATAGGATTTTTTTACAAGTAGATATGCAGATGCTTAAATATCTGTATGGTACTAATTAGAACCCCAGTATGTTTATATTAGGAAAATAGTATGAAATAATACTGTAATATATTAAGTAACATTTGAAAAAAAATTGTAAACTTTTACTTATCCTCTTAAAGCAGACCCATAAATAAACATAATAAAACATATCTATTCTGTTTCCATTGTGCTACATAAAATTTTAGGGCTTTGGAAGAGTGTATGCTTAGAATCAAGTAAACAGGGAGAAACCACTTAAGCTATTTTGACTGACAATAATTTAAGACAAAGGATTGTTATGTAAGTAATGAAAACCGAGGGTTGCTGAGAAATAGTAACTGCACAAGTAAGCTACAGTGCCTTTGGCCCAGCCAAGAAAGGAAAACTACTAAAACTACCCAGACTAGAAAACTAAGAGGAAATGCTTTTTAGGATTGCAGCTCAAACTTATAGACATTGGGGTGCTCCCTGGCTAGTTAGCATAAGTCTCTGTAAGTAGGAAGGATCCCATATAATGGAGTCACAGTCTTCTGTCAGAGACTGGGTACTAATATTTCAATGTCAGGGGCACAGTGAAGCTGATTCCGTAAATAATAAAAAATAAACTCAAGCTGGATCAACTACTTTTACTGAAAAGGAGAGTCCCTGTGGATAAGAACAAAACCTGAAGTTCTGTGAGCAGGCATGGTGATCTGCAGGAAGTAAGTGGGATAAGTGAGGCTTTTGAATCAAGTGGGAATAAGTTATTTTTCTTCCTCCAGTCTTTCTGGGTCACTATGCTCATCCCTCCATAAATACACAAGTTAAGAGGAAGTTAGTATGCACGTCGGACATATAGTTTGCAGTCCGAGACTCATAGCTGAGTACAGAAGTGTGGGTGGGGATGACTCTGAACAAAAATATCTTTGAAAACCAGGACAAATGCCAATATTTCTCTGATGATGCATCTGGTAAAAAAAAAGCCATCATTAAATGATTGTACTTAAGTTGAAACAGTAAAAGTAAACAATGACACTAATAGCTTAGGCTGTATTAAAAGTAAACAATTACAATATTTTAGGCAAATAAAAAGAAAATATTTAGCATCAAATGTTTTTATTGGATTTGAAAATAGATAGCAAATAATATTAAACTTTAATATATCCATAGTTACTTTTTTGCATAGGACTTACACATTTCAAAAATTGCAGCTATACCTTTTTTTTAATAATTTTTTTATTAAGAAAAGAAGAAAAAAAACATAAACAAAAAACAAGTTTCCACCTCCTCCCAGCCTCCCATTTCCCTCCCCCTCCTCCCACCCTTCTCCCCCTCCTCCCACCCTTCTACCCCTCCCCCCACTCCTCTCCCCCTCCCTCTCCAGTCCACAGAGCAGTCCAGGTTCCCTGCCCTGTGGTAAGTCCTAGGTCCTCCCCCCTCCGTCCATATCTAGGAAGGTGAACATCCAAACTGGCTAGGCTTCCACAAAGCCAGCACATTAAGTAGGATCAAAACCCCGTGCCATTGTCCTTGGCGTCTCATCAGCCCTCATTGTTCGCCATGTTCAGAGAGTCCGGTTTTATCCCATGCTTTTTCGGTCACAGTCCAGCTGGCCTTGGTGAGCTCCCAGTAGATCAGCTCCACTGTCTCAGTGGGTGGGTGCACGCCTCGTGGTCCCGACTTCTTTGCTCATGTTCTCCCTCCTTCTGCTCCTCATTGGGACCTTGGGAGCTCAGTCCAGTGCTCCAGTGTGGGTTTCTGTCTCTGTCTCCATCCATCACCAGATGAAGGTTCTATGATGATATGCAAGATATTCTTCAGTATTGCTCTCGGATAGGGTCATTTCAGGTTCCCAATCCTCAGCTACCCAAGGAACTAACTGGGAACCTCATGTTGGGCACTTGGGAGCCCCTCTAGGGTCAAATCTCTTGCTCACCCTAAAGTGGTTCCCTTAACTAAGAATTGTGGTTCCGTGCTCCCCTATCCACCTTTCCTTTATCCCAATTCTCCTGATTCCCCAAGTCCCCCCTCCTTCCCTTCTACCTTTTCTCTCCCCATCTCCCCTTACCCCCATCCCACCCCACCCCCAAGATCCTAATTTTCTCCCCGGCAATTGGGTCTACTTCCCTTAGCCAAGAGGATAACTATATGTTTTTCCTTGGGTTCACCTTCTTACTTAGCTTCTTTAGGTTCACCTATTGTAGACTCCGTGGCCCTAATTTATGGCTAGAAACCAATTATGAGCGAGTACATCCCATGTTCATCTTTTTGGGTCTGGGACACCTCACTCAGGATAGTGTTTTCTATTTCCATCCATTTGCCTGCAAAATTCGAGAAGTCATTGTTTTTTACCGCAGCGTAGTACTCTAGCGTGTATATATTCCATACTTTCTTCATCCATTCTTCCATTGAAGGGCATCTAGGTTGTTTCCAGGTTCTGGCTATTACAAATAATACTGCTATGAACATAGTTGAACAAATGCTTTTGTCATATGATAGAGCATCTCTTGGGTATATTCCCAAGAGTGGTATTGCTGGGTCCAGGGGTCAGTTGATCCCGAATTTCCTGAGAAACCGAAACACTGACTTCCACAGTGGTTGCACAAGATGGCATTCCCACCAGCAATGGATGAGGGTACCCGTTCCTCCACAGCCTCTCCAGCAAAGGTTATCCTTGGTGTTTTTGACTTTAGCCATTCTGACAGGTGTAAGATGATATCTCAAAGTTGTTTTGATTTGCATTTCCCTGATTGCTAAGGAAGTTGAGCACGACTTTAAGTGTCTTTTGGCCATTTGAACTTCCTCTGCTGAGAATTCTCTGTTCAGTTCAGTGCCCCATTTTTTAATTGGGTTAATTAGCATTTTAAAGTCTAGTTTCTTGAGTTCTTTATATATTTTGGAGATCAGACCTTTGTCTGTTGTGGGGTTGGTGAAGATCTTCTCCCAATCAGTAGGTTGCCTTTGTGTCTTATTGACTATGTCCTTTGCTTTACAGAAGCTTCTCAGTTTAAGTAGGTCCCATTTATTCAATGTTGCCCTTAATGTCTGTGCTTCTGGGGTTATACATAGGAAGCGATCTCCTGTGCCCAGCTCCTGTAGGGTACTTCCCACTTTCTCTTCTATCAGGTTCAGTGTGTTCGGGCTGATATTGAGGTCTTTAATCCATTTGGACTTGAGTTTTGTGCACGGTGATAGATAAGGGTCTATTTTCATTCTTCTACAAGATGACATCCAGTTGTGCCAGCACCATTTGTTGAAGATGCTTTCTTTCTTCCATTTTATACTTTTAGCTCCTTTATCGAAAATCAGGTGTTCATAGGTTTGTGGGATAAAATCCGGGTCTTCTATACGATTCCATTGGTCGACTTCTCTGTTTTTATGCCAGTACCACACTGTTTTCATTACTGTAGCTCTGTAATAGAGTTTGAATTAGGGATGGTAATGCCTCCAGAAGATCCTTTATTGTATAGGATTGTTTTGGCTATCCTGGGTTTTTTGTTTTTCCATATAAAGTTGATTATTGTCCTCTCCAGATCTGTGAAGAATTTTGATGGGATCTTGATGGGGATTGCATTGAATCTATAAATAGCCTTTGGTAGAATTGCCATTTTTACTATGTTGATCCTCCCAATCCAAGAGCAAGGGAGGTCCATCCATTTTTTGGTATCCTCTTCAATTTCTTTCTTCAATGCCTTAAAGTTCTTGTCAAATAGATCTTTCACTTCCTTGGTTAGATTTACCCCAAGATATTTTATGCTGTTTTTGGCTATTGTGAATGGTGAAGCTTCTCTGATTTCCCTCTCTGCTTCCATATCCTTTGTGTATAAGAGGGCGACTGATTTTTTGGAGTTGATCTTGTATCCTGCCACATTACTAAAGCTGTTTATCAGCTGTAGGAGTTCTTTGGTGGAGTTTTTGGGGTCGCTTATGTACACTATCATATCATCTGCAAATAACGAAAGTTTAACTTCTTCCTTTCCAATTCGAATCCCCTTGATTCCATTATGTTGTCTTATTGCTATTGCTAGAACTTCAAGCACTATATTGAAGAGGTATGGGGAGAGTGGACAGCCTTGTCGTGTTCCTGAGTTAAGTGGGATGGCTTTGAGTTTCTCTCCGTTTAATTTGATGTTAGCTGTCGGCTTGCTGTATATAGCTTTTATTATATTTAGGTATGACCCTTGTATCCCTAATCTCTCCAAGACTTTTAACATAAATGGATGTTGAATTTTGTCAAATGCTTTTTCAGCATCTAATGAAATGATCATATGGTTTTTTTCTTTCAGTTTATTTATATGCTGGATTACATTGATAGATTTTCATATGTTGAACCAGCCCTGCATCTCAGGAATGAAGCCTACTTGATCATAATGGATAATTTTTCGGATGTGTTCTTGGATTCGATTTGCCAGTATTTTGTTGAGGATTTTTGCGTCGATATTCATGAGTGAGATTGGCCTGTAGTTCTCTTTCCTGGTTGAGTCTTTGAGTGGTTTTGGTATCAGAGTAATTGTGGCTTCATAAAAGGAGTTTGGTAATGACCCTTCTGTTTCTATCTTGTGGAATACATTAAGGAGTATAGGTATTAGATCTTCTTGGAAGATCTGGTAGAATTCCGCATTGAAACCATCTGGTCCTGGGCTTTTTTTGGTAGGGAGGTTTTTGATAACCTCTTCTAATTCTTCGCGACTAACAGGTCTATTTAGATTGTTCACCAGGTCCTGATTTAACTTTGGTATATGATATTTATCTAAAAAAGTATCCATTTCCTTTACATTTTCCAATTTTGTGGCATATAGGCTTTTGTAGTAAGATCTAATGATTCTCTGAATTTCTTCTGTGTCTGTGGTTATGTCCCCCTTTTCATTTCTGATCTTATTAATTTGCAAATTCTCTCTCTGCCGTTTGATTAGCTTGGATAGTGGTTTGTCAATCTTGTTGATTTTCTCCAGGAACCAGCTTTTTGTTTCATTGATTTTTTGTATTGTTTTCTGTGTTTCTATTTTGTTGATTTCAGCCCTCATTTTGATTATTTCCAGTCTTCTACTCCTCCTAGGTGAGTCTGCTTCTTTTTTTTCTAGAGCTTTCAGGTGGGCTGTTAAGTCTCCAATGTGAGCTTTCTCTGTTTTCTTTAAGTGGGCACTTAGTGCTATGAACTTTCCTCTTAGGACTGCTTTCATAGTGTCCCATAAGTTTGAGTATGTTGTTTCTTTATTTTCATTGAATTCCAGGAAGACTTTAATTTCTTTCTTTATTTCTTCCTTAATCCAGCTATGGTTCAATAGTTGACTGTTCAGTTTCCATGACTTTGTATGCTTTCTGGGGGTAGCATTATTGTTGAATTCTAACTTTAATCCATGGTGATCTGATAAGACACAGGTGGTTACTAATATTTTTTTGTAACTGTGGATGTTTGCTTTGTTACCGACTATGTGGTCGATTTTCGAGAAGGTTCCATGAGCTGCAGAGAAGAAGGTATATTCTTTCCTATTTGGATGGAATGTTCTATAGATGTCTGTTAAGTCCATTTGATTCATTACCTCCACTAATTCTCTTATTTCTCTGTTAGGTTCCTGTCTGATTGACCTGTCCATTGGTGAGAGAGGAGTGTTGAAGTCTCCTACTATTAGTGTGTGCGGTTTGATGGCTGCCTTGAATTTTAGCAATGTTTCTTTTATGTACGTGGGTGCTTTTATATTAGGGGCATAGATGTTCAGGATTGAGACTTCATCCTGATGAACTGTTCCTGTTATGAGTATAAAATGCCCCTCTCCATCTCTTCTGATTGATTTAAGTTTAAAGTCAACTTTGTTAGAGATTAGTATGGCCACACCTGCCTGTTTCTTAGGTCCATTTGCTTGATAGGCCTTTTCCCAGCCCTTTACTCTGAGTAGGTGCCTGTCTTTGTGGTTGAGGTGTGTTTCTTGTAAACAGCAGAATGTTGGATCCTGTTTTCTTATCCAATCTCTTAGCCTGTGCCTTTTTATAGGTGAGTTGAGTCCATTGACATTAAGTGATATTAATGACCAGTGGTTGTTAACTCCGGTCATTTTTTTTTTAGTCGTAGAGTTTGTGTGTTTCCCTTCTTTGTTTTGTGTTGGTGAAGGGTCTCTAGATGTCTGAGTTATTGTGGTCATTGTTGGACTCCTTGGTTAGTGATTTTCCTTCAATTACTTTCTGTAAGGCTGGATTTGTGGCTGTGTATTGTTTAAATTTGTTTTTATCCTGGAAAATTTTATTTTCTCCATTTATAGTGAATGAAAGCTTGGCTGGGTATAGTAATCTGGGCTTGCACCCATGGTCTCTCAGTTTCTGCAGTACATCTATCCAGGACCTTCTGGCTTTCATGGTTTCCATGGAGAAGTCAGGTGTAAGTCTGATAGGTTTACCTTTATAAGTAATTTGGCCTTTTTCCTTTGCAGCTCTTAATATTCTTTCCTTATTCTGTATGCTGTGTGTTTTGATAATTATATGGCGAGGGGATGTTTTTTTTTGATCCAGCCTATTCGGTGTTCTGTATGCTTCTTGCACCTTCATAGGAAAATCTTTCCTTAGGTTGGGAAAGTTTTCTTCTATAATTTTATTAAATAGATTTTCTGGACCATTGAGCTGCCCTTCTTCTCCTTCTTCTACTCCTATTATTCTTAGGTTTGGTCTTTTTATTGTGTCCCATATTTCCTGAATGTTTTGTGATGAGAGTTTGTTGGACTTGCTGTTTTCTTTGATCAGTGTGTTTATTTTCTCTATGGTATCTTCAGAATCTGAGAGTCTTTCTTCTATCTCTTGTATTCTGCTGGTTATGCTTGTTTCTGTAGTCTCTATTCGTTTACCTAGATTTTCCATGTCCAGACGGCCCTCTGTTTGTGTTTTCTTCTTTGCCTCCATTTCAGTTTTCAGGTCTTGAACTGTTTCCATTATCTGTTTGATTGTTTTTCCTTGGTTTTCTAGGGTATCATTCACTGATTTATTCAATTCTTCAAACTTTCTGATATATTTCTCATCCATTTCTATAAGGGCGTTTTTTACATGCTGTTTAAGGGTGTCAATCACTTTCATGAAGTCAATCTTTTCTCCTTCCTCTTGATTAAGGGGTTCTTGTCCTCCCATTGTGAGGTCGCTTGTTTCTGGTAGCTTCATGTTGCTTTTCAGCTTGTTGGGCGAATTCTTGCCTTGACGTCGGCCCATCTCTTCTTCCAAATGCTCCCTATGGATCTTCTTTTACCGGATTAGGTCTCCTTGCCTACCAAACGCTGTCTCTCCCCAATGTTGGCTCTCCCAATGCTGGGTCTCTTCTCCAGTGATGTTCCTGGGGGGACTCTGCGTTCGTGTTTCTCCACTTGGCGTTCCCCTTGCAGCTGTACCTTAAAGGAGCATATTTAAAGATGCAGATAATAACAAAACACCTAGCCATTATTTCCCCTTATTGATTATTTATATTCCATAGAATCTACTTTGTGGTGTATTTAAGTTATTTATAAGTGTTAAAGATATTTTTCTGAAGATAAATGACATTTATTTGTAAATGATATTTGTTATTTTCCTAAGAGCAATAGAATGAATATGATACTTCAAATTCGAAGATGTCAAAGATGTACTAGATTTATTTAAATGTCTAATTTATTCATAAGTGGAATTTGAAAAAGTACTTCTGTTCTCTTCACAAAAACAGAACTGGTTAAGAACACTTGAAGAAGTATTTGGAATTGCTTTGCACATATATTCTAGGACCATAGGAAAGGAATTGAGCTAAAATTCCTTTAGTTGGATTACATTATTTAGAATTAGATTCAAAAAAGATTTTTTATTAAATGCACAGTATCTAATTGTCACCATTAGTCCATACAAATAAATTATGTCAGGTACAGACATCTCCATTATTTGGGGGGGGGTGGGTATAGAGTTTATTTAGTGGCTTATGGAGGGGGAAGGAAAGAAGACAAGGAAGGAAGGGGTGGAGGAGTGGGGGAGAAGGGAGAGAGAGGCAGAAGCTGCCTCTCCAGAGGAAGGGCAGACAGAGAGACTGCATCTCCATTCTTAAAGATACTTATTCTAATATATTTTGCCAATTCCTTTTACACTTTCTTCTTTATTCCCATTCATATTCATAAGTAATTCACCCTCATGAGTGAATTGGGATTTTTATTATTTACTTTATTGTATTGGAATGTTGGATTTAAAGAATTCTTATTCTATTTAATTCAGCCATCTTTCACTCAGATCCTACTCTTGAAGAGCTAGTCTTTAGTTAGAAGATGACTTGAATGGGAAAAATTATATTGAGAAGCAGCTACAAGACTAGGTAATGGATCCTTCTTTACAGGAATAGGGAAGGGACAATCTTCACTTGGCTGGTGATAGATTGCAATTGATAATTATACTGAATATTGCCTTGAGAATGAAAAAAATGCATGTCATGATGGGTTCACCAAGTCATACATGTCTATCTCTTCTAAAAATGTGCATCTATACTTTCTGTATGCAGGCAGTCTGGTAAATTCTCAGTAGACTAGCTAAGCTGAAAAAAGACATATTTACCATCTAGAAGCTTTTAGTATCTTGGATAATAAAAAAGCATCATCTAGAATCAAGTCAACCAGTTGTGCACAGTAACACAGAAGTTTGGAGTGGCTGGAATGCAGATATTCAGAAACTTGTAATTAGTGATCATTTAGAGAAGAATCAAGAAAGTACTGGGGAATAGATGTATAGACAGATGATAGATACATACATGCATACATAAATACATATATACATAGATGGTAGGTAAGTAGAGAGATAGGCATCACAGATATTTTATTTTAAAAATATGATTCATTGATAATTTGTGAGGTGGAATGTGCATGTTGGTAGGAATAGATATATATGTGATTCTATTATAAATCTAGGGTCTCTTCATTAAGAAAGCAAAGAATGCCTGAACAGCGAATATTGGAATATATGTAAGAATATTAAGGATTTGTTTTCTTCTTTCAGTAAACATTGAAATAAAACCCTTTCAGAATTAAGTGATGGGATAACATGATAACTTGAAAGAGGAGTTAGCATCTAAAAATCTTGTTTTCCTGGTAAACATTATTTTCATGGTGCCACAACCCTTGTCTGTCCTGTTGAGGCTGAAACAGACTCACATCAGAAATTTATCTGTCCAAAATGAAGTAAAATAAAAACATCAAATTTCTTAAAGTTCATTATTAATGTGGTGCACATAAATGTATAATAAATTAAAATGTACTAAAGGTGCTTTAGAGTATATGATTAATTCAATAATATTTATTGAATGAACCACTATCAGTGCTAGTACCTGATGTTAACAAAGGTAAATATTCAGTTACAAAGGTGGTTTGTAGGTTTGGAAGCTAAGAAAATAATAATTATTTGTTGGCAATAGGACGGAGACAGCAGGGTGCGAGGGTGCAGAAAACACAGTCAAACGGATAAGTGAAGATCATAAGCTACAATAAGGATCTGATAGTCCATATACAAATGCTTCTAATACTTACAGGACCAGAAACATCACTGTCCTCATGACTAATGTAAACCACTTCTACATGAATGCTTTTCTGATTATCCAGTATTTATCTGCTTATGAGAGATACAGAGAGAATAGATGTGAAGTATGCAAGAAGACAACGTGCTACACATGGTGAATATGACATGAAAGATTGACTCAGGCAATATTTATGTGCTTTTCCTTTTATTGAAAATATTTTTTCACATAATATGTCCAGATTACAATTTTCACTCTTAATTCTCCAAGTTTCTCCCCACCTCCCTTCCCATCTGTATCCACTCCTTTTCTGTCTCTAGTTAGAAAACAGATTTCTAAGGGATAAAAATAAAATAAGCTAAAACAAAAATGAAGACATAAGAATTGGAAAAAACAAAAAAAAAAAAGGAAAATGCCCAAGACAAGGCATAAGAAACAGAGACCTGCTGGATCGCACATCCAGGACTAAACTGGAAGTCATTACATATATCGAAGGACCTGGTACAGACCTGTGCATGCTACTCAGTCTCTGTGAGATCATGTATGCTTAGATCATGCTCATTTAAAGGGCCTTGTTCTCTTGGTATCCTCCATCCCATGTTTCTCTTCCACTCTTTCTGCCTCCTCTTCTGTAGAGTTCTCTGAACTTGAGGAGAGAGATTTGATGGAGCCATTAAGTTAATAGCTGTGTGTTTCAAGATCCCTCAATCTGTATAATATCTCACTGTGGGTCTCTATATTTTTCCCATCTATGGAAGGAAAAGATTTCTCTCATGATGGAATAATAAGACATCGATCTATGAGTATAGCAGAATGTCATTAGAAGTCCTATTATTGTTTTTTTTTTTTTAGAACAGTATCATTTGGTTTTACCATAGGTCCCTGGGCTATCTAGTCTCAGGTTTTTGATCACCCAAGCAGTGTCAAGACTGAAGTACATCTCATAGACCTTAAATCAAATCAGATATTAGTTGGTTACTCCCACTAGTGTTATGTACTAGCATATGTTGCAAGAATATCTACCATTGTAAATCAAAGGGATTGCATAGTTTGGTGTTTGCATTTCTCCTTCTGCAGAGTGCAGAGTTCATTTGTTCATTCCTGTACCTATGTTCTAAAACATAGGGTGAAGGCTCTCTACAGGCACCAACTCGACTTCTCATGTTCAATGCCTTGTATAGGTGTTGTCTTCAACAATGGGGTCTTCCTGTCAGTTTGTGGAGAACAACCCATAGTCTTTGAAACAGCCTGAGTTGTTTGTGGGTTTCCCAGGAACCAAATTAGCCAACAACTCAATTCGATGAAACCCAATTCTTGTGCTGAAAGCTTCATTTGGTGACAAGAGATAGCCAGTTGGTGGGCTCTTTCTCTTTCATTGTTTGGCAATTTCATTAGAGCACTCTCATATATGAATATATATTAGAAAGTTTCTACTCTCTTAAGTTTTCATACTATGTTTCAAACAGTTCTTAATTTTAGCTCTTTCCCTGTATTCCTTCCCTCACCTCACTCTTCCCTCCCACTCTCCATCTGATTCTCTCTTTCTAATTTCTTCTCTGAATCCATTGATAACTGCCGATTGTATTTCCCTTTCCTAGGAAAATCTAACTGACCTTCTCCATTCACTTTATCCCTGGGCTCTGCGGTTCTATAGACTGTTGGTTATCATTTACTCAACAGCTTTTATCTCCATGTAAGCAAATGAATATTGTATTTATCTTTCTGGATCTGAGTTACCTCATTCAGGTTTTTTTTTCTAGTTCCATCCATTTTCCTTGTAAATTCACTTTTTAAATATACCATATTTTATCTATTCATCTGTTTAGGGACATCTAGGTTGTTTCCAGTTTATGACTACAATGAATAGAACAACAATGAACCTGGTTGAACAAGTGTCTCTGTGGTTGGATGAAACATTGTTTGGGTAATGCTGAGTATACCTGAATCTTGAGAAAGATTCATGACAATCTTTCTGAGGAACTGCCAGACTGTTTTCCATAGTGACTGTGGAAGTTTTCACTCTCACCAGCAATGGATGAGAGTTCTCATTACTCCACATCTTAGCTAGCTTGGACTGTTATTTGATTGATCTTAGCCAGCCTGGTGAGTGTAAGATGAAATTTCAAAATACTTCTGACTTTCATTTCCCTAGTCACTAAAGATGTTAAACATTTCTTTAAGTACTATCTATTTGGGTTTTCTCTTTTGAGAATTCTCTGTTTAGATTTGTACCACATTTTAAATGGAGTGATTTGTTTTCATGATATCTAGTTTTTTGAGTTATTTATGTATTTTATATATTATCCTTATAGTGGATGTGGAGTTGATAGCAATTTCTCATTTTGTAGGCTGCCACTTTGTCTGAATTATGGCATCTTTATTCTATACTGAAGCTTTTGAGTTTCATGTGATCCCATTTATTAATTGTTGGTCTTAGTGGCTATGCTAATGGTGTTCTGTTTAGAAAGTCTTTTTATGTATCAGTGAGTTCAAGGCTATTTCCCCACTTTCTCTTCTGGCAGGTTTAGTGTATCTGGTTTTATGTTGAGGTCTTTGCAGCATTTGCAATTGAGTTTTGAGAAGGGCAGAAAGTATGAATCTATTTGGTTTCTTTTGCAAGTAGACATCCAGTTTGTCCAGCACCATTTGTTGAAAATGTTCTCTTTTCCAGTTTACTAGAATTTTTTTAAAGTAATGAATAGACAGATATCCCAAGCTTGTTTGGTTCTATAATAGTATGTTACTAATTTGTTAACTCAATAGTTTCTGATAGTAATCATACCTACACATTATAGCACTTGTGGGTTCTAATATTTTGTTGAAATTAAAAATTCATTTAATCAGTTTAATATTACACTATTACAAAACCTAACCTGACCAATATACCTATGTCCTATTATTCCAATAATTTATTCCTTGCTACTTATAGTGTATTGTTACTAAATGTGCTATAAAGTTTAAATGCCTAATTCAATCAAACCCAAATATATGCTAATCATGTCACATATTCATGATGTATTCTATTTAGCTGTATATAAGTAAAGTTAGCTTGTTTAACACCCAGTCAACTGAAGTACTATGAATTCACTCAGGAAAATACCATGTTTTGCTTTGGTCAAAAGTATTAAATTGCTGCTACTTCTGAGATTCTTGGTTGAAAATTAGGGTGAGGAATAAAACAAATGCCTTAAGAAATATTTAGAAGTCAGGACTGTTTATAGTAATAAAGTATGTTATTCCTTATTTATGGGGTCTCACAGATTATTTATTTATGCACCAGCATTTATAAATACAGGTAGAAATCTTATATTTAATGTTTGAATTTGTGCATAAAACCATAATCATTGAAATATCTATGGGGTGCCATATGAGATTTGAATAATTGTGTATAATGTATGATTTGTAAATTAGGGAAATACATAGCCCTTTAAACATATATCATTTGTTTATGTTAAAAGTTTTCAAAACTATTTCTTCTAACTTTTTAGGGAAAGTAACTGGGGAATTTCTATGTCTAGTACTATAATGAATAAGAAGTACTATAACAATCTTGCGATATAAAATACAGTTCTGCTGAAAAACGTTTACATTTAAAATTTGTAGAGAAAACCTGAGTCTATTTAGACAAGAAACAGGCAAGAAGACATTTAGATTTCGGGTCATCTCTGTGCTTCATAGATATCTTACTGTACTCAGGAAATATACAAATGACACTAACCAAGGTAAAACTATAGACAATTTCTATGGAGAATCAGATTTTAAAAGTATCGAGGAGAAAGTAGTATGGTTGTTAAGTAAACAGTTTTAAATGGATGGCGTGTCCCAATACAGGAATGGGATTGCAGAAACAGGAAGAAGAACTTAGTTGCCTTAGTAAAAGTCCTGAAGCATGCATGGGAAATATTGTAACATATGTGCATGTGTGTATGCATTCATGTGTGGGAGTGTGGGAAACATTGTAGTGTGTGTGTGTGTGTGTGTGTGTGTGTGTGTGTGTGTGCCTGTTTGTGTTTAGGGTCATCCAAAAGAAGTATAATACCCTTACGATTAGCAGTAAGAGGGACCTTATTTTCTAGGTTGCATTCTTTTGCGGTTCATCTGAAGAGGAGAATTCACATATTCTATAAAATTGATTTAAAAGGGGCAGTCCCAGGAATGGCAGATGAAGTACAACAGGAATGGAGAAGATATGTAAGAGGCAGTTGTAGGCACATTCCTAGTCTGAGACCAGTTCCACAGTAATAGCCTAAAACATACTTCAGAATTTGTAACAGCCTAAAGTAGAAGGGCTGGGCTATCCTCTTCCCTCACAGAGTAGTCAATCATTAGTTTAAGACTACTCTAAGATGACATAAACTGCAACACATTTTCAGATTGCTGCTTCTGGGACACAAGCAGATTTAAAAGCCTGAACATAGGCATCCAAAATGGTGCAGGTGTAAACGATTAAAAGTACATCTCGCCAAAAGCTAGAAGGATGGGCAAACTGAATGACACTGGAATTTTAGGGGACTTACATGGAAGTCCTGTAGTTTTTTGTTGTTCTTTTTTCACTATAACCTCCAAATTACTATGCCACTAGTTACAAAATTATACTGACTCCAGGTTGAAGAGTTATCTGAAAAACCCACTATATTTTAAAGATTTATTTTTGCTTTGTGCATATGCATGTTTGCCATGTATATTCATGGGAGTGCATAGGCTAGAAGTGGGTGGTAGACACCCTGGAGCTGGAGGGAGAGTTACTGGTGGTTGTGAACCACCAGACATAGAGGCTGGGAACTGAACACGGGTACCCAGGAAGTACTGAACTCAGGTTCTCTGGAAGAGGAGTAAGTACATATTAAACATGGCATCATTTCTCTCTCCATGAAACAGCTAACTTTAAATTATCACTAAATATACTGTAACTAGAACTGTGGGAAAATAGTATAAATGCTACACATTCAAAAATACAGCTTTGTTAAAGATACTATTTGCTAATTTCTTAGTTTCCTTGTTTTTCCAAGTCTACATTTTTATGTGACCAAATACCTAACAACTAGTGGTTTTAACTACCTCTGGAGATGAGATTTAAATGGGAAGCACAGAGGTTTTAAATTTAGAATTTCTTCCAGTTTGAAATATTAATCCGTTTGACTTTTCACAACAAGAAATGTTTGAAATGCTTGCAGGGTGAGTTTTATAATGACATTTCTGTGCTTACATCTAGTTTTACCTCTTAATGCTGATTCTACAAGAACAATTGCTAGAGGGAAAAAGGAGGTTGTGTTTAGACAATATCATATCCGCTGGCCTCCCCTTGTATCTCTTAATTGTGGCTTTGTGACATTGTGCATATCTTATTATTTGGTTTGAATTGGCAATGCTATTGATTGTAGGTCATATTTCAGAAACTACCTTTTATCTTAAAGCTTAAATGTATGTAGAGATGCCTGTGTGCTCTGAAGGATTGCTCTTACAAGACATAGATATTGATTTCTATTTGGGTAATTTCATATGCTTTATGTTGATAGGATGTACATAGGTCGTTGGAATGTTCACAGTCTTTGGCAAATGTGTTTGTAGATATCTATAAGGAAGTCAATACATGTACTTGATGGTTGTGACAATGACAGGGTTTATAATAGAAAACACCAGGTGTTTTAAGGTCTTGACAGAAAGCAGCTGACCTCAGTTGCTCATACGAAGAGCTCTATTGAAGAAGGACACTTAAAAGAAATCCCACACTGGCTCAGAATTGAGTATAATAGAGGGTTATTTATTTAGGAGTAGACTCACAGATCACAATCCTCTGCTGGAACGGGGAACAGCAACCAAATCTCGCAGCCAGAAAAGAGGCCAGACATGTGCTTTACATTGGCATAAATAGTATAAAATGCCATGCCCAAGTGGGCAGGTAACTTAAAGGCTACTGGTGGTAGGAATTCCTACAGCACTTTATTAGGTAGGTTATGATATTATGGTATCACCAGTACAATGGGGTCCCAAATGGGGTAGAAAGAATAAGTATTTCCATCCAGAGAAACCAAGAAAATCCCTTGCTTTTGTAGGTGGTGGGTGATCTAAATGTAATGTGTGGCTTTTTTGTACACTTATATGTGGCTAGGTTACCATATATTAACATTCAGTAAGGTGTTGATAAGAAGTAGGACCTGGGTATCAGAGAGGGGAGTGCAGTGATATTTCATTTGTATTTTAATAAATAAAAATTGCCTGAAGAACAGAATGCAAAACAGTCACAATAGTCAGTCATACAGGCCAGGCAGTGGTGGCACACACATTTATTTAATCCCAGCAGCCACGCTAGTTAGTCATAGAAGCTGGACGGTGGTGGTGAATGCCTTTAATCCCAGCACTAGCGAGAAACATAAGGCAGGATGAGAGAGGAACTCGCTCTCTTTCAGTCTGAAAATTTCATAGAAGCAAGAGCTCTCTGATGACTTAGCTGCTTTGCTTTTCTGACCTCCAAGTTTAACCCAAAATATCTGTCTCTGGATTGCTATTATTCATGCTACAGGGGAGGTTGAGGTTACATTTCCTGCCCTACTGGAGGCCTGTGTCCTCTAACAGGCACAATTGCTAGTGCCCTCAGTCATAAGGGAAGGCCTGCAAAGTGGCATAGCCTGATTTGTGAGGAAGCAGCTGTGACATTTACAGGGTAACACAGAAATGATGCTGAAATCAAAGGCGATGATTTTGGACTATCAATGTGGAGGCTAAGCCAAAGAGGCAAATGAACTAGAAAATGTATATTAAACATAATTAAAAGGAAATAATTGTGCTGGCAGTGGTGACACATTCCTGTAATCTCAGCACTAGGCAGATGCAGAAAGGAGAAACACAAGTGAGGCCAGCCTGGCCTACAAACTCAGTTCTAGGACAGCCTGAGGGAGAAAGAGAGGCCATGCCTTACACAACAACAAGCACACAACCAAAAAGAGTCCCAAGTTCAAATACTTAGAATAGTTCAGATGAAATCTATTTATAGTGTGCCAGAAAGACGGATTAGTGGGTAAAGAAGTTTCCTGTCAAGCTTGACAACTGGAATTTGATACCTGTAACACACCTGGTAGAAGGAGAAAACATAGGCCTAAAAATTGTCCTGTAATTGGCAAAGGTGGTCTTTGGCATGTGAGCATACATCATGAAACATACACACACATACACACACACGCACACACATACATACATACACAGAGAGACAGAGAGAGAGAACGAATATACCAACAGACACAAAATGAATGAGTGTAATAAGAATACAATATTTTTGAAAGGCATGTGCAAAAAAAAGACATTTAAAAAGTATACAAGAAAGAACATTGATTTACAAAATATATGCATTTCCTAAAGTATCAAGAAACCAATACTTTTCTAGGTTTTACGACTATATTAACCAAAGAAAATTATTAATGGGCTTTTAATTAGGGTTTGAAAAAGACCCATTCATTTTTCAGATTGCTTTGATTAGTTTTTTATTTAATTAATTTATTTATTTTACACCCCAACAGCAGTTTCCTGGCCCTCTTCTCCTATCATTCTTTCCCCCACATCTGGCCCTTCCCCCCATCCACTCCTCCTTTCTTTCTGTTCACAAAGGGGTAGACCTCCCATGGCTGTCAGCAAAGGATGGTATATCAAGTTGCACACTGCTTTGATTAGTCTTAAAGGAATTGTAGGCCATAACCTATACATGCATTCACTTGTTCATGTGTTCATTTGCCAACTTTTCTATCCCTGAGTTAACTCTTCATGTTCTATGTTCTTCCCTTGGTCTAGCCCCCAATCCAAGTGGTACAAGTAGTAGAAAAACTGTGAGAAAGAAGCACAAACATATCCCCCAAGACCTGAAGGTAGTGAAAAACTACTATGCAAGAACTTTCGTGGCAGCTTATTAAATTACAAACAGGACTATTTTTAAAAAATAATCAAGCCGGGCGATGGTGGCACACGCCTTTAATCCCAGCACTCGGGAGGCAGAGGCAGGCAGATCTCTGTGAGTTCGAGACCAGCCTAGTCTACAGAGCTAGTTCCAGGACAGGCTCCAAAACCACAGAGAAACGCTGTATCAAAAAAAAAATAAATAAAAACCATAAATAAATATATAAATAAAATAAAATAAATTATCAAATAGTCTAGATTGGTAACAGTATGTGACATAAAATTAGGATGTTCTAGTATATAATTCATAGTATCAATTATATTCATGAAAATTGCTAAAACACTCCCGTATTATTCCATTGTTTATCAAGTAAATGATAAACATTTTAGTAAAGGTTTCCTTTGTTTGTGTTCTTCTAATACTGCCAGTATTTTATATTTCATTTTGATTACTTTTGTTAAGACAGGCTCTAGTGGAGCCCAAACAGGCCTTGAATGTCTCATCTTTCTGTTTTTGTCTTCCATGGTCTGGGGTTACAAGTTTATGGCACAGACACCTGACTTTTCAAAATTTCTGAAATGGTTTTTCTACAATAGAAATAGAAATTTTGGTGTCTATCAAGAAGTAACCAACTATTAAGATAAATACTGATCATACTGCATATGAAAACTTTATCTTTCCAATTGAATATAAAAATTATTTTGAAATTTTTAATTTTATTTTGCATAATGTATTTAAGAAAACATTTTCTATAATTTCGTAAAAAATACTATATTTACATCATTTCTACCCTACCCACTCTGCACTGCAACTCCTACCATGTCACCCTAATTCCTCTCAAATTCATGAAGAGAGTTCATGTGTGTATGTGTGTATGAAAGATTTTTTAAACACATATATGAGAGTTGCAATCCAAGGTGGTCATCTATAAGTCTATAGGTTTATTTTAGCATATACTTAGAAAAGAAAGCAGAAACAAAGAGCCCAATAGGGCTACAGGAATTTCAAATGTTACTAAGTAGAGACTGAGTTCCTAAAGTAAGGGTAGTTTGTAAAATAGAAACATACATGGACCACAATAAGACAGGGAACCAGAAATAAGAAAGAAAAAAAAATATCAAGGTCTTAGTCAAGACAAATAGGATTTAGGCTGCATCTCTCTCTTTTAGAAAGATAAATGTGTACTTTTTTATATTTTTGAGATTTATTTATTTATTGTGTGCATTGATATTTTATTAGAATAGATGTATGAGCATCACATCTGTATCCACTGTTCTGGAGGAACTGGCCAGAACTGGGCATTGGATCCTCTGGTACTGAAGTTACAGAAAGCTGTAAGCCACATTGTGAATGCTGGGAATCAAATTTGCATCCTCTGGAAGATCAGCCTATAATTTTAATCACTGAACTATCTCTCCTGCCTATATAATTGTAAGTTTTGTGTTGTTACATGAAGAAAATGATGCTATGTTAAGTGGCTTAAGACAGCACTTTGTTTTAGGGTTCCCAAGATGCGTACTCGGAGAATCACACAGAGAAGGCACAGGCTATTCCTAGTGATCTAACCTTTGCTTACATCTACTTTCAAATGTTTTGATTTCTGCTAGTGCTGAGGACAGTCATCCAAATTATGCATTGCTCTTTTTGTTCCTTTTTTTTTTTAACATAGAATCTTACTATGTAGCTCAGGCTGTCCTCAAACTCACCATCCTCATGCTCACAGCCTCTGGAGTGCAAGAATTATAGGTGTGTAGCACCATGCGTCTATAGGTTTGACCTCTTGATGGAGGTGTTGTTAGTGCATTCTGTGGGTAACTCTTGCCCATGGTAGTTATTGCAAGTAATTTTCTCCTACTATCATTTTCTCCATGGGTATTAAACAATCCACATCTTTAAGGAAGGAAAAATGCCAGTGAGTTTAACTGTTAGGGCAGAATAAGGAAGGCCTTGGCTTAGGTAAGCTGAGAAGAGGAGCTTACAGTGTCAGAAAGGAAGACAGATATATATTGGAAGAATACAGCTGATGGGAGACAGAAATGAAAGCCCAGACTAATCATTTCTTTATATGCCTTTTGTAAGTATAAACTCCATATCAAGTAGGAATTCCAGAAAACAACTAAATAGAGCATCTTAAATTTGTTTCCTGTAAAAATTATCCCTATTATAATTGTGTACTCTCAACAATGACTAAACAATGTTTTAAGAAAAAGACATAATGATTTTTTTAAATGTGTTTTTAAAAGATTTTTTTTGTGTGAAAATTAACTATGACTGCCCTTAGAAATGATGAGAGGACTAAGAGAGTTCAGCTTAACTTGTGGTGGTCTGTTGTTCAGCAAGGGCAGCAGCAACTGAAATTTTGTGATTAACAAAATTATCAAATTCCACTGCAGTTCCAACATTGATCAAAGTCTACAATTTAGCTACATTCTCAAATACATCCTGTGCAAATGAAGTGGAAGAAATTCTGACTGAAGAAATGTTTTTGCATTCATTATAAAACTATCACGGGTCATATAATGTTCTTGTTACTTAATTTTACGTTGGAAAAAAATCTCCATGATACATTGATTTCATATGTAAGAATAAGTAAAGTATTTGATATTTTGTCTTGCTGATAGACAATTTTGCTTTCTTTTAATATGTACTGTTCAAAAGAATAGATATCTGGGGTATTGATAGGTATTATCTCAAAGTTAGATGGTCACATATTTTCCCTTTTTATATTCTCATTTTTCCAGTCAAAAATTTCCACTTTCTCCCATTCTTCCATTCCCCTACTGCTCCTCCCCTCAACCTCCTCCCTCCCCATCCAGTCTTAAGAGAGGGCAGGGTACCCTGCCCTATGGGAAGTCCAAGGCCCTTCCCCCTCCATCAAGGCTTAGGGAGGTGTGCATCCAAAGAGAATAGGGTCCCAAAAAGCTAGTACCTGCAGTAGAAATATGTCCCAGTGCCATTATTAATGCTTCTCTGTCAGCCCCCATTGTCAGCCACATTCAGAGAGTTCGATTTGATCATATGCTTGTTTATTCCCAGTCCAGCTGGATTTGGTGAACTCCCATTAGTTCAGGCACACCATCTCAGTGGGTGGACCAACCCCTCGCTGTCCTGACTTCCTTGCTCATCTTCTCCCTCCTTCTGTTCTTTAACTGGACCTTGGGAGCTCAGTCTGTTGCTCTGATGTGAGTCTCTATCTCTGTCTCCATCCATTGCCGGACAAAGGTTCTATGGTGATATTCGAAATATTCATCAGTGTGACTGGGAGACAAGGCCAGTTCAGGCACCCTCTCCTCTGCTGTCCAACGACCTAGCAGGGGACATCCCCATGGACACCTGGTATCCCCTCTAGAGTCAAGTCTCTTGCCAACCCTAAAATGGTTTCCTTAATGAAGATATCTTTTTCCCTGCTCCCATATCTGCCCTTCCTCCATCTCAACCCTCCCATTCCTCCAAGCTCTCCCCAATCCTTCCCTTCTCCCCTCTCTCCCCCATTTTCCCCTTTCCCCACCCCATCCCAACCCCTATGCTCCCAACTATTACCCAGCGATCTTGTACTGAACTGAACAGAGAATTCTCAACAGAAGAAGTTCAAATGGCCAAAAGATACTTAAGGTCATGCTCAACCTCCTTAGCAATCAGGGAAATGCAAATCAAGACAACTTTGAGATACCATCTTATACCTGTTAGAATGGCTAAAATCAAAAACACCAATGATCACCTATGCTGGAGAGGATGTGGAGTAAGGGGGACACTCATCCATTGCTGGTGGGAATGCAAACTTGTGCAAACACTTTGGAAATCAGTGTGGCTGTCTCTTTGAAAATTGAGAGTAAACCTACCTCAGGATCCAGCAATGCCACTCTTGGGAATATACCCAAAAGATGCCCAATCATACTACAAAAGCATTTGTTCAACTATGTTCATAGCAGCATTATTTGAAATAGCCAGAACCTTGGAAACAACCTAGATGCCCCTCAATGGAAGAATGGATAAAGTTTGGAACATATACACATTAGAGTACTACTCAGCAGTAAAAAAGAATGATGTCTTAAATTTTGCATGCAAATGGATGGAACTAGAAAACACTATCCTGAGTGAGATAACCCAGACCCAAAAAGATGAATATCATATGTACTCACTCATTAGTGGACTCTAGCCATAAACAAAGGACATTGAGCCTATAGTTCACAAGCCAAGAGAAACCAAATAATAAGGTGAACCCAAAGAAAAACATATATAGATTTTCCTGGAAATTGGAAGCAGACATGGTCACACCTTTTCAAAAGAGTGGTTACTGTTTTTCTCTATTAGTAAAATGATAGACTTTACTAAATTTTATCAAAAAATCCTTAAATAGTAGAATATTTAGTATTTTTCTGTGAATATTGAAAATGCTTATAAGCAAAAATTTATATTTTTATATAATATTTTCCTTTTGTAATACATACTTGGGACCTTAAAAGCAATGATAGTTGCTGAGGGAAAGGCATCCCCAGTCCTTCATACTCCCTGAGGGTTGCTAGGCAATTAGAAGCTACCGAGGTTGGGGAGACATTTTCTTCTTTTGTGTAGCCACTGGTTAGTTGCTGATGCTCTCTAAAGAATCATTCTCTCATGCTCATATAAGAAACCCTACTTAAACTCTTTAGGTGACCTAAAACAAAACAGATATGAATATAGAAGGGAAGCTATTTGAGAAGAGGAAGGGGGTAATTAGGAGTGAGGGTGACAAAGAAGGTTAAAAAGAAGGTGAAACTGATGAAATATGTGTGTAAAGATATCAAAATGAAGACCATTAAGTAAAATTAGCATATGTTAATAGAAATCTAGGAAAAGAAAAGAATGATGTTTCCCTAGCCCATGAAAATGGTGCAAGTCATCGTATCTTAGGGAAGGCAGATCTGTATCCAGAGGTTTTTTCAGTTGGCAATTTGCCTTATCCTCATATTTCTTGTTTCTGTTGTGGCATGGTGTGATGTGGATGTGAATGTGGTGTGTGTGTGTGTGTGTGTGTGTGCGTGTGTGCGCGTGTGCATACAGCTACATGGGTCCATGCATACAGAGGTCAACGTTGAGATTTTCTTCCTCTATTACTTTCCATCTTGAGTTTTGAGACAGGGTCTCTTGCTGAACAAAGAGCTCTAGTTTTAGCTAGGTTTAATGGTCAATTAGCCCGAGGGGTCATCCTGTATGTAGTACCTCATCCCAGTAACTCACACACCACACACCCTGTTGACATACTTGAACAACTTCCAGCTTTTTATGTGGCTGCCTGGACCTCAAATCTTCCTCCTTGTCATCATGTGTTACCTTAAACATTTGTGTACTTATTTTTCAATTTTAGGTTTCAAATCTGTTGTGGAGTTTGAGAATTAAGATTATAACTGCATCAAGCACCACAATAATATTAACTTTCTCTGTATCTGCACTTTATGTAGGGTACTTAAATTCCACAAATTTGTGAAATTATATATGTGATCCAATTATTAGGATGCTAAAATGAGAGTTTGTTAAGTTATAAGACTTTTCCAAGATAAGGGAAGACTCAAACATCAAACTTACAGAATGGCTTCATTCCATAAATTTAAAATATGATTGGGATGCAAATCAGCAGGATTATTCTTGCATCTTACACCCTACAGAGGCTCAGCTAAAAGTCAGGGCTCCCACAGCTGATATATTACCTCACTAAAGCTCTTCTTGCATTTTCAAGTTTGCATTACAACTCTTTTCCAACCTACATACCTAAAAATTTTTAAAGCAATCACTTTTAAAAGTGTAGAATCAAACTTGTTTTCCACTTATAAACTACCATATATCTAACTCTAAGTATTTCACATAGCATCCATAAATTCAATAAATGACTCTATTATTTTGAAGTACTAAATTTCAATTGTCTGTCAAAATCTCTAAAGCAATACCAAGAAAAATCACATGAAATGCTGTTATTTTATAAAATATATATAAGTATCCTTAATACAAAAGTCCATTAGTTTTCTATAACTGAAAACTGGAAAATCCACAAAGACAAAATCAACTAAGGCAATTTCTAAACCATTGTTTGTGCGGAGTATCACAGAATCAGTCTGGAGTTCCCTGTGGACTGCTTTGTATAATATTGTTTTAAACACAGAATATATAATACACATGGTTAGCAAAAAAAAACAACCAGAAAAAATACAATCACTAAAACACATGATAATTTTCAATATGCTATGTGACTTTTGATATATTAATAAACAATACACAGAAGACAACCTAATGACCATAGTTACTTCCAAAAGATGAGTGTAATGAGTACATTGGGACATTTGAAAATGTCATGTGATATATAATATCCATGGGTATTCTTTGTGTGAAGATTTCAGATTTTACGAATAATTTCTAAATGCAAAGTGTAATTAAAAAAGAAGGGGGGAATTTGTCAGTGATTAAAAAGAATACAGATGTGCTTCGTTTCTTATCTGAGTTCAGGAGTTCTCTACTTTCAGTTCTTCATTCCTTGACCACCAGGACTCTTAGACTGACAATCTTCTTACAAACCTTTAGATTAAATTCCTTCTTTTAATTTGATAACAGCTGAAGAACCTACCATAATTTCTTTTCTATCTCTGCCTCAGGAAAGTGTAAGGTAAATGTTCGCTAATTTTTTGGTAGTGTTTTCTTAAGTTCTCCAGTTTTATTATTGTTGCATTTTTCATAGTTATATGTATATCCTAGATGAAGAGTTTGAGAGGATGAGTGTAGACAGTACCTTTAGGAATAGACTAGTATTATTAACTTTATTTTATATGAAGAATTAATACTTATGCATATTTCTTTATCTACTAGTATATGCCATACAGTCAGTGACAGACCTGAGCCTAGAATTGAGTTTCTCAAAACAAAGTTCATTGTATACCAGTATAATCATATAGAGAAACTATCAATTTGTTTTAATAGATTCATGCATGTTACTCTAATATACACTAAAATCTGAGGAGAGGAAGAACTGCATTGAGAATGCCTAGTTTTCAGGTTGATACTTCAACATGATGTGTTGCCTACCACTCATGTGCATGCATATACACATGAAGAAATTCATATCTGTCTATCTATCTCCATCTATCTATCTGTGTATCTATCTATCCGAATCTGTAAATGATCATTTATCTAGCAGATACATATCAATTAGGAGGAACAGGCTTGACAAAAAATCCCAATAATATTTTATATCAAGAAATGCATGCACGTGCACATGCACATATACACACAAAATCAACACACATGTAGAGGTCAGACTTTATAGAATGCAGGATAGTGAATAGAATAGAATACATGTCATGGGTCTTCTGGATCTAGATAAGTAGCTTCTACCTGCAACAATTATGCAGGACATACAAAACAACATAATGAACAGTTGGAAACCTCTGGGGTGAGAATGGACATTTAATGAACAATTGAGTGAAGGGGGAGAATATTCCTTAAGAAACATTATAATATATATTTTTACAGTTTCATACATGTGTGTAGTGTATTTTGACCATTTATCTCCCCATTCCTCTGTTTTATCCCCTTCTCACTACTTCAGAAATCCCTTTACTTCCCAACAAGTTGTCCCGCTACTCATGGCTCTTCTGTATTATTTCGAAATAACTCAGTTTTATTTGGGTTGCTTGTAAAACATAGATTTGGGATCATTACCGGAATATGTACAACTTATCAGTGGCTACTGCGCTAAAGAAAGTATCTACCCTTTCCTGTGTAGTCACTAGTTGCCAATAGCTTTTCAGCTATGCATGGTACCTCATGAACTGTTCTTCTGTCCAGACTGGAATGTAGGTAGGGTTAACCCTGGTCCTCCACAGGTAACCATGACTGCTATGATATTGTGAGTTCAACAGTTAAAGCAAGTTCATAAGAAAGCTCTCCAAAAATCTCTCCAGATCCTCTGGCTCTTGCATTCTTTTGCCTCCTCTTTCATGATAATCCTTTAACCTTAGAGCCAGAGAAGGATATAAATGTCCCATTTAGGAATAACCACTCAACAGAAACATTTTCTGAGCATCTTGATGAGTTGTGATTTTCTGCACTAACTGAAGCACACTACAAACCAAAGCTTCTTTAACCAATGTTAGAAGTCACACTAATCTATTGGTCTAAATGCACGTAGTAGGGAATTGGACAAGAGAACCACTTTACAAAATAGTAAGAGTAGCCACCTGGCTCACCAGTCAGAGCCTATGGCATCTTCAGTCATGAGTTTTTGACCAGGTTTACAATACCAGGCATCAATTTCCTCCTGTTGAGCTTGCAGTCTAAGAAAAAAGTGGTTGATTGCCCCCTCCTTCCTAATAATCATGCTGCTATTTCCCCAATAGGCACACCTTGCCTTAGAGAGTTGGTGTTGTAGCATAAAATTCTAGCACTGGGTTAGTGCACTGATGACTTTTCAACACCAGCATTCTGCATTACACTTTTCAATGATATTAAAGCTACCTAGCAGGAAGAAAGGTTCTAGTACAGTGTCCACTTGATTTCTCTATGTTCTACAATCAAAATGTCTTCAGCAACAGCGGCTCACTAAGTTGTGTTAGGCAACTGAGAGATATTCTGTGCATGAAACTGACTACAGCTTCTGTGAGCAGCATAATTCCCCAATACAGGGTAGAGAGAGCCAAATGAAACTGACTGTGAAATCATAGCTACAGTTAAAGTATGTTAAAGCTTAAGATTAATGAAAAACATCACTCCATTGGAATCCTCAGTTACTTCTTTCACCCTACCTCCTTTCTTGAGGCAATGACAAGAGCTCTATATGAATTCTAAGTCTGATCCTATTCCTCTTCTACTGAATATTCACCAAAGTCACTTATTGCTTTCATCACAGCATCTCTCGCGGTTTCTTCTTGTTTCTTTTTGCTTAATAACTTCATTAGCAATACTGTCCTTAATCTCCTTTAGAATGAAACAAACTAGTAAAATTGAGTAGACACAATGTCATGCCCTTAACCAAGAAATTATTTGCATTTGATACCTGCTGGGAAAGGTAAACCAATTTATTTCAGTGTGTCATTGGGTATATTAACCATACTGCAGGGCAGGCCTCATGCCTAGGAGTAGTTGGTAAACGTAAAACATATTTTTTGTGTATGCTTTTTGTTTTGTTTGGGTATTGCTTGTCACGTTGATTTTCTTTCATCTTTTGGTTTGTCTGTTTTGATTTTTTTTGTTGTTTTTATTGTCTTGGGAAAGGCAGAGAGAAAAAAAAAAACATGACGCTATGTGGGTAGGGAGATCTAGAACTCCTGGAAAGTGTTGGGGTAAGAGAAAGAACAGGATAAAAATATATTCTATGAAAAAAATAATACAACATAATAAAGAATTAGTCATACTATGACTGTATCATTTGTGGTCTTTTCAACTCTTCAAATTATGAGATAGTTAATATGTTATTATACTCAATATACTATTGATCCAGTAATATAGAGCTCTGATATTTCATGTAGATTCCAAATTCTTAGAAACATGATACATGAGTCTTTTTTCTTTCTATTTTTATGGAAAAAACCTTGGCAGGCAGGGGTGCTGCATGCCTTTAATCCCAGCACTTGGGAGGCAGAGGCAGGTGGATCTCTCTGAGTTTGAGACCAGCGTGGTCTACAAGAGCTAGTTCCAGGATAGCCTCCAAAGCTACAGAGAAATCCTGTCTTGAAAAACCAAAAAAAAAACAAAAAAACTTATATTTGAATAATAAGTACATGTACAGCTTTCAAGAATGGGGAGAAAGTATTAATTAGCACATCAAAATCATAATCAAGTTCACAATTGTGTAAGAGAGCTCCATGAAACCACTGAACTTGACCACTCTATGGGTATAAAAAGTTTTTTCGAGGTTGTTGAAACAAATTGCCAGGAAGTCTGACAAGAGTGGGTAGCAATAGGCCAATTAGAAGAGGAAATATGCTTTATGGGGTTTTTGAAGGCTTTAGGAAAGATTCTTTCCTCTTGGAAGGTTTTTCTATATCTTGGGTAAAACAGGGTCATTGGGCTTTGCCCTCTGGAAAGGAGTCTGTACTTGTTATGGTCAGGCACCTGTGGCAGATGGCCATTTAGGGAGAAAAACGAAACTAAAATTATCTGATAAGAAGGTTTATGCGGACTGCTCCGGGTTAATTTTTTGTTTCCTCATCTCAGGCTAACCATTGTCATCTGCACAGCATTCTAGAGGCCTGCTTGTGACCTCACATTCCAGCCTATTGTTGACAAAAGGGCCAAGAACTATCTTCCCATCACTACTTCTGGCTGAGCAGGATTGGTGTCGGAGGGGTAGTGGGAAATATAGGAAATGAGTCAAAGGTGGGGAGTCAGGCAGTGAGTAGACAGTAGGAAGCCTGAAGAAACTCTTTAAGAATCACCGACCCTTGGGTCATTTCAGTAATTGTTCCCTGAAACAAATTCTAAAGGGTCAGGAAACAGTTATTGTTATGACACAGGGTTAGGGTTAAGGTGGGCCTAGGTGGGGTAAGAGTCATCAGTGCCCAAAAGAGGATCATAGCAAGAATCTAACATTGGAGTCAGCCTTTGAAGACGATAGTTTACAAGCCAATTCATGTAAGATGTTTTAATCTTCTTTTCCATTTGACCAACTAACAATGTAATACCAATTCTGTTCACTGAGGGCAAGACAGGAGCCTTCCTTTTCAGTGATCAGAAAGTTGAGAGTTTTATAAGGCCACTGAGGCTAGGAAGGTGAACTGACTTTGTAGGTCTGAGGTTGGCTTCTAGATGGAGTGGATTATCTGTTAGGATAGATGGAGACTATAGCCCAGGATCCTGGACACAGGACTCTAGTCAATACTGAAGCTTTTGAACTTATTCCAGTTGTGACTGGGAGGGTAATGGCTCATTTCTCTTTCAATGTTGAGGATGAGTTGAACACGTAATGAAGTGGGGATGCACGAGTCATAGATTAAGGTGTCTGCATATTGAGACTAGACCAATACCAGAAGAAGATTCCTTATGGAGCTAGTTAGGATTTGGAGATTAAGGTGTTAACATACTGCCAAGACTAGAAGGAGAGTGGGGTGGATGATGGTTATTGAAAAGGCAATCAGCTGGTGTTTCTGGAGGATAGGAAGGTACCAGCAGAGAGGAGAGGAGGAAATGGTCTCAGGGCTATGGAATGTGAAGTTTAGAGTTACTTTTGTGAAAGGGATGGCCACCAGGAGATGCATGGGGTTGCATTGAGGGACTCATCAGTATCTCTGTAAGCACAGTACATTCTCAGGAAGTCATTTCGAATGGCCATCCATGAGGTGGCAGCAGAAGATAGGTCCTGATGTTGGAGATTTCAAAGCTTCAGCTGGATGATGGTTGTTGTATGGTCTCTGCTATGGCATCAGCAGGAGTGGGCAGATCCCCTTTGAGAGATTTAAAATTTTTAACTTTTTGTCTGGTGAAAGGCCCAAATCTTTCTAAATCAATATAGGTAAACCCTTCAACCCCTAGGCCTATTTGTCATCCTAGGGTTCTTGGATAGTGAAGATCACTGTGCCCCTTTCAGGGTCAAGTTTGAGTGAGAGTTATTGGGGTTTCTAACCCACAGCTTGAAGAGAAAAAAACCATATCTACAGCCCCAGAATGAGTAATTTTCCCATGAGGTCTCAGCCTTATGGTTTGGTTGTTTGGTTCCGAGGAAATCAAATACATTTAGAGCCAGCAAGGAGGGAAGAGGACAGAGTGAAACCACTATTGACTGAACAAGCTGCATAGAGGTCAAAAGAAATGTGAATGTCTGAAGCATATCCTGCTTCAGGACAGAAGGTAAACTAAAGGAGCTTTGGGAGGGGAGGGCTATGCAGCAAACATTTGAAAATTCCAAGCATGTTGTGCAGTCCTCTTGGTTGGGAGTGTGGAAAGAAGACTAAGCCCCTTAGAAGGAAAGATTCCAAATGCTGAGATGGGTGTTATATGGGAGACCCTAGGCTTCAGCTTTCCTGTCAAGTGGCAAAGAGTACTTATGAGGTCATGTGTTCAGACACCACTTAAGCTACAGAAGATGCATCCTGGCCATCAATCCCTGAAATCCGGCTACAGCAGGTATGGTGAGGAGGACCATATCCAAGTACGGGCCGACAGCCAGCAGGTGAGAAGCCTTCAGAAAAACTCAGGCACTGGGTAAAATGATTTTCTTGCTAGGATCAGTGGAGGATTGAGGCAGGGCATGTTCAGTATGGTCCTGGAGAAGTTTTCTGTGCTTTGTGGGAGCCTAGCCTGTTTGGATGCTCACCTTCCTGGACCTGGATGGAGTGGGGGAGGACCTTGGACTTCCCACAGGGCAGGGAATTTGGACTGCTCTGGACTGCTCTTCAGACTCCAGAGGGAGGGGGAGGGGCAGAGGAGTGGGAGAGGAGTGAGCGGACAAGGGAGGAGTGAGGAGTGGGGGGAGGGGGGAGGAATGGGGGAGGGGGAGAGGAGTGAGGGGGGAAATGGGAGGCGGGGAGGAGGCAGGAATTTTTTCAATAAAAAAATAAATTAAAAAAAAAGAGTGAAAGAAGGTAATTAGTTACGAAGTGGAGCTCAATGCAGAGGTAAATTTTTCAAGAGCAAAATGACAGTTTTATATTAGCTCAAATGGGTCGAGGAAGGGAGGAACTCAGAGCATGCCTCAAATATGAGTTGGGGCTAGAGTTAGGAGTTGAGTTCAAGAAAGGTGAAGTTGAGAAGGTCACTTTGAAAAGTGAGTCTTAATGAGTCTATTAGCCATTTATACATTTCCTGAGAACTGGGGTAGGTGGGAATGTAGAAAGGCCACTGTAATGCTAAGGCCCTTTGAACAAACTGGGTGATTTTAGCGATTAATACCAGGCTAGTTTCTGGTTGTATGGATCTAGAAAGTTCAATTCTGAGCAAAGCATTATTCATGAGGTGGGAACAGACCATTTCTGCTGTTTCCGCCATAGCAGGGAAATTTTCTCCATATCCTGAGAAGGTGTCTGTTATAGTAAGAAGAGATTTATGTGTTTTGTTAAGTGGCATATGTGTGAAATCTATCTGCCAGTCCTGTGCTGGAAGATTACCCTGAAATTAGTGTGGGGTAAAGAAAGAAGGGTTGGGGCAGTCCTTGCAGATAGTCTAAAGAAGGGGGAAAAGGCTGGGTTAGAGGAAAAGAGACTGTAGAAACCAGTAGAAAAGTGGAGACCCACATGAAAGGCCTGGTGAAAAGCCACTAGGAAGGGGTTTCCCTTAAGCATCAGAGAGACAATAACTGTCCTGTAGAATTTTGAACCATTTGCTCATACGGTGGAAAAATTTGTCAAGATCAATGAGAGTTTGGAAGTCCAGTGTGCCATTTTCAGGCAATCAAGACTGATTGCCAAGTTTGTATTGATGTCAAGTTGTATTATTAGCAAAGAATATGACAGCAAAGTATAAATGGTATCTCTGGGCCTGAGAGAGGAAAAAGACAAACTTAACCTAGTAGACTGAGAGGAGTGAGTGAAGCAAGTGGGGACTTGATCGGGGGAGGGGGAGGGAAATGGGAAGCGGTTGTGGGGACGAGGCAGAAATCCTTAATAAATAAATAAATTAAAAAAAAAAGAAAGTGGCTGAAGGTATAGACTCAAAATCTGAACTCAAATATGGTGGATTCCAGAAGCCTGAAGACACAAATAATCCAATCCTAGGAGGGCCAAGTAAGCAACTTGGTTCTGTTAGGAGAAATTATAACTGTAATATGAGTAGGGAGACCATCCTTTACCTTTTATGATTGCAGATAAATTTAATGAAGCTTAGTTTTTAAGGAAAGAAAGCTCGAAATAGCACAGCTAAGATAGGGAACATCAAGATTTATTTTCAATACTTAAGAGTTTCAAAACATAATGAAAAAAGAGTGTCGAAGTATTTGTAAAGCAGAAGAAAAATTAGAACAATATACTAAGAGTAAAATTATGAGAAAATATGAGAGAATTGAGGATGGTTATTCAATCTAGGAATGGAATCCCCACTTGTAAGGGATCAAGGGTGTTGAAAGCCTATAAAACTGTATACTAAGAACACAAACATAGTCAGCGACAGTTGAAATTCACTACTGGTTAGGCCCAACTACATTTTTCCTTTTGTATCCCTTCATGTTTACTTGCTTCTTGTTCAACACTTTCATGCTAAAGATGAATCTCAGGATACCATGAATGCCCTGTGTTATATCACAGTGTCCCAACAGACAGTGTTTTACATGTGGTTTTGTATATGATCATGAAAATCTTATTTCAGAGATTCCTGGTGACATTGACAAACTTTGATTATTATTGCAATTCATGCTTGTAAAATTATAATTATGTTTTTACATCACATTGTGGTGGTTTTCGTTTTGATTATTTTTGTTATGTGCTACCTATTATATGTCAATTGAATAATAGCCATTTTCAACTTTTGAACTATTATAGATATTCAATCAATCAGCACCTGATAGTGGATAAACATGCAAGAGGGTTGCAATATTATTGCATTATGTCCTTTTCTCACTTACTATGCCCAGGTGGTTTAATTAAAAAAAAATAAGATCAATGTTTGTTCAAATTGTTTTTACTCACTAAAGAACACATTAAGAAAGACAAAGAGCTTTTTAATGATCATTTCTAAGTGCCTCTAAAGAGCTGTTAAATTGGATTATGAGGAGTGTTTTGGTAGTGACTGAAGTGTTATAAGAAGACAATACCTGCTTTGTGAAGTAAGGTAGATAAAAAATATTCAATGTTCCATGTTACTTTTCCTACACATGCTTTAATGAACCAGTGTGTATTTCTCTATTTCTTCATGAGATTGCCCACATAGTGGGCTCTTTGTCTTTCTTAAGGTGAATAATCTTGGCTTGTCTTCAGTTTGTGGAATGTGTTCACCTTGGCAAAACTGATTTGAGAAGAAAGACAATTCATAAAAAGCTTTTCATACTAAGGTTTAAAAACATTGATATTTATAACTTTTCTCGTTTCATATTAAGTCATAAATACCAAGATTATTCACTGTTTCACTGTTGTGAAACTTGAAGCTTTCCATAGAAGTGTGCTCTCTCTCTCTCTCTCCCCTCTCTCTCCCCCCCCCCTTCTCTCTGCAGTTTCAAAGGGTTTCTTTTTTTCTATTAGTTACCTGATGCTGGTTTTGACAGAAGTGATGAGCAAGGGATTGCTATTCATGAAGCTACAGCCAGTATAGATTAGTAGTTGACTGTATGCTTTGAAGGTAAAAAGCCCTGAGTTCAATTTTCAGCACCCTAATTCCACCAAAGGCACTGCCATAAAGTAAAATAATGGGAATTAAAGATAAATATAAGTAAAACTAGAGAAGAGAAGCAAAGAAAGAACAAATACACAGGGATTTCAATTTGATGATTATGAAGCTAGAGATGTGGCTCTGTAAATATACTAGCTGCTTTTTCCTAGAATCCAGGTTTGGTTCACAGCATCCACATGGTGTCTCACAGCCATCTACAGCTCTAGTTTTAGGGGAGCTAACACCTTCTGGTCTCCACAGGTATCAGGCAGAAATGTGGCATACAAACATACATGCAGGTAAAACAGTCACACACATAAATGCTAAAATAATACAATTTAAAAGGAATATAGGTATCTTCAATTAAAACTTATGCTTATGTACAAGTAGAGAATTCATTCAAATATATTTCCTGTATTGACACTAGTTCAACAGAGAGATTAAGTTGCTTATTTTCATATAATTTTTCATTTACATTATTAGTTATAAAATCAGAATAAATCAATTATAAAATGAAGCAAAATTAATGGTTTTCATTTTTGTTTTTAAATCTCCATCTCTAATTCACAAACTCTAATAAAAGATTGCTAATATAGTTCAAGAAACATTGAATATAAGGGTAGAATTGAACATCATTTAGCAAGAAGAATGAGCAGCAACTTTAAAAATATTGCTATTTAATAGAATCTCTACCTTTCAACCAAGTTATCATTCATTCATTATTATAAGTGATCTACCATTGAACTATCTAACCAGACATTTTCCTTTTTAATTACTTTTGTTCATACAATACTTTGATCGTATTCTTTCTCCTGTCCCACTCCAATATTCTTCCCACTAACTTTAAGCTCTCCCTGTCTCTCCCTCTTCCGCCCCCCCTGGAAGAAACACCAATCCAAAGGAGGGGTGGGTAAACCCAAATAAAAACAAACAGGCAGACACAAACAAAAGAAGGAAGGAAACTAATAAGAGAAAAAGTCTTACCAAAACAGAACAAAACAAAACAAAGGTGCTTACAAAAAAACACCAACAACAAAAACACGGAACATTTTGTGTTGGTCCACTACCACTAGGCATGGGGCCAGCCGTTGACTGTGGTTGACAGACAGTGATATTCTATTGAAGGAAGTTGATTTTTCCTTTGCCAGCAGATATCGGATCATGATAGCTTCTTGGTTAGGAGCTGGACTATATGATTTTTCTATTTTTGAAATGAAAATTACCAATTACATTTTAATAATCAACTTGCAGAAAAGTTCATGTTATTCTCTTAGTATTATTATGCTTCCCTTAAACATGTTAGCTACAACCGAGCAGTGGTGGTGCACACCTTTAATCCCAGACCTTGAGAAGCAGAGGCAGGCAGATCTTCATGAGTTCAAGGCCAGCCTGGTTTACAAAGTGAATTCCAGGACAGAGAAGCCATATTTTGAGAAACAAACAAACAAACAAAAGTTAAATCCATCCTTTGGGGTGCCATTCAGAAAAGCATTTGTTTTTGTTTTGTTTTTGTTTTGTTTTTAGAAAAACTAAGTGAAGGTGACAGTTTTAGCTCACTGAGAATTATTTTGACTCACTATTTTTAAATAACAAGCCACTGGAAGAATGAAGCATAGGAGATAAGCTAGATTTCAAGCTGACAATGCAATGAAACTTTACCACATAGGAACAAAATGAGAGAGGTCCATTGAATATTTTTATTTCCTCAACTGGACTTTCAATGAACATATTGGGTCAGAACTAAAACATTTGTGTTGCCATACGTATACAGCTACACATTAATGTATACATATAGTATATAATGACTACAGAAAGTTTAAAAGAACACATTTACTAAACATTTTTCTAGACTTTTTTTTTGAAAACTCAACACTGCTCAATTTATTTTTCTATGAAGCCAAAAACTAATAGTGAGTAATTAGGTTATCATCATAATCATTATTGAAGCAGGATGCTAGCTAGCTATAGGAGCTGTGTAAAATATATTGACTGCCTTCCTCCAGAGTAATTGCTGGACCAAGCCTCTTTGTGCCCATAATCAATTTTAGCAATAAATGTTCTCTAGCCTGAAGCACTTTGTCCCACAAAAACTCAAGAGCTCTTTGAAAAAAATGATATTTCATAAAGATTTTAATCATTGATGTCTTTGTCTTGTATATGGACAAGTATTGATTCATTGTCAGTTTTTAATCACCTCAAATCTCAGCTAACACAAACACTATTATTTCAAGTATACAGGTATGACACAGCAATTTTCTTTTCTTTGATAAAATTCCTCATGTGTTCCTAGGTTGCTCTGGGTGGACAAAGTAGATTTGCTGGTTGTAACTATGCTTTTTTTCTGGATGCCTAGTTGCCTCCTAGTGTGTAACACTCTCCTATGAGATAGCTAGGGCAACTTGTCTCTCTTTCACACCTCTCATCTTCTCCAAACCTGGCTCAGGTGTGTTTCGACAGAAAAAAAAATTCACACAGAGTACAGAAAAACTGGTCTAACCCTTTTGAGGCCAACATTTGGAAGTAGGATGCAAACCTCTCTGATGCATTTTACTTGTCAAAGCAAGTCAGGGGCTGACACAGATTCAAGAGGCAGGAAATGAGGAAGAGAAGAGCAGCGAGACCACATTGAAAAGGGCATGGGCTCATTAAAGGATGAAATATTTGGACCAATTTTGTTGTTAATAAACCATTTAGAGCAGATGTTCTTGCACAATGTAGTTCCCTTGCCAAGTAATATTTTCATATAAGAATAGCCTCTAAACAATGCCAATATCAGTCTTTCTGAAATAGTATAGTTAGTTAAAACATAATTAGTTAAAACATGTCTAATTTTATTAAAATTAAAATATGGCTTAAGTGTATCAAAATTAGAAGCCATCTTTAAAAGTCTAAAGACAATAGATGTGTGTCCATATTTCTTTGAGTGCCATAACAAATATTCTCTGATGTAGTCTCTTATACATCTGTAATGTGATCATTTTCTGCCCCTCAATAGAACCTATGCTTAAAGAACTGGCTTACTGCGATTAGGGTAATCATAAAATGAAATTTGATCCTAGCATCTGAAGGTCATTGTGCTTGTACTCTCTTCCACCTTCCACATTTTCCTGTTAATAATTTATTCAACTTTTAAGAATCAGTAGAGAAACTCCTACTTTCTGTTATTCTCCCAGAATGGAAAAAAAATCTCTCTTATTTGTACCAGCAGCACATTTATGACACCAGTCTCAAGAGGATTATAATTATAATTGCTTTAAAGTACACCTCTTTCCGAGAAGGTGACAAAATCTGTGAAAACAATAGCAATAGGTAAAGGGGAAAAAACACCTTTCATCTCTCTATTCTTCCTGATGTGTGGGACAGAATGAAGCATGTGACTCATGCTGATTAAATGTTGTGTAACTTAAATACTTCTCTCCTTTGACATGTGATGAAAACAAGTGAAGTGTTATATAATTTAACAACATTTTCTGCACAATTGAGAAAAACCAGAAGAGCAGTTTAAATAAGTGCTATTTACTTTCAAGTACCATTTTCTTCAAAATAAATCCAATAAATGGAGGATTTTTAAAATGCAACTGGCATGTTTATATGTTTATGAAATGCCTAAAGTAAATGCACAAACCCAAAACTTATTATTTTATTTTCTGCTAATTTAATCCTCATCACCTTTTAGGACTTTAATTTTATTTTTCACTTTAGTTGATGATAACAAGAGAATAGTTCTCCAAACCTTTAGACAATATTGCCTTAGTTGAGTTACTGCTCAGGAGCAGTCTTCGCCATATTTGTTAAGAATGCCAGTCATATGGATATCCCAAGGAGTTAACAGAATCTCTGATGTTAATCAATATAACAATTTACAGGTTTCGTTCTTTTTTCAAATGTTTAGTCTTTGTGAGGATGTATTTATGGGTGTCTGCTTGGAAAGTGACTAGATGAGCACGTGTGGTCGTGTATATGTGGAGGTCAGAGAACAACTTTGGGTGCCAGTCTATATCATTACTTGACACAGGGTACTTACTGTGCTCAACACTGTGAATATCAGCCTAGGTTGAACCATCTTCACAGCCCTAAACCTGAGAAAAAGATCATAATGTATATGAAAGAAGTACCACTTTGCCCACTAGCTTGCCACAGATTCAGCCCAGCATAAAGAATAACTACTTTTGTCAAATAGCATGTGACATTAAGTAACTAAAGGGAAAGAACAGAAAGAACTGATTACATGAAAACGTTGCTATCTTGAGAGAGTGGGGAGATGACTATGTGGTTAAGAGCACCTCTTGCTCTTGCGGAGGACCTGGTCTAGGTTTGGTTCTCAGGGTGTCTTCGCACTGCTCCGGCTTCTGCAGGCATGTGACATATGCATAGAAGAAGAAGAACACTCATACCCTATGAACAAAATAGCAAAGTGAACAACAAAAACAAGTTTTAAAACTCGCATTTTGGAGATTATGTAGGTGCGCAAATTATAATTACCTATCAGTAATTCTGAATGATATTATAAACAAATCACCATAACTTAAACAACATTTAGATAGCAAGAATGGTTAAGAGATTGGTAGGTAAAGTGTCTACATTTAGAGTTTATGTAATGCTTAATTGTGGTGACTTTAGAAAAATTATTTGTATTCTCTATGCCACAAATTTATTATGTGTAAATTATAGGTGGGTTTCCTTGGTTATTGTAGAACTTAATTAAAGCAAAATATGTAAGGTACACTGATGTTTGGCTCAAAAATTAATGAATAAATCTATGTGAAAATGATTCATATGGAAAAAGCCAGTCTTCAACCATGTACTACTACTACAATATTGGAAACATCTTCTGGTTCAACTTGTTAGAAGGAAATAGAAATACAAGAGGCATAGAAGCGTTTACTTACATATTCTATACTTTGTAACCTTATGAATCATTTCCTTGATTTAGTGTCTACAAAGTGGCCTTCAGTATAGTCTAATAAAATATTATGAATTGACCAAGGTTCACTTCCTCAGTTAGCAGCAGAATAGCATGATTAGGGGAAAAACAATGTTTTGTCACACACGTTGAACACATACAATTGCCCAGGACTGTAACTAGGAAAATATATATAAATTAAAGATTAAATATAAATTTATTATTTATTGAATACATGAATGTTAAGTCATTGCTTTTACATGTGTGAATAAAATTATACCACCGTAGATTTTATTTCATTCTAAGTACTGATAGATAATATTTCCTCAGTAATCTTATTTATTATGTCATATTTGTATATGACATGTATATATGTATATGTGTTTACATACTTCAAAACAAAATGCTTCATTTTGACAACTTCATGCTATATTTTTATGTAAAACGCTTGTTGGAATAGATCATAACTCATTTATTTGCCTATCACTATGTGTCCAAATATAAATAATTTACTATGTGATTTAGTATAAAAATTAAAGGTATCTTTCAGTATTTCAATGTATATGGAACATATAATTCTTATAAAAAAGAGTTATTAAATTCAAATATTGTAAGTCTTCTATGTTACATTTTTTAATTTCATTATGGCTATATAAAATAATATATAATACAAAATTACCAAAGTTTTGCAAATTTTAGTTTTTGAAAACATGGAGAAATGAACTAGGATTATCCATGGTAATTTACAAATGGTAAATCAGAAGTCTAAGTAAAAAATTCATTTTTTTAAACAAAGTTTGTAAGACATAGACTTTATCAGACAATGAAATATGCTGACTTTGTTAATCATGTTTTTCCTTTATTGTTTGAAACAAACCATTTATAGACAATGACTGGATTGCCTTTGATTGTTGTGTTGCTACTGCTCAAGGTTGTAATGTGAAATCTGCCTGAGTCATTTTTTATGAACTTAATACTATAGCATACACATTGGTTGCTAGTGATTATGTTTTATAAAGATACACTGCTGAATAGAATGACATTTTGCAACTGGGGTGAATGTGAAAGTATTATATTATATAACTTAGCTGTTGAGTACTTCTTAGCTCCAAGGAATAACTTGGCTTTTTCTTCATTATCTTTGCAGCCAGATTTCAGTGCTATTTCTGGTACATAAGAGTCTCTAAAAGTATTTGATGCTAAGTGATAATGAATAAATACATGTTAATTTTCATCTGTTAAATCCTAAGAACATTCCAGAACTTCGATACTCCTGTTAAAGAAGAAAATGTATTCCAGTGATACATTTTGGTTTTTGCGATGACATTCCTAGAGATATAATTGGTAAATTAAGCCTAAATAAGAACATTTGGGCTTTCAATTCCTGCCTGACATGGATGTCTGCGACAATTTTTTTGCAATGTGTGAAGTGTCAAAATAGTGGTGGTTCATCCACTTTCTCATTTTTCTCTCCCGAGTAACTAGCTTGACTATACAGGCAGATTCCCTAGCCCAAGAATTTCCAGGTGCATTTATTTGGCTAATGGCAGCTCTTAAAAGAAACATGAAAGAAAGCATCTAGAATGATAAGGACACTTGAGTGATGGGAGATCCTCTCAGGCAGCCTTCTTACTTGTTTAATTGTCTACAGGCCAAAAATTGCTCTCTTCTCTGAGTCTAGGAGTAAACATAGTTCTCTATTCTAGTGGTTTCATAAGACTCTATCTTCATCTTTGCAAACATTCTTTTGATAAGCTTTTACAATATTACTCATTCTTGCAATGGCTGATTGATCCTCAAAACAAAGTTGGAACCTTACTGCCTGGTAAGAACATTTAACATGAAGGATGACACAAGAAATATAATTTGAGTTTATCAAACACTTTCTCAATCTGGGACTATATTAAACACATTACATTTATTAGTTATTTAATCTTTATGATATCAAGCTAGATAGTGCTATTGATCACTCTGAATCTAAGCTCACAAGAGGGAATTGTCAAGAAGTATGAGCATTATCATTCAAAATACAGAATAAATTCATGATAGTTAGCATCTTTTAAGCATATCTTATTTTTTTAAAATTCCATTCTACATAAAATTTTCACATCATTACCACACAATCTGGGTAATACAATATTTTGTTTTTAAAAACTGAAATAATTAGGCATGGATTAGAAGGGACACTTGCCCACATTTCATAAGAATATAGAAGATTTGGATTTCAATAAAAGCATTGTGAATGTAGAGTAAATTTTATTCATAAAATTACAACTTTTGTGCTTTGTAAAACACATTTTATCAGAGTGAAATTTTCTTTCCAAATACTCTCTCTATAACCCATAACCCTTTCAATCATTACATTCCTAAAATTAAAGCTGAAGCATGTTTTATTTGTCTTTATTGAGAGGCTTGTAAAGCATTATTAACATGTATTGTTCACAATTTGTACAGTGCTCATTCTTAAACACGCTAGTCCACAGAAGTATCATGAGGTTGTTACTGTTTCCAAGTATGATTGCTGTTCATTGAGCTATATAGCTTAAGATATATATATATATATATATATATATATATATATATATATATATTCCTGTATGTATATTATGCTGCAATACAATTGTTGTTAAATTTTTTAAAACCATACTTAAGGAATTATATCACCTATGAAGAGTTCCTCTTTAAACTATAGTGGGCTGTTTCATTTTGTGCTGAGCAGTCAGTCCAGCAGCATTGCCTCCCCGGAGATCTTGAATCCTCACTTTTGCAGTCCTTTTGCTGTTTCCAGTGTCCAGACATTTGTAATCACTGAGCAGTCTCTTGACTTTTTGAGCAACAGATATATCCAAGGCTTGACCTTTTTGTAACCAGAAGGTCATGCTAAATTATCCGTGTGCTCTTTACCTCTTACTGGAACACTATATTGATCCTTCTGTATTTTCAGGTTAAAAGACTAATGTAACTCCGAATAGTTAGAGGCCCCTTAAACAGCTTCACAAATGCATTTCTGAGCTTTTCACAGTTGGGTTTTTTTTTTATTTTAATTGTTCTCCTCTTTGTTTATACCACCTATTAATATTTTTAACATTGTAGGGGCTCCCATGTTTCTTAGTTCTTTACTTACAGTACTATAGAAGGGTTGCTATTTTATGATCACTTCATCTTGCTACTTGGGTTAGCAAAGAAGTCAATAACCTCATGGGTGAATCTGCTGAGTAATGTCAAAAGTTCACTGAGTTCATTTAATAAAGGAAGCATTAGTCATGAAAGGAACTGAAGACAGAGAGCCACAGAGTCATGTGGAACAAAAAGGATGTGATACTTTCTTTTACAAAATCATTTTCTGCACTTGAAAGGAAAGCCATTAACGATGGGATTTTAGGAAAATAGGATGCTTTTCATTACCCTAAATGTCACCTGTGAACAAAAAAAAAAGATGTTACAGATATCAAAGAAGAAATGGGATAGAAACAAACTGAGATTTAATTAAAATAGCCAAAGAAGCAACAGAGTAAGGGCGTGAATCTTCTATGAGCTTTCCAATCCACCATTTATTTCCTCATTCTCAGTGATTTATGTGCACAATTACAGTTCTCCTTCCTTACTATTCTTCTAGGGGCTACACTTATACTCTTATACTATTAACCTACTATTATAGGGGTTGTACTCATATACACTGCAAATGAGCTCAACATTTTCTATGTGATTCAATAGCATGCTAAAATTTCACATGTACCTAGTACTTAGCGCTAGATAAATACAGAAGCGCTAATAAAATAAAGGTTAAAATCAACCCATATTTATTAAATAAGAATGAGTTGCCCATCAAAATGCAATACCTACAGAATACAACATTTTTTCATTTAAACTTCACAAGTGTGCTCTGAGCTGTTATTATATCTATTTCCATTTTACAAATAAGTTCAAAGGTTTACTTGCTTTACTAGGATACCATAGCTAGTGAACAGGGCACCTGAGTACCAAAGTTAGCTTCTGCTGCCTTTGTAACCTGTGATCCTTTGCAGTATATTATCTATAATTCTGTCTAACAAGAAGTTGAGAGTAGTTAAAACCAAGTGCAGGATGCAGGAGTAATGAGATTTTTTTTTCTCTCTGTGGGGTAGTCATATTACATGTAGACTAAGCATCTGAAGCTCCGTGACATTTCGTTGAGAACTGCTTTCGTAGATGGGAATTTTACTCAAAAGTGCTTTGATATTTGCTTTTACATTAAAGCAAACATACATTAAAGGAAGCAGGGCAAACCCTGCTTCAGCATGTGCTCTTAAAGAACTGTTAAACCTTAAGATATTGAATTGATACTGCCATATCCAGGATGAATTCATTCAATCTCATTTGCTGGAATCATGTTTCTTCTGGATGAAAATATGGCCAGTGGAACAAATAAGACTTGGATTTCTGTTATGAGACTTCAGTGAATCATTGGTTATATATGTGCTTTGAAAACTGATAAAATAATAGTATCAGTCTCTTTTCTACTAACATGCTGATTCCTTGCACTAAGATCATCAACTAGTTATACTTGGGAACCTTTGAAGAGAGTAGTATCATCATTACTCCTCTTCCATTTTGGTCAAATTTGCCATTAAAGGGAAAATTACCGAGTCTGCGTCACATTTAGACTGTAGGTAAGATTCTCTAAGCTTGTTGGTCTTTACTTCTTTTCCCTAATCAAAGCATATGTTTGGTGCTATATGATATTTATATTAGGTGCTCTGAGACACATTTCATATTTCCCACCTTCTATTCTTTATGAATAAATGTCAGTTTCTCATCATTGTTCTTCTTGGTTTGTCAGAGTTTGTCTGGCAACCAATATAGATGCCTGGTATGGCCTAAGAACAACAATCTTTGCCAGAAAAAAAATACATGTGCTTATATTAAAAACTGCTATATCCGGAAGATGCTTCTTTTCACAATTTTAGAAGACACTCTTTTCTCAGTTGCTTTGATAAAACTTGCTGCTGAAATAAACAGCATTTCAAGTTGTACTTTAATTTACTTGGAAAACAAAATCTCAGTATTATGTTTACATTCTTGATATTTATGGTATTATTAGGAAATATACAGTCATCTGCTTAAAGAGTCATAAAATATCACAGTTTTAAGATTTGCTTATACATAATAGTATACATAATAATCATTTTAAAAATCTTTCAGCATGTTAATGTTTTGTACTCTTTTCATTCTTACACTGTAGTTTCAAAAAGAACTACTGGGGCATAATTTCAAAAAAATAGTTTGTAAAAAATTGTCCTTAGTTGATATGATATCACAAAACCTGAGCATACAAGAATGAGTAACTTGCCTGCAGAAGCCAGGATTTTCTTCATAGAACGCACCTATCTAGGCAGCTACAGGGCCAATCATTGACATTGCTATCTGATTGTGGGACAATCCAACTTTTATGTCTTTAATCATAGATAAATCAATATTTTTTCTTGAATACAGGGATTTTCTTGATAAGTAAGTTACAAAGTTTATTTGCAATCTAAGTGGCTTGTGAGTAGTGGCAAATCACTAATGTTAGGCCTGTTATTTGACACGCAGGAGAAAACAATTCATGATTCGAGTCCACAGACTGGTATTTCCACAGTTATGTTTTCCTGGATCCACTTATTTAATATTTGTGGTATTATCATTCTTGAATATGTTTTCCCAGTTGGAAGGAACTACTGTCATCTGAGCATTATGTGTCTGATTTACCAATATAAGCTCCATGCAGCATCTTGCATAGGTTTGTTGATGTTCCATTAATTTCAGTGCTAGATAAGCTAAGTCTTTGTTGATAATCTGGGTGATAAGAGAGCTGGAAATAATCTCACCAAGAGGAATTGTGGATATTTTTAAATGAAAACTAGAAAATATTTGGAGTGTCTGTCAGAAGAAACAGTATCTGTACAAGATAACAGAGTAGAAAGATGAGGTTGAAAGAATAGCATGGTAAGATGGAAGGAGCAGAGAGAGGCTTCAAAAGTTACCTAGAACCAATGCAAAACATTGGATTTATGATTTCTAGTTTTGTAACAAAGGGCTGCACAGCCAAGTTCTTTGTCTCAACTGCTCCCATAAGATGAGTGCATTACTGTTAAGATGACGGAAACGATGCAACAGTGATAAGATCCATTTGCACAATTCAGTGTCTCCCATCCCTAGTTTCTCTAAGAATTTTAGGACTTCTTAGTGATTATAGTAATTTTTATGTTCTTTAATGGAATTTCTAAGTAGATATCCTAGAAAAATAAGTGGAAAACCTTATTAGAGTTATTTTCACCCTGTTTAATTCAATTTTTCTACCTACAGCCTCACCACACTGAACACCATGGATCTTATCTGATCCCAGAAGTTAAGCATGGTTAGGCCTGGATAGTACATGGATGGGAGACCAACTAGGATTACTAGGTATTTGGGTGTAAGACCACCTAAAATTACCAGGTCTGATAGGCTTCAAACTAACTACTGGCTAACTAACTAAAATAAATCAGATATTCTCAAAACTTGATTTGTTTTAAGATGAGAACAAGACTTTCTGAATTATTGTATGTAAGGTGTGACAAAAGGATGTTGAATAATATGACACGATAATTAAATTAATTACGCTCTAAATTTCAACTTGCTGTCATTAAGAGTTTACGTACATTTGTCCTAATGTTATAATTTCTTTGATCCTCATGATCAGCTTGAACTTTCTTTTTCATCCATTACTCCTGGCCACTTATTAATTTGATACATCAAATGCCCTTAAATATAGTTTTAAATTTCCAAAGCCTTTGTCATAGATATGAATCATAAAAAAATTGTAATTTCTTCAAGTGGGTGTGTTTTTTTTTTTTTATTTCAGTTTGGAAAGCAGCGCATAGACAACCTCTTCAGTGACCTGCAGGATGGGAAATGCCTCCTAGACCTCCTGGAAGGCCTGACAGGACAAAAACTGGTAGGAACCTTCTTTCCTTCTTTCTTTCTTTCCTTCTTTCCTTCTTTCTTTCCTTCCTTCCTTCCTTCCTTCCTCCCTCCCTCCCTCTCTCCCTTCATTCTCTTTCTCCCTCACTCTCTTCCCTCGCTCCTTCTTGCTCTCTCTTTTCTTTCTCATGTGTATGTATGTGGGAGTGGATGCATGTTTTCATGTGGACATACAGACATGTGTGTGCATGTGTGTGTGTGAAGGCGAAAGGTTGACTTAAAATATCTGGCTCAGTCTCTCTCTGAGGCAAAGTCTCTCCCTTGAACCTAGACTTCATCAGTTCAGCTGGTCTATTTAGTCAGCTTTCTTCTGTGGTCCCTGTCTCTGTCTCCTGAGCCCTCGGATCACAGACAGGTTACCATACCTATTTGGCAACTATGTGTGTGCTAAGGATCCATACTCTGGCCCTCAAACTTGTACATTGAAAAATTTCCCCAGTCCAGGAAATTTATTGTGAAATTTACAGTAACCTCAATGAAGTGTCAGACCTCAAAGAATTAGTTTTATTTCAGTTATCTAATAAAATTCACCAATGTATTAGATAAACAAGACAGTCTTATTACTGAACTAAATCATATTATAAATTTCTTTTTTGGCATTGTCTATCTTATACAGAATAATATAGTAAAAAATTCAGCAATACATTCTGTTAATAAGCAATATTTGCCTTTACTTTTTAAAAATGCTTCTTAAGGACTAATTGTATAAAATTTTATGCATAATGACTTTAAACTTATCTTTGTGCTGTTTTATATTTTGCACATATTTTAAATGTACCTGTATTTATAAATAAAATTATTTTTAGTACAGCATAATAAAATGTTAGTATTTAGTCTGATATCCAAAAGCAAATGAGATGAAAATGTAATTTCCTTTTGAGAAATTTAACTTGTATAACTTTAGAACATCCCTATGAAGGACATAACATGGTAATACAATGTTATAGGTCACTAAAGTCATGGAAGAGTCTGAGTTCAGTTGATGAAAGTCTCATAATGGAGAAAATCTCTTAAATCATAATCTCTTGACTTAGAAATCTTTTTAGATGTCTATTATTCTTGTAAGCAGGGCTTAGGACGCCATTCTACCTACAGTCATCCACTCTGCGTGTCTAATGAGCCCTATTCAGTTACTGCTTTAATCTTATCTCTTTTCCCTTTACTATAGCTCTCCAGCATGCGCATTTAAGCATGTGCCTGCACATGAGCACGACCCCACACACAAGCCAAGGCTTTGTATGTACTATAGAAACTCTAGCTGTCTATCAAAGTTAGATCTGGCCAAAATCCTATCTCTGAGTTGCCTCCTGCAATTTTCCCACACCAAGCCAAGTTGGTCCCTGTTCGCTCAGTCATTGCCCAGAATTTTGCTTTGTTGTCTTGTTTACCTATTTTGCTTTGTGTGCGTCTTTGTGTTCTGACAGTCCTTGAAAAACATTGGCTTCTGCTTGCTATTGAAGGCTTTTTAGAACAAACTTCTAAAATTAATTTCTCCCTCTTAAATTCCATAGAATTCATTTTTTTTCTTTTAATTACTTAAAATAATATTTTGGTACGTATATGGAAGCATGGCTATGAAAATGATTTTCAAATATTGTAGCTATGCTGAAAAGCCATACTTTGTGCATTCATTTTTAATTAACTTCAATAATTATATAGGATTATAATGTTACTCTATTAACTCAAAGTGATACATTTTTCTGGTTTACTAACCCATTTGTCTTATTTTTGAGATTATAGTATAATTACATTTCACCCTTTTCTCCTTCTGATTCACTCATATACTCCTCTCTACTCTCTTTCAAGTGCATCACCTCCTATTTTCATTAGTTGTTTTTGCATGTATATACATAAATACATGTATGTTCCTTAAAATAATCTGGTCTGTATAATATTATTTATATGCATGTTATTTATATGCATATTTGATATATTTTTATGAAATTTAACTTGGGTTGATGACTTCCTAAAATAAAATATTCAAATTCTTTACATTTAAACTTTTGTCAAATAGCCAGTTGGAAGGGGCAGTGTAGGCTTAGTCTTAATTTCACTTTATGCATATATGATGTTTAAGTGTATATGCAGAACATGTGCATTTTTATAATGGTGATAAAGAAATTAGTGCCTGTGAGCATCCAGCTACTCTTGGTAATTATGTGTCAGTTCTGTTCATAAATAAAAAAATAAATAAATCTCACTGTCTTTCATAAACTGTTCTCATTCTCTGCACACTAATGATGACATTTTGCTGCTTTTCTGTAGAAAACATGTTTCTGTACCTTTGTTTTCTTGATGTTTGTGGTGGTAAATAGAAAAATACTAAAATGTAGGCTGTTATCACTTGGACATTCATGGGGTAAAATTTTCTAAGATATGAAAAGTGGAGATTTCTGTTAATGAGGCTATGCTTGGAGATGGAGGAAGTGAGGGAACAAGACATTTATGTCTTTTACAAAGGATACTAGTCAAGTCATCTTGACGAATAGAAGACTTAGGATAAATGTTGGAAGCTTATCCAGCCAGTTTAAAGAATAAGGTTCTCTAGGGTATGGAAGTCTTAAGAAGGTTGGGAAGACTCTTGGAAAGTACACGGTAAAATTAAAAGTACAAAAGTACATTATTTATTCTATACATACACAAAGTAAAGAAAAGGTAAGAAAAGAAATAAGAAAATTCTGACTGCATAGGCCCAGCCCAAATGTTAAAGCCTTGCTCCACTGATAATTTCTGTAAATACATATTAATTCTTTTAAGATTAGAATAATTACATATACAAGTTGTATGGAACCATTGGCATTGCAAGTTGCTTAATAATAATGTGAAGTACCTTGCATGTACTACCAACTCCATACAGCAAAAATCTGAAAATACTATATCAAAACTCCCCATCTAACGTCTTTACACACATTCCTATTTAAAGTTGTAGAACAGCTATTTTTATTAGCTCTGTTTTAACAGGTGAGACAACCAGAGAATGGGAAGAAGTTTCTCATGCTCACATAGTCCAAAAGTGCAAGAGCAAAAAGTTGAAACCAGGTTTTGGAGGTCATGACTTTTACTAAACAATAGCCTCCCTAAACTTAAAATGAGAGCTATATAAATCACTGGTTTCAGCAGCTGATTTGTTCTGACATTGTTTTTGAAGATATCAAGGAAAAGTTGTTAGTAGGAAATGACTTTCTGATATATTCCTGGAGATAGCTAATGAAAACTTGCTTTAAGGGAAATCCATCAAAAATAATAATTGTTATTAAATACAAGTATCATAACAATCGAATTTCTAAAACTTATCAGTTAGAAAAAATAAGGTGTTGTGTATTTTCATTAATTATGCAGATGCTATTATAAAATTAACAGATGGGATATAACTTTTGGGATAAACTAATTATAAACTAAGAAGCCTGGTTATTGAAATTTTGAATTCTAGTGACTAGGACAACTAGGTAGTAGTCAAAGAAATACTGTTCTTATTTAACATTACATATTTTGGTGATAATTTATTATTTGTGAATTTTATGCATTGTATTTTGAAAATATGCACCCTCTGCTTCCAACTCTGGCCATTAGCACCCTATCCATCCTCCTACACATTCCCAACTGACATTGAAAATCATTCTTTTTTTACATTTTTTTGGAGGGATGGTGTTTGAGACAGGATTTCTCTGTAGTCTTGAAGCCTGTCCTGGAACTAGCCCTTGTAGACTAGGCTGGCCTCGAACTCACAGGAATCCACCTGTCTCTGTCTCCCAAGTGCTGGGATTAAAGGCGTGCCCCACCTCTTCCTGTTTTGTTTTTGTTTCTTTTAAAACATTTCTTATTTTGCCATTGAGCCCAATTTCTGTTGCCAAGCTCGTATTGGTAGTGGGATCTGCCCTAGTGTGCAGCTAGTCTACCAAGAATCACATCATTAATGGAAACTGATTTTTCTTCTCCCTGTTTTTATCAGATAGCAATAACTCTGCAGATGGTTTTGGGATTTTATACCCACCACCTTCCTACTCTATATTGAGATCTTGTCTTGAACAGATCTTCTTGTCCCAATCACACATGTTTGTTTCAATGTGCATCCAACATGCTATGTAGGGAAAACATTTTTTTTTGTCATCAAAAACCTCTGGCTCTTATGACTAAGAATATCCCTAGGACTTGGAGTAAGGGATATAATAAGTATGTCCCATTCAGTGCTAAACATTTCAGAGACTCTCGTTTTCTGAATGCTCACTGAACATTTTGTGTGGAATAATTTGTATTTGACAATTCTGTACCTTATTATGATTTATCTGACAATGTATTTTTGATCAGACTCACCTCCATTTTCATCTCCTATGTCCCTCCCTCTATTATTCAACCTGTTATTCTTTTCTATTACCCCCCTTTCTTTTATGACTGAGTTAAATAAGGTTCGCTTGTTTGAGCTTGTATAAGTGGGCTAGTTAGTGAGTAGAGTGTGGGCAGTCCAAGAAACTCACATCTCCTTCAAACTTTTCTAAAACTTACTTTTCTATCTCACTGCTTACTTTCCTTATAGATTTTGTTAATGTTTTCCATCCTTGATGCTATTATAACAATATACACTGAGCTAAAAAAAAGTGAAGGCACAATCATTCCAAATTGTACTGTGTAAAGGGAAAATATGTGCTTTCTTTCCCAGGAGGTGGATTCTTTATGCTAAAGATGTGCTATGCCAAGGACAAATCCCAAAGCCTGAAGACTATATATTTATATATATATATATATATATATATATATATATATATATATATATATATTTCACAGTATGTGTTCATTTAAATGTAAAATATTCAAGCTTAAAAGTGAAATTTATATTGGTCTTTTCAGGTAGATTTTTTTTTCTCTCTTTGTTCTCTAGTAAACACCATTTCTCTCTCTCTCTTTTTTTTTAGCCAAAAGAAAAAGGATCTACAAGAGTTCATGCTCTGAACAATGTCAACAAGGCACTGCAGGTCTTACAGAAAAATAATGTAAGTGGTGACCTGAACAGGGTCTGAACACCAGGAAACAGCATGTTTAATGTTTGAGAAAGGGCTTTGGCCCAAATGTAGATAAGGCTTCTTAAGCTCTCTTGTAAATCGCAGAGGCTCTTATTCAGAGCCCCTGTGCTAGTTCCTTTGTATGTGCTTGCAGCTAATGTAATTCTGGAAGCCAATGAACACAATCATAGAGGACAGAGAAAGGTGAAACCTGTGCCTGCTATGACTTTCATGTTGTTTCTATATGTTACTTGATGTAGCTGTTTTAATAGACTGACTGAATCCTTCATGTAGCAGTATTCTGTAAAACAAAGAGACATGGATTCCTGAATGGTATGCCATGTTTTCAGTTCTACTGCTAACATACTTAGTGCGATTCAAGCTAATATTTGTGACACTAAACACACATTGAAAATAAAAGTTTAACAAAGAAACAACTACTGTGAAGGGGAAGAATTGTTTGGTTTAGTATACTTGGATGAAAATATATATGATGTACTAGAAAAAAATAAACAATCATAACTAAATGAGTGATCAGGAGAGAGGAGATCTAGTCTCCTCAGAGAAAGACTGAACTAAAGTTTACATCATGACCTTGCAGGGAGATAGTTTTCCTTTCATATTAACTTCTACAAACTTTCTTATAGACCAATAGGTCTATAAGGCACTTTTGGTATATTTCTGACTATATCCAACACTCTTTAAAGTGTAATTTCAAAAATATTTACCATATATTCTTAAAATAACTGCAATACATAATAGATTTTTAATATTGTACATTCTTGCATGTATTTCTCAACTCGTCTAGTCATAGTAGGCTAACATAAAGGATATAAAATTGGAAACTGTAAAGTAACAGGTTGAATTTATGAATGTACGGTCATTGTCACGTTTAACATATGAAAGTTATCTTATTGAAACTTTACAAACATGATTGCTTTCCAGCTTCAAATTTTCGGTTTTTCTGATATTAGACTAAAATGACCTAATGGAAATAACAATTTTTCTAGCATATTAGGTAAAAAGAGAAGTTCTTTCAAAAGTAAATACTGGAATGAATATAGATAAAATCTATTGAAAGAGTATCTAAAAAAACTGCTGTTTTGCTGAAGAGAATTCAAACAAATAACAAAAACACAGTATTATAGAAATCTTCTAAGTCTATAAATAAATCTTAATCATAATAGATTTTATTTAAAGTAATAGAATAATCATTTTAATAGTAACATATTTAATGTTAAACGAAGTATAAGAATAATATAAATACTTTGAATATTTAGAATAGTTATTTCATTTCTCCTCATGCTCCAAAGCATAGTAGACAGATATACAAAATAGCATTCACTTTCTATAAATTCTCCTTATAAAGTTGAGTATAAAAACACAACAGTTTAATAATTTTGTTTAATTATTCCGAGCTCAAATCTGTGCTGTCCTCCAGGCATTAAGAAAGTTCTATCTTTGCCATTATCAGTAATGTTATTCTTTAATGCTCTAGAATGTCCAGAGACCAATAGATATATCTGGTGCTATTTATAGTTAGAAAAACAATTAAGAAAACCTTTAATCTATAGTCTGTTGTGAGAACCACTAGCATAATGATCATAAAAGTCTAAGTTATCTTGTGAAGCCAAATGCAGTAATTACTGTCCTGAAACAGAAGACACATTCTGTACTGACTGGATATTTTTGTGTGTGTCAACTTGAAACAAGCTAGAATCACAGAGAGGAAGGAGTCTCAGCTGAGGAAATGCCTCCTTCTGTAAAATCCAGCTGTAAGGCATTTTCTCATTTAATGATCAATGAATGGGGGAGCACCCAGCATACTGTGGGTGGGGCTATTTCTGAGCTGGTGATTCTGGGTCATATAAGAAGGCAGGCTGAACAAGCCATGGGAAGCAAGCCAGTAAGCAGCTTCCCATGATGTCCTCTGCATTAGCTCATGCCTACCAGGATCCTGCTCTGTTTGAGTTCCTGTCCTGACTTCTTTCATTGATGAACAGCAATGCTGAAGTGTAAGCCTAGTAAACTCTTTCCTCCCCAACTTGTTTTTGGTTATGGTGTTTCATTACAGCAATAGAAACTCAAAGTAGAACACATCCAAACCCAAAGTTCAAAAGACTATAACTGAGGATTAGTTCCATAAACGGGCACCATTGAAGGACTTAACCATGGATAGTGATGCATTAAGTGGCTAGTTGAATAAAAACACTTACTTTCTCTGAACTATAAAAGAAAATTGCTAACTTGATGAAAGGTGTAGCTTTAGTAGAGTACCATGAGATAGATGTGCAACACAATATGAATATATATATATATATATATATATATATATATATATATATATATTCTCAAACAATGACCTGGTGACTTGAATCTTCTCTAACCACCTCATTAATATCCTTCCAGTGTTGTTGATTGGATAATTGCCAACATGAATATGTGTTGTGTTTGTGGGGAGGAGGCTATATAAAATCACTGGCAGTGGACTTATCTCATAGAAAGAAAATAACAGGTTAGGTGGGTTTGGGTGTAAACAGGGCAGCATACAGTGTATGAAACATCCTAGTTGTTCTTACTCTGTTGTTCTGGGTGAGTCTTGAAACCGATACTAAAAATCCTTATGTTGTCCATTGTCTCGCATTGCTGAGCAAATAAGGAAGTCATTCTCTTTTGAGACCATGCTACTTCCATGTGCTGACAGGAAGCAGAGATGGTTTATCTTTACAATATCAACCAGGTAACAACATACACATCCCCCTGGGGCAGAAAAAGGTTAGAGAGTCATGGTCATTTCTAATGCTTCAAGCTAAACCAGTTCTTGTTTCCTCTTTTTCTATAACTTCGTTTAAAAAAAATTATTTACTGACCATTTCATAGGTGAATAATATATTTACATCATTCCTCCCTTTTTTTCCATCCTTCAATTCCTTCTGCGTCCCCCACTTCCTCTCAAATCCACGTCCTTCTATTTTTTTAAAATATTATTATTACAAATGCACAGATACACACAAATACACACACACACACACAGAGAGAGAGAGAGAGAGAGAGAGAGAGAGAGAGAGAGAGAGAGAGGATGTGGGGGGATTGGATAACTTACCAGGTAGTTTGTCCCCGAAGAAGACTAATTTTTCCTCTCTCAGTAGCTGTATTAGTTAAAGTTTCTATTGTTGTGAAGAGACATCATGACCATGACAACTCTTATAAAGGAAAACATTTATTTGAGATGCACGTTACAGTTTCAGAGGTTTAGTCCATTACCATCATAGAAGGGAGCATCATGTCTGGGAGTATGGTGGAATGCAGGCAGACCAGATGTGGTGCTGGGGATTTCTACATCATGATCTAAAAGGCAACAGGATGTGAACTGTCTCCTTGGGTGTGGCTTGACCATGTATGAGACCCCAAAGCCTGCGTTCTGAATGACACACTTCCCCCACCAAGGCTACATCCTCTCTACAAAAGCACACCTTTTAATAGTGCCCCTCTCCATGGGAGACATTTTCTTTCAAAACAACACTGCAGCCAGTATATTGCCTGTAGCTTTTGATCCTGCATTGACATTGGCATGTCAACTGATGGCGTCATTTTCAGGTCTTATTTACAAAGCATAACCTGGCCTTACCACAGATACTAGTACTGAAGGAGGTGTGGCCAGAGTGAAAGAGATCTGAAGATGAGAATAGAGACACAGGTGTTCTGAAGGAAGAAACGGGAAGAAAGGGAAAACTTTAAGTGGTATTGAGGAGGGGCAGCAGCTCATTCCTGTTCTTTTATCCCCACTTGAATTCTGCTCATATCTTGTCTTCATAGAACATGCACACCACTTTATGGTCTGATTTTATTTTTATGTGGCAGTGGTTTTATCATGACATTATCTCTGCTATCACTGGTTTAGTTTAGAAAAACCATGTATTGGGAAGAAATCACTTCTAAGTCCAGTGATACCATCATTACAATATTTGCTGAGAGCAAAGCTAATTTGTTTTTCTTTCTTTCTTTTTTTATTGATTTTTATTGAGCTTTACATTTTTCTCTGCTCCCATGCCTGCCTATTTTTTTGTAATAAAGTTGGGCTGGCTATGGTACTGAGAAACAAAGAAAGGATAGTACAAATTCCAAATTCCCGCGGAATAGGGTGACACTATGAAATCACTTTGTTATCTCACCAGGTCTAGATTTTACAAAATTATCTAGAGCCTCTATTTGTTTGTGGCTTTTTTAAGGGGTAGAGAACAAATTTCCAATGAGAGGGAACATTTTTCTCGTATCAATTCTATCACTTCAAAACTATTTTTTTTGTGTGTGAGCACTGTTTTAGGAGAACTTAGAAGGCAGTTCTATGGTATTTTCGGCCTTTTTTCTCTCAGATAAGATTATTTAATGTGTAGTTTAAATTTTCTGTGGTTGGAAGACTCCTAAATGTGTAAAAGGCTTGTGGCACATAAATGAGCACCTGAGTTTGGATTGCCAATGTGCACATAAACGCCAGCCATGTAGGTAGAAGCCTCTAATGCTGGCACTGTGAAGAAAACCACAACTGTTGTGCTATAGCTATGCCATGTCCTGAAGACTGTGCTCCTCCCTAACATTTAAATCTTACACTCCTTCAATATCTTGTTCAATATATTCCATGATGCTTGGACAGGTTGATATTTAGGGCTAAAATCAAAATCAATTATTCTTAGCACTTTGTCAGTTGTGAATCTCTTGCATTAACTGCTACAAACTGCAAACAAGACAAGCTTCTCTGAGAAATGCTGAGAGGAGAACCGGTCTTTCAGCACAAACTTAAATATTTACAAGGCAGTTTGATAACATGACCATTTGGCAAAACAAAGTTGGTTATATGGCCTTGCTGGCCAGGGCATGTGACCAGGTCCAATAATACCAAGGGTGACTTCCTTTCTTCAAAGTGGGTGTCTGATAAATAACACTCCTGCCACCTTTCAACAAGTGGCTATAGCTAGTCTGGGAACTGGATTTATAGCATGGAGAGAACACAGCTGCAAGGATCATTGGTCGCTTTTCTCCCGCAGCTGCCTGCATAGCATCTTTGGGCACTGTGGAAATGAGCCAGCAGGGAGGAAGTTTCCATCTCAGCTCCAGCATGATATCTGTATGTTCAACGATAAAAGTGTGTTGTGTCTTTAGAAACAGGCTCTTACCATAAAACTCTGCTGGGTATCCAATGTAACTAGCTATATCTTGTAGTTTGTGGGGGCCTAATGGGAATTGCTTCACAAACAGCACACAGAGAAATAGCCTACACCTGACACTGACGTTTTAACTTAATAATCCTTAGCTTCTGGAATCTGCATTTTTCCATCCATACAAAATCCCCCCTTTCATACTTCTTAAAATTAATTTTAGTCATGTTATAAAGTAATATGTTTTGATGTGACTTCTTTATAAACCATAATTTGAACATTTTCTTCAGGCCACCAACCAACTGTGCTCTGTCATCTCCCTGGCATTTCCAAATTTTATAGTTAAGATTTTTTTTAGAAAGGTATTATTTCTATTACTACATTTTCTTTTTTTTTCTATGCACACTGAGGGTTTTGTTCAGCTATTCAGAGGAATGAATATATATCATATTCATGGAAATGAGTGGAATTGGAAATTATTATACTAAGCAAATAAGTGAAAAACAAACATTACAAGTTTTCTGTCATACACACAATGCCTCTATCTATCTATCTATCTATCTATCTATCTATCCATCTACCTACCTACCTACCTGTTGATCTCTCTGTGTATACAATCATCAGTCTTTATATTATCTGTACATATGAAAATATAAGTGATATTATTAGGGGAAATTATATATAAAATGGAGGAAGGGAGCCAGGAGGTGGTGGCACATGCCTACTATTCCAGCATTCAGGACAGAGGCAGTTGTATCTCTGAGTTCCAATCTCATCTACAGAGCAAGTTCCAGGATAGTCCGGGACACACAGAGAAATCCTAGAGGAAGGGGGTGACAAGAAAGGATGATAGGAACAGCAGCAGCAACAGTAACAACAACAACAACAACAAAATTCAAGAAAGGAAACTATCACAATACATTCTTCTACTTGGAATACATACAAGAATATAACATAAGACAGAAATGAAGCTATTGTGGGGGGTGTACATTCTGAAACATGTAGGGAAACAGAGAGACAAGAGGTTATATATTAGAAAATCCAACATTTAACTTGTAGACAATGTTACAAAGAGGCTCACACTGAATTGTACATTTTCTTTTTTTAATTGAATTTATTGAGCAATACATTTTTCTCCCCTCCCCTCCCTTCTTCTCTCCTCCCCTTCAACCCTCTCCCAGGGTCTTTCAGGGTCCCTGTACTCCCAGTTTACTCAGGAAATCTTGTCTTTTTCTACTTCCCATGTAGATTATATCCATGTACATCTCTCTTAGAGTCCCCATTGTTGTCTAGGTTCACTGGAATTGTGAAATGTAGGTTAATTTTCTTTGTTTTCTGTCTAAAGGACTTTTGAGTGAGTATATATGATATTTGTCTTTCTGGATCTGGGTTACCTCACTCAATATGATGTTCTCTAGATCTGTCTATTTACCTCCAAATTTCCAGATGTCATTATTTTCAAACCTCATAATAGGTCTTCAAAAGACTTGCTCATTAGAAATGCTGATTTCCCATATTCCGGAAGAAACCAGTACTGTTAGCTCTGTGAAAATACTAACTGTTGTCTATTTGTCAAATGCTTCAATGATTTGTATCCACATCATCATCATCATCTGTGAAATATTCCAAAATATTCTTTTGTAAAACAGAACAATGCACAACAAATACATATCTCAATTTTAAATTCATAGTCCAATGCATTGTAATATTGTTACTCTTAAGCTGAAGAATGCTTTAATTTAAAAGAATTTGAAGAATTAGATAATATGAGTTTGCTAGTCTTACTAAATAACTTAGACTTTAACTTTTGCAGTGAGAGGAAGACAACTTTTTCAAGTATATTTATACCTAACCTGAGGTACTTGTTTATCAGTGATACTTTCATATGAAGGTTTTGTGTAATAATACTTATACACTTACAAATAGCATTACAAATTTTAGATTTTATTAAACTTAATGTTAATAATGCTTTTTAAAATTGTATGGCCAAAATTGCAAGGCTTGGAAAGGAAAGGTTATATATGCTTGCTTTTAGAAAAGTAACATAATATATTAACACATATGAAATGTATATTGCATAAAAGAATTCAATTTAAGTAATACTGCATGGAAAATTATATACATTTTACTTTATTCTGTAATGTAAAATCATTAATGAGGAAAATATGTGCTTTCTCAAGTGTTACTCTCTAGTGTCAAACTATAAAATAAACTTAATTATGTTTAGTTATAATACCTACTTTGCCAAAAAGTGTAGATTAGATTTTGTAGTCTCCTAGGCTTCCTGAATTGATACTTTCATCTTGATTTGTTTCTTTTAAATTGCTGGTTTGTTTTGTTGAGACAATGTTGCTCTGTGTAGCAGTCCAGGCAGTCTTAGAACTCCCTCTGTAGACCAGGCTGGCCTCAATCTCAGAGATCTGCCTGCCTCTGCCCCTTTAGTACTGGGTTTAAAGGCATACACCACAATTGACTGAATGTTTGTTTTAACATATATCATCCTTTCAGGTGTTTATGTTTGCTCAAGGTTATAGGACGTAAAACAAACAGACAAAATATCCTACTTCATTGTTAAATATGATGTAAGCAATATATGAAAACATAGCTTCATTAAAGTATTGTCCTATGTTACAACACTGAGATCAAAATGTTTAAATTATAGAAAGTCATTTCATTTGTTTGAAGCCACTATTATTTTAACATATCTTAGTCCATATATGTGGTATATAATAGCTGGTAAAAGTTATAGAATGAATGACTTCATAAAATTTAAACCATTGGAAATAGGGAAAGAGAACAGTAAAATGGCTCACGGGGTAAAGGTTGTTTGTTGCCAAGATCAGTGACCTAAATTTGATCCACAGGATCCACATGGTTGAAGGAGAAGACAATCTGTTAAAACTTGTCTTCTACACATACATTGTACATGCATACAAAATAAATTAACAAAAATTGTCATAAGTCAATATTAAAATGATACAAACAAAGCAGGGATTGAGGAAAACTTGGTTTCATGGACAGGTATACAATCACAGTATTTTTCCCTTTTATTTTATATATATATATATATATATATATATATATATATATATATTAGACTATTCATCATTCAATTATAAAATATACATTACATGCATGTCTCAGTGGAAGAAGAGAGCGGTGATTTATGTCATAGTTCTTGAAATGTTAAATAGTTTAAATCTTAATTTTTTTTAGAAAAGCACAATACTGCAAGGCAGTGAAGCCACATTGAATTTTCTCTAGTTTCAGATTTAAATGCATTGTATTTAGAAGGATTATGTAAATCCTTGAGACAAATTCACTTAACTATAGATAAGTATGTTTAACTACATGTTAATAATTTATAAAACTCTTAGGATGTTTATAAAGGAAACCTGGATCATTAGTATGGTGGAAGAAACTTAGTAGGTTATTTACTATTCGTGATAAATAAATATATGGATGTGAAATACAAATAAATGATGAAAGTATACTCATAAAAGGTAGCTACTAGAATAGTCATTTATCTAATAAAATCCAATCCATGGTAGGTTGTAAGTCATTAGTCACTGTTTAAGAGTGTCAAGATTCTGAATGTATACTCAAACTTTTAAAATGACATTAAATATTCTCTTTTAAAATGTGCTCATTTTTAGGTGCAATTATTTTATAAAATTTACTTTGTAGTAATTTTGGAATAGCCCCATTCAAATAGCAAGACTGAAGAGCGACAAAATAGTTTGTGTTTATTTCTTTTCCCTTCATAATTCGTATCTTTTATTCGGGTATTATACAGAAAAACTAAGGAATACAAGTATCTACACCTGCAAATAAATGTGAATTGCAGAAAAGATCTGAGAAAGCCACATATCTTGAAAACATACTCTGAGAATGTTTTTTATTTTCTGTTGGCTAAGTGGTATGGATTAGTTGTCATTAGGGTTTGCAGCTATGAAACATCCATGTCATTGCTGGCCCAAAATGCATAAACATTTTATTTGTAAACTGTCACTTTCCTTACTGAATGAACTTTAACTTCCAAGTTAAAACTGTAAAAGAGTTAAAAACATAAATAATGGAAAGTTTCACCATCTCTCCTCCATTGCCTAGAATAAAAATGCATGACAAAATGAATTAGTGTATTCAGTCATAGAATTATTCTCATCGATCATACTCACATATACACACACACATACATCCTAGTATTTATTATAAGAATATCACTCACTTTTACCCATTCCTCCTCTCTTTTTGATGATTTGCTCTAATTTTTATTCCTCAACTTGATTTTTTAAAACTAGGTTCTTCTTTCGTACAATATATCCCAACCACAGTTTCCCCTCCCTCCACTTCTAGCTCCACCTCCAGCACCTTCCCATTCACCCAGATCCACTCCCTCTCTGCTTCCTCTGCAGAAAGGAGGGGATCTCCAAGAGATGACTTCCAGACAGGACAACAGAAGATACAATAAGACAAGGCAAAACTCCTCATTTTGAGACTGGAAAGTCAACTCGCTATGAAGAAAAGTGTCCCAAGCACAGGATAAAGAGTCAGAGATCTGCCCATGTCCACTTTTAGGATTCTCACAAGGGTAGCAAACAAAGAGCCACAACATACACAAAGGACCTAGTGCAGATCCATGCAGGCCCCATGCGTGCCCCTTCAGTCTCTGTGAGCCCATGTGACTCCTGCTTAGCTGATTTGGTGGGACATGTTCTCCTGGTGTCTTACATTTCCTATCACTCCTACACAGTATTTCCTGCTCCTATTTTCACTCATCCATTATCCAATTGAGATTTCCAATTTAGACGCTCTATCCACATATCTGGCTGTGAGGCTCTGTTGCCATCAGTTGCTGGAGGAAGCCTCTTTGATAACTATAAGAAGAGGCACAAATCTATTACTATAGAAGAACGTCATTAGGAATCATTTCATGACTTTTTTTTGCCACTTGCGTTTGGTTCTACCATAAGTCTCTGGGCAATTCAGTCTCTGGTTCCTGGTCATACAGGTAGTGTAGGACATGGCCTTCTTCTCTTATTGTGGACAAGTTAAAGCAAAAGTTGATTGGCCACTTGCCCTTGTTCTGTGCCACCATATCTTTCAGGCAGAGCAGATTGTAGGTGGAGAATTGTGTGCCGGGGTTGGTGTCGAGGTATGTAGTTCCATAGCCTGCAGAGTACCTTCTTGCGATGAGACTAGAATGTAGAGGTGAATGTTACAAGCTTGCCCTGCTTGATTTCTCTATGGTCAGTGAGCTCAGTGGAAGTTGTCCTCAGCAACTGCTGTCAGTTTTCAGAGGATAACTTTTTTCCTAGCATCAGACTGGGTTGTTTACGCATCTCCATAGGACCTCTTTGGCCAACAAGAAAAGACAGTCCCACCACTAGTTGCCTTTTCTGACTACAAACGATGACCAGTTCAGACTCCCTACCCTCTATTGTGCGGAGTCCTCACTAGAGTCACCCTCATAGATTGCAGGAGTTTCTGCTGCACTAGGTTTCCATACCACCCCCTCAACTGCTCCTAATTCCAACAGTCCTAGTGACTTCTCATCACACCTATAGATCAATGAATCTCTTAACGCTTAGGAAAGAAACTTTTGTTTGCAGTCCATTTCAGTTAATATAGAGATCCACAACCGGTCAAGGTGCAGAGAACAAAGAGATTGGAAAGTACTCAGCCTTAAAGCAGTCATCTGGATCATGCCCCCTCTTCCTGATGCTCGGGGATCTTTGTTAAAGAGGAGGAGGAATGATTTTAAGAGCCATAAAGAATAAATGACTCCAAGGAAACAATATTTTCTTGCATTGTTTACTGCAGTGCTACATTGCAATGCCAAAGCAGTTGCAAATATGAATTCTCAGCCATACAGAGAGTTAAGCTTAAGCCAGACAAAATTCCAACATGGAGGGGGAGTTGAGCAAGAAGTCCCACCCATATCTGAGTTCCACCCATACTGATAGTGCTTGGAGAGGCAAAATCAGTTTTCTTTAAATCGTAGCCTCTGGCATGTTTATCATACTCCAGTGAAGGCCACATACCCAAGAGTATATGGAAGCAGAAGTTGGACATAATGGCCTTTATTTTAAAATAGAAAAGGACACAAATGGGTAGGGTTTGAAGAATGTGATGGATCTGAAAGAATTATGGGAAGACACTGACTATTATTAAATATATTATTAAATATTTATTATTAATAATATTAAATACATTTAAATAATATTAAACACTAAATAATTATTAAATATTAAATGTATCTATAGTATATATAGTAAACATATTTTATAAATGCATGTGAAAATGCACACAAAAATCTACACACAGAAAAATATATATACACGTACTTTAATATAATGAAAACTATCATTATACTTGGTATTGAAGTGATATAGGCCACAATATTTATCCATGCAGAGTTTAAACTAACACAAAAGAAAACCTGCTAAGATCATAGCAGCATGCAAATATCTAACAACGAGGGTTGGATAGCTGTTTTATAAAATATCTAAAATATTAAATGCAGTGTAATTATTAAAATGAATAAATAATGGGGATTACTGTTTACAAAAATCATTTTATCTACATATGATCTCTTATTTGTTTAAGCCTTGTGGATTTTTGTCTATGAAAATTGCTTATATCATATAAAAGGATGTTCGTCTTACTTTCTTTTCTATTACTGTGAGGAGACATCATAACAAAGGCATTGTTTTTTTTTTTTTTTTTTGGTTTTTCGAGACAGGGTTTCTCTGTGGTTTTGGAGCCTGTCCTGGAACTAGCTCTTGTAGACCAGGCTGGTCTCGAACTCACAAAGAACCACCTGCCTCTGCCTCCCAAGTGCTGGGATTAAAGGCATGCGCCACCACAGCCCGGCAAAGGCATTGTTTTTAAATAATAAGTTAGAGCCTTGCTTCTATTTTCCAGAGGGTGAGTCTAGGACCATCAT